>NC_090646.1:190084702-190417702 GCF_040937935.1 Hyperolius riggenbachi | reverse complement strand
CGTCTTTTCTCTAGACTAAATAAACCCAGTTTATCTAACCTTTCTTGGTAAGCGAGACCATCCATCCCACGTATCAATTTTGTTGCTCGTCTCTGCACCTGCTCTAAAACTGCAATATCTTTTTTGTAATGTGGTGCCCAGAACTGAATTCCATATTCCAGATGTGGCCTTGCTAGAGAGTTAAACAGGGGCAATATTATGCTAGCATCTCGAGTTTTTATGTCCCTTTTAATGCACCCCAAAATTTTGTTAGCTTTAGCTGCAGCGGCTTGGCATTGAGTACGATTATTTAACTTGTTGTCGATGAGTACTCCTAAGTCCTCCAAGTTTGATGTCCCCAACTGTATCCCATTTATTTTGTATGGTGCTAGACCATTGGTATGACCAAAATGCATGACTTTACATTTTTCAACATTGAATTTCATCCGCCATTTATGTGCCCATATAGCCATCCTATCCAGATCCTGTTGCAATATGACACTATCTTCCTGAGAGTTGATGATTCTGCACAATTTTATATCATCTGCAAAAATAGCAACATTGCTCACTACTGAATCTACTAGGTCATTAATAAATAAATTGAAGAGCACTGGACCCAGTACAGACCCCTGTGGGACCCCACTGCTAACAGTCTCCCATTTTGAGTACAATCCATTGACCACAACTCTTTATTTTCTGTCCATTAGCCAGTTCCCTATCCATGCACACAGACTCTTCGCCAGTCCTTGCATACTCAACTTTTGCACCAGACTTTTGTGGGGAACAGTGTCGAAGGCCTTGCAAAGTCCAAGTATATCACTACCTCATAAAAGCTGAGCATGTTAGTCAAACAGGACCTGTCTTTAGTAAACCCATGTTGATGCTGAGAAATAAGATTATTTTCTACTATGAAGTCATGTATAGTATCTGTTAGTAACCCCTCAAATAGTTTCCATACAACCGATGTTAAGCTTACAGGTCTATAATTTCCTGGATCTGATTTTTTGCCCTTCTTAAATAATGGGAAACTGTGGGCTGTACGCCAATCCACTGTTGAAAGAGAGTCACAAAAGATAAGATAAAGGGGTTTATCTATAACTGAACTTAATTCCCTTAGGACCCGAGGATGCATGCCATCCAGGCCAGGTGCCTTGTCTATTTTTAATTTATTTAGTCTTGTCTTCACTTCTTCCTGCGTTAAGTATTTAATATTACAGTTAGAAGATTGAGACTCTTCTGCCTCTGTAATTTGCAACAGTGCTGTTTCCTTTGTGAAGACAGAAGCAAAGAAAGCATTTAATAACTCTGCCTTACCTTGGTCATCCACCATTGAGTTCCCACCCTCATCCTTTAGGAGTCCTATACAGTCAACCTTTCTTTTTTTTTAGAGTTGATGTACTTGTAAAACTTTTTTGGGTTAGATTTGATATCCCTAGCGATTTGATTTTCAGCTTTGATCTTTGCCAGCCTAATTTCTTTTTTACAATATTTATTGCACTCCTTATAATTGCTTAGTGCAGCCTTGGTCCCCTCCTGTTTTAGGACCTTATAGGCATTCTTTTTCCTCTTCGTTTTATCCCTAACCTTTTTATTCATCCATAGAGGCCTTTTTTTTTTTTTCCTAGACATTTTGTTTCCGTTTGGGATATACATAATACAATATTGATTGAGAATAAGTTTAAAAGCTTGCCATTTCCCTTCAGTGTCCTCCCCTTGTAGTACATTATCCCAGTTCACCAAACTTAGTTCCTGCCTAATTTGATTGAACTTTGCTTTTCTAAAATTCATAGTTTTAGTGGTCCCGCTGCCCCGTGGCCTATCAGTCACCAGATCAAAGGTTATCATATTGTGATCACTATTTCCCAAATGTTCTTGAACCTGCACATTTGATACATTATCTGGTCTATTAGAAATGATCAGATCCAGTAACGCATTCCCCCTAGTTGGTTCCGTTACCATTTGAGTCAAGGAATTGTCCTGTAGTGCTGCCAGAAATCTGCTGCTTTTACCAGAATGGGTAGCCTCAATACCTCAGTCAATGTCTGGAAAGTTGAAGTCGCCCATAACTATGACCTCATTTTTACTTGCAGCTTTTTCAATCTGCTGTAGTAATCGCAGTTCTGCAGTTTCATTAATATGAGGTGGTCTGTAGCATACCCCAATAAGCAATTGGCAACTTTTATTTCCACCATGAATATTTACCTAAACGGACTCCACATCTTCGCAATCTTCTTCCATCTCATCGTTGAGGACAGCTGTAAAAGAATTCCTAACAAAGAGACAAACCCCCCCACCTTTTTTCCCTGTTCTATCCCTCCTAAACACATTGTATCCTTTTAAATTAGCTATCCAGTCATGGCTTTCATCCATCCATGTCTCGGTTATTCCCAAAATATCATAACCTTTGTCATTCAGAATGAACTCTAGTTCGTCTATTTTATTTTACTTTCTGTCTACTAACTGCTGGATGAGTGATCCACCTCGTCCGGGACACAAATGGCTAATTACCTGGACACAGGAGATCAATTACCCAGGGGGCGGCACAGGGCTGTGGACACACCGAGTGGTAGGACTGATCACCTTAAAGAGAATCTGTACTGTCCGATTTGTACAATAAAAAACATACCAATCGAGTCACTAATCTCCTAGATCCCTCTTTGCCGTTTCCGCCGCTCCCCGCTGCAATCCTGGCTTTTAATTGCCAGTTTAAGGCAGTGTTTACAAACAAAAAACATGGAAGTGGTGTGTGTGTATATATATAGATAGATATTACAGTATACTACAGGTATTTATTACCAGCACACTACAGGTATTTATTACATACTGAATTATCTGCACTCCAGTCTGGGATTCTTACAGTTTCTCAGATGTGACAGGCAGCTCCCTCCCCCCTCAGCTTTACAAACTGCATCACAGACAAGCTGAAACTGAGAGCAGAGACGTTGTCTGTGTGAGGAGTAAGCAAAGGAGTAAACAACGCACACAGAGCCTGCAGGGGGCCTGCATAACTTGTATTCATTACAACAGAGGCAGTCCATTCCTCCCTGGGTCGACAAAGCTTCACAAAGACAAGAAAATTAGATATATTACAGAGACAGTGCAACTAGAAAAGGCTGCCAGTAATCCAGACCACATTAGAACAGGTATAGGAACTTCCAGGAGATAAGAAATAAGGCTGAAAATGTTGTTACAGAATCTCTTTAATGGACTCTGGTAGTATATATGCCTGGCACACAGCTCTGACAGGGGCTGATATGCTGACAGTTTTTTGATTTGTTTGTTTTTTTGTTTTGTTTCACACTTTGGGCCTGATTCACTATTCGGTGTTAACCTAGTTAGCACGCCTAAAGGCTTTGGGCGTGCTAACTAGGGTGCTAAGTAGTTAGCACGCAGAAAGGTGAATCAGGCCACACGCAAAGTTCAGTGCGCAAAACTTTGTATTGTGGTGCGACGTAAACGACGCACCTGATGCTCCTATAAGGGCGCATTGGGTGCGACCTTAACGTTGCATAGTGCGACGTTAAGGTCGCACTCAATGTGCCCTTATAGGCGCATCTGGTGCGCCGTGTTCATCGCACCACGATGCGACGTTTCGTGCACACCGGACTTTGCACAAGTGCCAATTAGCGCGCCCTAAGCATCTTTTGGCGTGATAAGGGGCTTTTCACAAGCGTGCTAACAGTTAGCACCGCTTTGTGAATCAAGCCCTTTATCACTGTATATATTTGCCATTCCTGACGAAGTCCGTAAGGGTGAAACGTGTATGGGCTTGACTCACTAAGACAAATAGCATGCCTTATCAAAGTTAACACGCCTTATCAGAGTAGCATAGCAAGCGCTACAAACTCGCACGGGCTCAGGGCAAGATGAGTGAAGCTCTTGTCATTGCCAATTAGCAATTATATGGTAGAGGAAGAAAGCCCTTAAAAAATAGCACCTCCCACAGCAAAATTTGAAAAAGTATAACAAAAATCTTTATTCAACATTGGGTATATTAATAAGCACAGTACTGATGATTCAATTAAGAATAAAACCATTTAAAAACCAAGCAAATATTCCAACATGATCCCTGCTGCATATGAAATAATCACTCTAAATGCAATATATTGTATAATGACACAATGCTGCTGTCAGATATAAAACCCCACAGTAGGCTCAATATTGAGCCCAACAGGGGGAGAACCCGGGTTCAGTATACAACCTAATGTGATGCAGGACCAATAAACACCTGTGCAATAAAAAAACAACAACACACGAATAAATATTGCATATATAAGATTATGAAATAAAGTACACAATTGCTATCCAAGTATACAGTATTACTAGTGATAAGATGCCTGGTAAAAAATTAAGGCAAAGGAGCAGCCCATAGGAAAAAGAGCATAAAGTGGAGTAGTGCAAAAAATAGGAGATACTTAGCCCAGAAATGGTGAAGTCAATCTCAGCAGCACAGCAGGGAACAAGGAATCCCCTCAGAGGACAAGATCCCACTAGTTCCGCGAGAGTCACCTCGCTTTATCAAGGAGAGAGGATGCAAGTAAAGCCACCATAGCAGCCTTTAAAGGGAAGGTTCAAGCAAAAAAAAAAAATGAGTTTCACTTACCTGGGGCTTCTACCAGCCCCATGCAGCCATCCTGTGCCCTCGTAGTCACTCACTGCTGCTCCAGTCCCCCGCTGGGAGCTTTCTGACCTCGGAGGTCAGGGCCGAATTGCGTACATTTTTACACATTCCCGCTAGTGCAGGAACATTAACACATACATTTTTACGCGTTAGTGGTGCAACGCGTAAATTTTTGTTCCTGCACTAGCTGGAATGCGTAAAAATGTATGCAATGCGGCCCTGACCTCCGAGGTCAGAAAGCTGCCAGCGGGGGACTGGAGCAGCAGTGAGTGACTACAAGGGCACAGGATGGCTACATGGGGCTGGTAGAAGCCCCAGGTAAGTAAAACTCATTTTTTTTTTTGCTTGGACCTTCCCTTTAAATAGGAAAGAAAAAGGAGGGAACACCCATAATCATCACTCAACACCTGCAAATAATGCCAGGAGTGAGAGAGGGAAAGGAAACCAGCACTTCCTGGATTTGTAACCAGCTTGGAACACAAACCAGAAGTGATGTAATAGTTACAGGGTGCAGCAGCACCAATCACCAGAGAATAAGGCAGCAAGCAGTGTAGTGAGACAGGAAGGAGGAAGAGGTTCAGAGATTTCCAAGTATATCAGCTACTATGTTAACCCCTTCCATGCCACACAGCACATTTATGCAGTTAAATAACATGCTTGAAGACAACAATATACACTGTAAATGAATCATTCACTAGTTATAAATACATTTCATCCAGTTTATAAGTCCAGATAGAAGTTTTGAGCAAATTGAAGTTCATTCAGTAGCCAAAGTAAATTTGTTATGAATGCAAAATATTTGCATCATAGATTCCACAGAATTTCATCCTTATAGTTCTTTTTGAGCTGTACAAGGTCCAAGCATGTAGAGGAAAGTTTCATACATTTGTAAATTGCATCCCAGTTTTTCCAACAAAGTCCTTTAAAGGACCAGAGAACATAAATCAGCATGAGGGTTTTTATAGCCAACAGCATCCCATATTCAAGGGAGGTATGATGTCCATATACTGGGGTCATCAAGAGTCCACATAAGTCCATAAGAACATAGATATCACATGTATAGCAAAACACAGGGGGCAATCTGTATATAGAAGAAAAAAAATCCAATATTATGCATCAACGAATATTTCTTGGCTGCAGTTAAAGATGCAGTATAACATTACAAGTCACTAGTTAAAAAAAAACAAACAAAAAAAACTCGTTTTATTTCAGTTAAACCAAGAAACCGGACCAATCCATCTCTTCATTCATACCCATGGGGGCCATGCTCTTTAGTTGATAGATCCACCTGGCCTCACGTTTTAGTAAGGCATTTGTAATATTACCCCCTCTAATACCCATTTTTATTTGGCCCACACCATAGACCCTAGCACCATTGTAGGAACCCCTGTGTGCTGACCAAAAGTGGGCCGCAACAGAGGTCAGTGTTTTCCCATCTTCCAAATCCCTTTCTGCTAGCCTGATGTTAGATAAATGTTTCTGGATCCTGGTCTTTAGCATATTTTGTGTTTGACCCACATAAGGTTTACCACAGGGGCAAACTATCACATAGATAACCCCCTTGCTTTTACAATTAATAAAGCCTCTTAGCTTAAAGGAGGGGGCTCCCATGGAATCCTGGATAAACTTACTGGGTTGCATCAAGCTGCACACATTGCAATCTCCACATGGATAACTACCTTGAAGGGGACCTCTGAGTTTCTTCCTATTACCAGCAAAATGACTCATGCATAGTCTGTCTATGAGGCTTGGACATCTTTTAGCTGTAATTGACGCCTGCGGGGTAACAAATTTAGCAATCGTATCAGATGTTAACACCGGCCACACCTTGTTCAACATGCGATAAATATCTCTCCATTGGTTATTGTACATAGTACTAAGTCTTACCAATTGGTCTGAAGATTTTGGTGTGTTTTGGAGCAAACCCTGGCAATCTGTAGTTCTTGCACGTTAAGCCTTTGAGATGACTTTATGCGGATAGCCCCTGTCTTTGAAGCGCTTAGTCAACGAACGAGCCTGTGTAGAAAAATCATTCGGATTAGAGCATATGCGACGAATTCTTAGAAACTGGCCTGTAGGGACGTTATCCCGTAATGGCCTCGTGTGTGCACTCTGATAGTGAAGTAGAGAGTTTACCGATGTGAGCTTACGATATAGATCAGTGGTCAAATGTCCCTCCATGTCAATTGAGATGTTAATATCCAAGAAATCGATATCTGTTGAAGAGACATGACTTGTTAAGTGGATATGCATGTTATTATGGTTCAGAGTTTCTGTAAACCTGTCACACAAGTCCTTGGGACCACCCCACAGCATGAACACATCGTCTATAAATCTATACCACCCCAAAATATAGGGGTGGTATTGCTCCAAATCCGGGCCAAATACAACTACCTTCTCTCAGTAACCCAGGAAGAGGTTGGCCACTGACGGGGCACATTTAGCACCCATGGCCACGCCACACACCTGCTTATAATATGTCCCATTGAACAAAAAGTAGTTGTGGCTCAGAACAAAGTTCATCAGTTGCAGAAGAAATTGTAGTTTCATCACTTCTGGTTTGTGTTCCAAGCTGGTTACAAATCCAGGAAGTGCTGGTTTCCTTTCCCTCTCTCACTCCTGGCATTATTTGCAGGTGTTGAGTGATGATTATGGGTGTTCCCTCCTTTTTCTTTCCTATTTAAAGGCTGCTATGGTGGCTTCACTTGCATCCTCTCTCCTTGATAAAGCGAGGTGACTCTCGCGGAACTAGTGGGATCTTGTCCTCTGAGGGGATTCCTTGTTCCCTGCTGTGCTGCTGAGATTGACTTCACCATTTCTGGGCTAAGTATCTCCTATTTTTTGCACTACTCCACTTTATGCTCTTTTTCCTATGGGCTGCTCCTTTGCCTTAATTTTTTACTAGGCATCTTATCACTAGTAATACTGTATACTTGGATAGCAATTGTGTACTTTATTTCATAATCTTATATATGCAATATTTATTCGTGTGGGTTTTTTTTTTATTGCACAGGTGTTTATTGGTCCTGCATCACATTAGGTTGTATACTGAACCCGGGTTCTCCCCCTGTTGGGCTCAATATTGAGCCTACTGTGGGGTTTTATATCTGACAGCAGCATTGTGTCATTATACAATATATTGCATTTAGAGTGATTATTTCATATGCAGCAGGGATCATGTTGGAATATTTGCTTGGTTTTTAAATGGTTTTATTCTTAATTGAATCATCAGTACTGTGATTATTAATATACCCAATGTTGAATAAAGATTTTTGTTATACTTTTTCAAATTTTGCTGTGGGAGGTGCTATTTTTTTAAGGGCTTTCTTCCTCTACCATATAATTGTTCTTGTTTGGAGCCCTAGCATACACAGTTATTTGGTTGAGGTGTTGCAGACACTCCCTAGAAACTATTGCCAATTAGCAGGCATAAGTTCGTAGCGCTCACTATTCTACTCTGATAAGGCATGCTATTTCTCTTAGTGAATCAAGCCCTATGTGTTTCAACAACTTATTGTACTGTTAGCTTCTGAGTGAGGAATTGAGGGTCCAGCTTAGCTATAGTGACTATAGGCAAATAGGCAGGGATTGATTATATCCAGATAGTGAGCCTCTGCAGATCTGTGTCTTGATTAACCACCCTGGCGTTCTGATTAAATCGCCAGGGTGGCTGCGGGAGGGTTTTTTTTAAATAAAAAAAAAACTATTTCATGCAGCCAACTGAAAGTTGGCTGCATGAAAGCCCACTAGAGGGCGCTCCGGAGGCGATCTTCCGATCGCCTCCGGCGCCCAGAATAAACAAGGAAGGCCGCAATGAGCGGCCTTCCTTGTTTTGCTTATATCGTCGCCATAGCGACGAGCGGAGTGACGTCATCGACGTCAGCCGACGTCGTGACGTCAGCCGCCTCCGATCCAGCCCTTAGCGCTGGCCGGAACTTTTTGTTCCGGCTACGCTGGGCTCAGGCGGCTGGGGGGACCCTCTTTCGCCGCTGCTCGCGGCGAATCGCCGCAGAGCGGCGGCGATCAGGCAGCACACGCGGCTGGCAAAGTGCCGGCTGCGTGTGCTGCTTTTTATTTCATTAAAATCGGCCCAGCAGGGCCTGAGCGGCAGCCGCTGGCGGTGTTGGACGAGCTGAGCTCGTCCAGACCGCTCAGCTGGTTAACAGGCATGGATTATACAGCACTGTTTAAGTTATATGTATATGTTGCTTCTCCTATATATTTTAGAATGACTAATAAAGTGTTAAGTTTTAATGCGTTAGGGGCTTTGTCCTGTTAGGGAAGACTTGATTCGTAATTCTTCTCCCGAAGTATTCAGACTTGTAATTGTGTCCTTGCTAGACCCCTCCAGTCTGGCTTCCGATCTCAACATTCCACTGAAACAGTCCTTACCAAAGTTGCAAATGACCTCATCATTGCAAAATCCAAAGGCCACTTTTCTGTATTCATATTCCTTGACATTTCCTTTGCCTTTGACACTCTTTTCACTGGGTGTCAAGGGCCTATCCTATTCATGGATTAGCTCCTACCTTTCGGGATGTTTTTTTACGGTTTCCTTTTCCAACATTTAACTCCTCTTCATGCCCACTATCTGTTGGTGTACCACAAGGCTCCATTCTAGGATCTCTTCTTTTCTTCATCTATACTAATGGCCTGGGACAATTAATACACTCTTTTAGTTTTCAGTTTCACCTCTACGCTGATGGCGCTCAAATCTATCAGCTCCGGACTTCTCTACACTATTATCTTGAGTCCCTGCTTTTTCTGCATTCATGTCATCCTGTTTTCTCAAACTTGAAATATCACAATCTCTGTTTTGCTCATGTTCTCCGTTTTTCTCTTCTCTCCCACCTATAGTTACCATTAATGTGGAAAATCCCCCAATAACCTCAACTCCTAAAGCTCACTATATGGGGGTAACTATGGACTCTGAGCTCTCATTTGAACCACATACAGAATTAACACATTAACAACCTCCTGCTACTTCCATCTCAAAAACATTTCCAGAATTCGTCCCTTCCTTACACAAAAGGCTACTAAATGCTTGTACATGCTCTAATCATTTACGTCACGTGATTCACGTCTTGATTACTGTGACACTAAAGGGCTGGTTAACACCGCAAGAGGTTGTTTTTTTTTGATCTGAAAAGCTCTTGCTAATGCAATGCTATGAGTGATTTTAATAAAATCTCACCACTCCAGTGAGAACACACACAGCATTACATTAGCAAGAGCTTTTCAAATCACGAGCACTTAGAAAAAGCTCTTGCAGTGTGAACCAGCCCATACCCTGTAGCCTACCAAAAAATAGACAGGCACCTCTCCAGTCCCTGCTTGTCTTTTCTACCTCTCCTTTCATTCCTCTGATGCTGCCCCCCTTTGCCAATCACCCAAAGGATTTAGTTCAAACTCCTAACACTATATATTCAAATCTCTACATAGGCTATCCCCTCATACATTCCCTTATTCTCCAGATATCCCTCTTTGAACTTTAACTCTTGTCGTCCAGCTTGGTCACCTCCTTTCACTATCTCACGAGTGTCACCTCTCCTTTGGAACTCTCTCCAACAGCCTGTCCGTCTTGCTACAGGCTTGGAAATTCAAACATACCCACAAGACACATGTTCAAATAAGCCTTTAGTTTGTTATAACTATTATTTAAAGGACAACTGAAGCGAGAGGGATATGTAGGCTGTCATATTTATTTCCTTTTAAGCAATACCAGTTGCCTAGTTGTCCTGCTGATCCCCCTGCCTCTAATACTTTTAGCTATAGACCCTGAACAAGCATGCAGCAGATCAGGCGTTTCTGACAAATTATAATAAATCGAGCCCCACTTGCTGATTTGATTGGTGACTATCAAGAGTGCTCTTGTTTAGCACAGTACAGATGAGAGTCAGTTCACACAGATAAATGAATTGCATGATTAAAAAAGTGTCTCTTTAGATCAGGGATGTGGAACTCCAGTCTTCAGGGGCCGAAGTCCTCACACATTTTTGGTACAGCTCAAATTAATTGATGGGACTGAATAAGGAAAGGTGTAGTTCATCAAGTAAAACAGGTTTGCATTTATCAGTCCATCCTAAACACTGGCATGAATATGGCCCTTGAGGACTGGAATTTGACACATGTGCTTTAGGTACATACCTATAATCAGCTTCCTCCTCTTATTTGATCCTGTCAATATAACCAAATGGGAGTATAAACACAGCCTATAGGTGGATGTTCAGCACTGACCAAAAACAGATCTACAGCATGGCTGAAAAAGCTGCATGCCGTGACTAGACATTGAATAGAACAGACTGGGATCCATTGGTATGGCACTGTGTTCGATTCACAAAACATTGCAAAGTCCAAAAAATGAATTTTACCTCATAACATTTCTTATTGAAAATATTTTTTTCATACTAAACACAATAAATATTAAAACCACTATGTATGCCTTTTAAAGTAGATCCGTAGGTTTCAAACTACACAATGTAAGTGAAAAAAGCTTCCTAATATGTACAGTAATAACACCCGACATGCTATGAACTTTAACACTAAACACATTTGGACGGAGTTCCACCTTAACCTTTATTCTCACACTGTTGTCCTGACCAGACCTGTATTTTGGAATATTCGAATAATGGATAGAACTAAGCAACATGTAATGTTGTTTACAGTCAAGAGTATTAGTAATGCTTCCACTCCCTTAGAAAAAAAGATCTTTAGCAATGCAGAATTGTAATTCCTCAGAGTGACAAGACATAACACGCAATCGTCAAGTCAGAGGCGAGCAAATGAAGTACCACAAATTATTTATGCCTATCACATCTTAACACATGGATGGCACCATGCTGTGTGTATGAAAACAGAAAGAGAAACATGTCACAGTGGGGAGAGACGTGGGAAACACAAGACCAGGCCCTATTTTATTAGGCATAAATAAAGATTGCTCACAGCAACAGCACTGCAATTACTATAGGCCTGCTATATTACAGAATAGACCTATTATTGCAGATATTAAAGTGTATATAGTGACTTGCTTTAAGATGCAACATAGAAACCTGGCGATTACCTGATTATAGCAGCTAGCATGACCCTAGACAGGGGCAAACGCAGGATTTTTAAGGGGGGGGATTCCTGAAAGGTCCAGAAGCACTTATGTCCCCGAGTGCTTCCGAATACAGGTGGCTCCATACTGCCCATGCACAAAAGTGCGCTGGCGTATTACGGAGCTGCCTATCTTTGGAAGTACTCAAGGACACAAGTGTTTCTGAGGGCTTCTGGAAGCAGCAAATTTGAACAGGGGACAGCGCTGGAACAACTTTACGGGAGAGGAACGGGAGTTAGACTTAGTTTGGACAATTCAGTGGAATATGTCACATGTCACATAGCGCAAGCGATACCCATATGATGCAGGGATATATGCATCTGCGGAAGATGGCGGCGCTATATAAATACTAAATAATAATAATTTGCCTCACCAGGATTGCACTTTTATTTAGCTTTCCTGTATGACAAGAAGACACAGCCAGCCAGCACTAGGGGAAGAGGGAAACAAAGGTGAATGAAGGAGGGCTGGTGCCAAGCAAGAGGGCTTCTGAGCGTTTTTCAAATCAACATTGATTTGAAAAGCGCTTGGCTAATGTTACCCTATGTGGGTGTTCCCACAGCAGCGTTGTGATTTTTTCAAAATCGCAGGTATACCGCATGTAGCATTTTTTTTGAGTGATTCATTCAGAAATCACTCTGAAAATCGCACTCACTAATTGCTAGTGATTGCTATTGTGATTTTGGCGTTCACTAGCCCAGGGAGAAGAGGAGTGGAGAGAAATTGAGAATAGCCTGAGATGGAGTATTATCTGTATTGCAGTCCCGCATCACACAGAGGCTACTTGCCTGTAATAGGACTCCTGTCCCTGCCAGTCTCTCACAAAAGTCAGAAAGCAGCCCTCCTGGAGTCTAGGGACTGTCAAAAAATGTTCACCTTGTTTAACAAGATGCAGTCATTATGACATAGGGGAGAGACAGATTTTTGCCCACGGACCCTCCAGGCAAGCTCTGCATCATGCTGTGTATATATACCAGCTTGCCTGCCCTTTAATTGCAGTTTTATCAGCTAGCCTAGTATTTTGCATTGCCTTACAACAACAAACCTGAATACACCAGACACCAGCCCTAAATCACTGAATGAAAGGGGGCCTGGGGGGAGATTGCCCCCCAGGTGGAGTGGAGAGACTGAGATAGAGCAGATAGCATATCTGTATTGCAGTCCCACATCACACAGAGGCTACTTGCATGTACTGTGTCTCCTGTCCCTGCCAGCCAAATCCAAAAAAGCTTTATTGGCAGGACCAAATACATTTAGCATTGCCAAAGCAAAAACAAAACATTAACAACATGGTGGGGAGGATTGTGGGAATAGGGGAAAGATATAGGCATACCGTTCATAGGGGTGTGGAGAATGTAAGGGATGGTCAGTCTCTCACACAAGCTGCAGGCAGCCCTCCTGGAGTTTAGGGACTGTCAAAAACTTTTACACCCTGTGACATACCTTATGTAGCTGTCTACATGCAGTCTTTACAATAGGGAAAGAGCTGAGTTTTTCCCACAGACCCTGCAGGCAAGCCTCTGTATATTTACCAGCTTGTCTGCTTCAGCGATTTCAGGGATTTTTTTTAAAGGTACAGGAGTCTCAGGGGGGTGTTCCATACATCCAGAACCCCCGTCTGGATACGCCAGTGCTAGACATTTGCTTCACTTAGAAATGTAACTAACTCATCCATCTCCACTTATTAAATACGGTTTAAAATGTAAGCAATCAGAAATGAGATGCTTGAGGTTGAAAAAAAAAATAGAAATTTTCTAGGGGATTTACTTAAAGGGCACCTGAACTCAAAACTTCCTCCCTGCTCTAAAAGAGAAGCAACAGCACAATAACCTTTAAAGAAAAAAATGTCTGTTACAGCTGATACAAATCCTGCAATACATCTGCAGTGTCTACTTCCTGCTTTCATGGAAGCAGACATAGGGTTAACATCCTGTGTTTATAAATTAGCTGCTCTGCCAAGGCAGCCAGCTGACACGGCTGAGAGATCAAATTACAGTAGTGATTAGTCACAAATGAGCGGGAATTAAACAGGCTAAACTCTAAATGCATACAGGGTGCATTTCTCTAGGTTTTCCTTCTGTCCTGTGCAAGAGTTTACTGATTGGAGGGAAGGGATGCGGGTGAGTGGCGAAATAGAGATGGCGGGGGAGACGCGGAGAGTGATAGTGTACATGTAAACAGCCTGCTGGTGACACTCTGTGTGTCGCTAGCACGGCGGTTTACTTTGGGGGGCACAGCAGAGCGCGGGGGGGGGGATGTAATTTAGCAACAGAGGCTGGGCGTTATATGCAGACTCAGCCTTTGTATGCAATTTGGATTTGTAAAACCCACCTCGGGTTCTCTTTAATGCTTAACGACACCCCAAGGCTAATTCAAATAGCAGTCATGTTGATAAGTGAATATAAGCAAAATGTTGGATAAGATACCTTCTTCGTTGGCCTAATGTGTTTGGAACTGCAGTACAACTTGCGTTCTGTCCCCTCATCCTCCCAAAAGCTGCATCTGGTTGGTGGGGCAACCAAATGATCATGTGACTGTAAAAGTAAGAACAACAATAAGACTTGGACCGCATGAGAAAATAAGAGGCTAAAAAGGATGGCTTTGGGTATTGCTCTACCTACTTTACCCTCCTTTACTGACCCTGAACTAGCAGCTGCTAATTATCACAACACCTTAACTCCAGCATTTGATTCTGTTGCTCCCCCTTCCACTGTCTACCATCACTGGTTCCATTGACAACCCTGGCTCAAAGAGGAGATCAAACTACTAAAACGCCCCTCAAAAAAGTGCAAGCAACATTGCTTGCCTTCATCTGGAAAAGCTCTGGCCCCCGAGTCTCTCGTGAGACCCTATATAGAATGCGTTCGGATGGTGGTCTGGGAGTACCCAACTTATAAACCTATTACAAGTCAGCCCAAATCGCACAATTAACCTTATGGCATGAAGAAAATCATGTCCAGTTATGGTGTGAAATAGAAAGCGCTCTATGTTCACATGTGGCAATCAACTATTTGCTCTGGCTCACATCTGCTCAGTGCAAAATTATCAAGAACCCAATAATGACACATTCTTTACGTGTCTGGAGTCAGGCTAAGATTAAAGACAAACTAATCTCCCCGCACCTACCACTCCTATCCTTTATGGGTCACCCAAGCTTTCTTCCAGGGTTGTATAGTTCTTCCGCTTATAAATGGTGGCGGCTAAAAGGTCTAACAATTTACAGTTTAGTGAATGATGTAACCCTCAAGACATTCTCCTCTCTTAACCATTTCCGGACCGCAGTGATAGAGATCTACGCCCTGTTTTGATGGGCTCCTGGCTGGCAAGGCGTAGATCTCTATCACCGGCGCCGCCGCTCCCCGCCGCGATCGCGCGCACCGAACCGGCTGCACTTAGCTGTCTTATGACAGCTAAGGCTTCCGGGTATCGGCAGGAGCCGTCACTGATTGGCTCCCTGCCGTGTGATCGCTGTGAGCCAATCACAGCGATCACCCTCCGAAAGGCAACATAGTTGCCGTTCCGCCTCCCTCTCCGCCTCCCTCTCCCTGTCACTGTGGATCTTGTGTGACAGGGAGAGACGCACAGCCTGCAGCCGTGACAGGCTGTGCGATTTTAGTGTAAAAATAAACTTTTTTCCAGCTCTCCCCCCCCCATGTATCCCTTGATCCCCTCCCAACCACCTATATATAGATCTATATATATATAGATCTATATATATATATAGATCTATATATATATATATATATATAGATCTATATATATATAGATCTATATATATATATAGATCTATATATATATAGATCTATATATATATATAGATCTATATATATATAGATCTATATATATATATATAGATCTATATATATATAGATCTATATATATATATAGATCTATATATATATAGATCTATATATATATATATAGATCTATATATATATATATATAGATCTATATATATATATATATATATATATATATATAGATCTATATATATATATAGATCTATATATATATAGATCTATATATATATAGATCTATATATATATAGATCTATATATATATAGATCTATATATATATATATATATATATATAGATCTATATATATATAGATCTATATATATATATATATATATATATATATATATATATATATATATATATATATATATATATATATATATATATATATATATATATATATATATATTACTGGATTGTGATTTTAACCACTGCAAAGTGGAGCCCGCAACAACCGCGCAATACGCCGATCGGCGGCGGCTCGTTGCGGACTAGCTGCCGGGGATCGCACGCTGGATGTGCCCACCCGCGACGTCAACCCGCCAGCCAATTAGCAGCGGCGGCGGGTTGTTAACCCCCGATCTTCCGCATGTAAAGCGGATAATACGCTTTGTAATGTATACAAAGCGTATTATACAGGCTGCCTCCTGCCCTGGTGGTCCCAGTGATTGAGGGACCACCAGGGCAGGTTGCAGCCCTCCTAGTAAGTACCCAAGCACACTGATCCTGCCCCCTGATCGCCCACTGCACCCATCAGACCCCCCCTGCCCACCCCTGGGACACCTGTTTGCACCCAATCACCCCCCTAATCACCCATTAATCACTCCCTGTCACTATCTCAACGCTATTTTTTAGATTAGGTCCTAAACTGCCCCCTGGGGGCTCCTGAACACACCCCCCCACACCCTTAGATCCTCCCTAGACCCTCCCCCCTGTGTACTGTATACATCTATTCTTCCCTATAATCACCCACTGATCACCTGTCAATCACCCATCAATCACCCCCTGTCACCACCTGTCACTGCCACCCATCAGATCAGACCCTAACCTGCCTTTTGTGGGCACCTGATCACCCACCCACACCCTCAGATTGCGTGCAGACCCACCCTCAGATCACCTCTGAAAGTGCATTGTTTACATCTGTTCTCCCCTCTAATCATCCACTGATCACCCATCAATCACCCCGTCACCACCTGTCACTGCTACCCATCAGATCAGACACTAATCTGCCCCTTGCGGGCACCCAATCACCTGCCCACACCCTAAATTAGCCCCCCAGACCCCCTCTGATCAACTCGCCAGTGCATTGCTTGCATATATTCTCCTCTGTAATCACCTACTGATCACCTATCAACCACCCCGTCACCCCCTGTCACCACCTGTCACTGCTACCCATCAGATCAGGCCCTAATATGCCCCCTGCGGGCTTCTGATCACCCGGCCAAACCCTCACCCGCCCCACCGCAGTGACAGAATTTTTTTTTCTGATCACTGCTGGTACGACTTAATTGCCATGTCCAGGTCATGATTTGAGAACATTCCTGCACTTCAGTGCCAATACAACCTGTCATCTAAGAAGCCACCCTGCTTATGACCGGTTCCACAAAATTCGGCCCCTCATAGACCACCTGTCATCAAAATTTGCAGATGCTTATACCCCTGAACAGTCATTTTGAGGCATTTGGTTTCCAGACTACTCCTCGTGGTTTTGGGCCCCTAAAATGCCAGGGCAGTATAGGAACCCCACAAGTGACCCCATTTTAGAAAGAAGACACCCCAAGGTATTCCGTTAGGTGTATGACGAGTTCATAGAAGATTTTATTTTTTGTCAAAAGTTAGCGGAAATTGATTTGTATTGTTTTTTTTCACAAAGTGTCATTTTCCACTAACTTGTGACAAAAAATAAAATCTTCTATGAACTCACCATACACCTAACGGAATACCTTGGGGTGTCTTCTTTCTAAAATGGGGTCACTTGTGGGGTTTCTATACTGCCCTGGCATTTTAGGGGCCCTAAACCGTGAGGAGTAGTCTAGAAACCAAATGCCTCAAAATTACCTGTGAATAGGACGTTGGGCCCCATAGCGCACCTAGGCTGCAAAAAAGTGTCACACATGTGATATCGCCGTACTCAGGAGAAGTAGTATAATGTGTTTTGGGGTGTATTTTTACACATACCCATGCTGGGTGGGAGAAATCTCTCTGTAAAGGGACAATTGTGTGTAAAAAAAATCAAAACATTTTAATTTACAGAGATATTTCTCCCACCCAGCATGGGTATGTGTAAAAATACACCCCAAAACACATTATACTACTTCTCCTGAGTACGGCGATACCACATGTGTGACACTTTTTTGCAACCTAGGTGCGCTAAGAGGCCCAACGTCCTATGAGTACCTTTAGAATTTCACAGGTCATTTTGAGGCATTTGGTTTCTAGACTACTCCTCACGGTTTAGGGCCCCTAAAATGCCAGGGCATTATAGGAACCCCACAAGTGACCCCATTTTAGAAAAAAGACACCCCAAGGTATTCAATTAGGTGTATGGGGAATTCATAGAAGATTTTATTTTTTGTCACAAGTTAGTGGAAAATGACACTTTGTGAAAAAAACAATAAAAATCAATTTCCGCTAACTTGTGAAAAAAAAATGAAATCTTCTATGAACTCCCCATACTACTAACGGAATACCTTGGGGTGTCTTCTTTCTAAAATGGGGTCACTTGTAGGGTTCCTATACTGTCCTGGCATTTTAGGGGCCCTAAACCGTGAGGAGTAGTCTAGAAAATAAATGCCTCAAAATGACCTGTGAAATCCTAAAGGTACTCATAGGACTTTGGGCCCCTTAGCGCAGTTAGGGTGCAAAAAAGTGTCACACATGTGGTATCGCCGTACTCAGGAGAAGTAGTATAATGTGTTTTGGGGTGTATTTTTACACATACCCATGCTGGGTGGGAGAAATATCTCTGTAAATGGACAATTGTGTGTAAAAAAATCAAAAGAAATCTCATTTACAGAGATATTTCTCTCACCCATCATGGGTATGTGTAAAAATACACCCCAAAACACATTATACTATTTCTCCTGAGTAAGGCGATACCACATGTGTGACATTTCTTTTGCAGCCTAGGTGCGCTAAGGGGCCCAAAGTCCTATGAGCACCTTTAGGCTTTACAGGGGTGCTTACAATTTAGCACCCCCCAAAATGCCAGGACAATAAACACACCCCACAAATGACCCCATTTTGGAAACTAGACACTTCAAGGTATTCAGAGAGGGGCATGGTGAGTCCGTGGCAGATTTCATTTTTTTTTGTCACCAGATAGCAGAAATGGAAACTTTTTTTTATTTATTTTTTTTGTCACAAAGTGTCATTTTCCGCTAACTTGTGACAAAAGATAAAATCTTCTATGAACTCACCATGCCTCTTAGTGAATACTTTGGGGTGTCTTCTTTCCAAAATGGGGTCATTTGGGGGGTATTTATACTATCCTGGAATTCTAGCACCTCATGAAACCTGACAGGTGCTCAGAAATGAGAGAGATGCTTCAAAATGGGAAAATTCAATTTTTGCACCATAGTTTGTAAACGCTATAACTTTTACCCAAACCAATAAATATACACTGAATGGGTTTTTTTTAATCAAAAACATGTTTGTCCACATTTTTCGCGCTGCATGTATACAGAAATTTTACTTTATTTGAAAAATGTCAGCACAGAAAGTTAAAAAAATCATTTTTTTGCCAAAATTCATGTCTTTTTTGATGAATAGAATAAAAAGTAAAAATCGCAGCACCAATCAAATAGCACCAAAAGAAAGCTGTATTAGTGACAAGAAAAGGAGGTAAAATTCATTTAGATGGTAGCTTGTATGACTGAGCAATAAACCATTTAAGCTGCAGTGGTCTGAATGGAAAAAAGGCTCTGGTCCTTAAGGGTGAAAAGACTGCGGTCCTTAAGTGGTTAAAGAACACAAGCAAATGCCAGATGCAGAGCTTTTTCGCTTCCTTCAAATTTCCCATTTTATAAATAATCCTGCAAGTCGCTTCTTACCAGAACATGGTTTGAACACGTTTGTGCTACGAACCCGGGTTCCCCAGGCCTTATTTCACAACTATATAAAAACGCAATATCGCCCCCTAATTTGCCTAAGCCTCAATACATCTTGAGATGGGAAAAAGATCTTAAATATACTTTTGATATAGAAGACCTACAGCATGCGTGGAGAGATACTCCTAGCCTCTCTATAAGCTCCTCCTTAGTGGAGACCCAATATAAAGTACTTTTACGATGGTACCTGACCCCAGATCGTCTTGAGAAATTTTGCCCAACCAATAAAGGGTTATGCTTTAGAGAATGCGGTCAGCGGGGCACCTTTATAAATGTGTGGTGGTCTTGCCCGAGTGTACACAGGTTCTGGATCAGAGTTTACCAAGTAATTTACACTACCATCCGAGCGCAAGTACCTAAGCTACCAGAGGTGGCCCTCCTGGGTATTAAGCCTCCTGAACTTACAAAATCCCAGCATAAACTACTAATGCATATTTGCCTTGCCACAAAAAGAGTGATAGCGGGCTCCTGGAGGACTCCCTCACTTCCCTTTAGCTCAATTAAAACTAAGCTTAGTCATGCGCTCTGTTTTGAGAAGATGAAAGCTATCTTGGATGATTCACTCCGGCAATTTGAAAAGGTGTGGATGCCATATTTTACCTACTACTCACATTGCCTCCCAGCTTTCCTCACTAATGTTTCAACCTATTGGGGGGGGGGGGGGGGGGGTTGCGGGTGGAGCGGCGACGGAGCCGCTCCACACTTGCTTTACCCTTCCACTACATAGATTTGGTAAGATTGTGCAAGCAAGATTGTATCATTATTGAGCACCTTAAAGAGGAACTCCAGTGAAAAGAATGTAAAAAAAGGTGCTTCATTTTTACAATTATGTATAAATGATTTAGTTAGTGTTTGCCCATTGTAAAATATTTTAAATCCCTGATTTACATTCTGACATTCATCACATGGTGACATTTTTACTGCTGGCAAGTGATGTAGCTGCTGCTTGCAGTTTTGGCAGTTGGAAACAGCTGTAAACAGCTATTTCCCACAATGGCCTCAATTCACTAAGCTTTATCAAACACTTTATCAAACGTTTGATAATTTACCTCATGGGTAAAATCTAATTTTGAATTCACTAAGGTGTTATATATTTATCGAATGTTTTATTGATAAAACGTTCAATAAATCTATAACACTTTAGTGAATTCAAAATTAGATTTTACCCAGGAGATAAATTATCAAAGGTTTGATAAAGTGTTTGATAAAGCTTAGTGAATTGAGGCCAATGTAACAGGGTTCACAGACAGGAAACTGACAGAAGTACCTCGGTACTCAGAGCTTCTTGTGGGAGGGGTTTCACCACAATATCAGTCATACAGCGCCCCCTGATGGTCTGTTTGTGAAAAGCAATAGATTTCTCATGTAAAAGGGGGTATCAGCTACTGATTGGGATAAAGTTCAATTCTTGGTCGGAGTTTCTCTTTAAGTAGGGGGAGTAGTTTAGGGTTAGGCATAGATGCAGGGAAGGTTAGTGTGAGAATAGGCGATAGCAGAATATTGGCAACATTTCCTTTATTCTACAATACATGCAGAATGTACAGTAGTAGAATACTGGATGCATTATCTGGCTGTTCTGGTAAGCCATGCTTGTGTTATGTTTTTTTGCTTTAATAAGAAGTTTAAAAAAAAAAAAAAAAAAAAAAAGACTAAAAAGAGGCAATAGCACTTCTTTGGACACTAATTCATTCTGAACATCCTGATCCAACCAGCATTCAAATTGTAGCATGGTTGAATAAATAGCCAGAAATCGCAAAAAAAAAAAAAAAAGTAGAGGTGATGCAACACTGTACTAAACACTCCCCGGCCCATCTGTTTTGAAACATGCTGCTGTTATCAAATTTATAATTAGCACATTTTTCAAAACGCACTAATACTGGGTAGGGTCTCCTTCTGCCCACAAAACAGCCTCAGTTCTTCATAGCATGGGTTCTACAACATGTTAAAAATGTTCCTTTAAGATTGTGATTCCATGTTGGCATGATTGTTGCGTCACATAATTTCAGCAATTTTCATCAGCTGAACATTGATGCTGTGCATGTCCTGTTGTACCACATCCACAAATCTCCAGTCACCTTGGCTGTTGACGTAAGGCATGATGTTGGGTTCATGCTGTTGGCCACAAATTTTGACTTAATCCTCTGTGTGCCTCACCAGAACTTGTGACTTATCAGGCTAGGCTATTTTTCCCTCAATCTTCACCAGCTTTCTGTTCTTGGCTAAGTTAAGAAAAACAGGACATGCGTCCAATAGTTGTGTGTTCAGTGATTTTCTGCTCACACCACCTGTAAATGGTCACTGGAAGTTTTTCGTACCACTGTGTGTGGTGCTAGAGACTGCGGTGTATGGAAATCCTAGGCAATCACCAGTTACAGGAACCTTGAACTGGCATGCCACCACAATTCATACTCTGGTCAGAATCACTGAGATCATGTTTTTGCCCCTTTTGGCATTTGATCTGAACAGCAGCTGAAGCTCTTAACCCAAGTCGATTTATTTTTATGAACCACAATGCTACCACAAAATTGGTTGATTAAATAATTGCATGAATAAATACATGTATGGGTGTTTATTCTTAAACATACACAACTAAGCATTTTATTACAATGACAGTCTCTCTTTCTTTCACACACAGTCAAGTTGAAGTCAGTTTTGTGTAACAAAACATAATGGTGAAGAGCGCCTGCATTTTTATCTCAAACCAATATTCCCCTTTTGAAGATTAAGGTACTTTAACTCCCATTACTGTGCAGACATATTTGCATTCACCTTAATGAGAATAAACACTCATTGCAGGAAACAACGTTGTTTTTTTTAAGGAGAATATATAAAAACGAAACATTGGGGTTTTTTCCCAACAAATGATGATGGATTGCCATGGTGGTAAGGAAGTGTAATTTGAACCTTCTGGACACAGCTAGAATCTGTGCATAAAGCTTTTCCAGTTTTTAAAGTAACCATGAACATCAATAAAAAAAACAAAAAACAGAACAGGCCCTTAAAGATTTTTATTTTCCAAATAAAAAAATACAAAGATGAGTTAGGACATCGACATGGCTTCTTCTTTCAAACCAAGTATTCACCAAATGCATCCTTAAGGCACTTCGATAGAGTTGTATTTAAAAAAATAAAATATGCACTGAAGCAAACATTCCCAGACAGAAGTCCTTAGTATGATGTCTATATGTACACTATTGTACATATTTACAAGGATGAGCTCTTGATGTTATAGCGGAACCTTCGGTTGCCTTGTCAACTTCAATGCCTGAAACAGAAGAAAAAATAATATTTTTTTTAAGGAGATAGAACATAAATGTAGCAGTTTATAAAGCTCCATGTACAGATTTGGTAAATAGTGTGGAACAGATTTATAATAGTATAGTGTCTACATACATACATAACAACCAGGCTTTTATCCATCATACCTATCTATCTATCTATCTATCTATCTATCTATCTATCTATCTATCTATCTATCTATCTATCTACCTACCTACCTACCTACCTACCTATCTATCGTTTTAGCTCCTGCTTTCTAGACAACAAATGAGTAGGGATGTGATGCCTAAGGGCCCTTTAAGGGCCCGTTTCCACTAGTGTGAATTTGCATGCATTTTCTGCACACAGATTCGCATAACCAATACAAGTAAATGGGCAGGTTTCCACTTGTCAGGAAAACCGAGCGTTTTGCTGTGCAGGAAATCAGAATTCACACACCACTTGCGATTCGCATGTAATGTATTTAATAGGAATTTTCATTGCGTTTTCACTATGCAAATTTTCCACGCGAATTTGCATACGTTTTCATGTAAAATCAATGTAAAAGCACACAGGCACTGACATGGTTAAAATCGCATACTTACAAAAATGCACAAAAACGCATATGAATTTGCATCCGCATGCAAATTAGTTTGTGTTTTCCGTGAAGAAATCGCACCGAACTAGTGGAAATGGACCATACACTTACCCCATTCCGTTGCTTTGCATGTAGAGGCTGCATGGTGGGGCGGGTCCCTTCATGACAATGCAAGGGTATCAGTGTTTCATGCGTGTATCACCTGGAAGTGAGGCTTTTATTGTAAAGTATGCCTCACTGTATGATTGAACCACAGCGGTAAAGTGTCATGACCTTTGTGGTGTGATTAGAGAAGAATCTCACCACATCAGAAGTTGAAGCGTGGAAGAAGCCTGCCTAGGGAGGCAGCAGGTGACACAGCAAAGCAGACAGGAAGCAGAGGCTTCATGTGTCTGGCTGCGCAGAAGGGCACAGGTCTGTGAAAAAAAATGGTCCAACCAAATGACATGAATATATAAAGTCAGCGCAGGTCTATAGTAATACAGCTTTCATCATTTTTTGGTATACAGGATCTTCGAACAAAAGGGTAAAGAAGCAAGGCTTACCAGATTCCAACAACCCACATTATAAGGTTGTAAACGAGTTTGATAGGTGGTCCGCAGAACTTTCAAATGCTGTCGTTTCACCAGCGATGTTGCACACTACAGATTCCTCCGGAATATAGTAGATATCCTGAGATCGCAGAGACTCACCAAAGGGGAGTCCAGTAGGATAGTGACATGAAAGAGATGTACGGCACATCTAAGTGTAAACCGTCTTTATTACATGCGCGCTACTTTTTCGGGGTTCCCAGTGCACGGGCCCCGTATGTGAGTTTTCCTTTATCCTTGTTTTTAATTGTTTTACTTCTTATGTAATAAAGACGGTGAGTCTCTGCGATCTCAGGATATCTACTATATTCCGGAGGAATCTGTAGTGTGCAACATCGCTGGTGAAACGACAGCATTTGAAAGTTCTGCGGACCACCTATCAAACTCGTTTACAACCTTATAATGTGGGTTGTTGGAATCTGGTAAGCCTTGCTTCTTTACCCTTTTGTTCGAAGATCCTGTATACCAAAAAATGATGAAAGCTGTATTACTATAGACCTGCGCTGACTTTATATATTCATTGCTTGTGTGGACTTTTGGACATTGTCCTTCTCGGCTGCGGTCGCCTTCTGCCTTGGCGCTGAAACTTGTTGTTTATTTCAACCAAATGACATGCCTTGTATCATCAATGACCTCACACATAGGTCCGAACTGGGCCAAAAACTATAAAAAGTGTATGTACATGGGATTATTACCTCTGTCCAATTCTCCCTGAATAGGATCACTGAGCTTCTTTTCCCCCCTTTTCTTTCAAACATGCTCTAACCATTATTATTTATTGGACTGTACTTTATTTAGATGCCAAGTTTGTTGACAGATAAGTGTTGCTTTTCGCTGCTGTATAACAATAAATTCAGAGATGAGATAGTTGAAGCTTGTTCCTGTGACCTGCTTCATGGAGCAGTGGCATAGCTTAGGACCTAGGGGCCCCGGTGCAAGTTATACATGGGGCCCTGCAAGCACTCTATACATAACAATTGATATGGCGCACCAAAACCTGCAAGAAGCAGATGGGGAACAACTTGGTAATTATTATTATCATTCAAAGCATTTATAGAAGTGATCATTACAAGCACTGGACCTATAGAGAGCTAATTCTCCAGTTGAGCGAGGGCCCTATGGGGCCCCTCTGGCCCAAGGGCCCTGATGCGGTTGCAACACGTATTGCTATGCCACTGTCATGGAGTATTTAGGTGCTACTGTATTAGGGAACATTCTGAAGAATCAGACATCGCATGATAGAAATATGCATACTATGATTTGTAAGTGACACAAACAGGATTTAATAAATTCAGCCTCAAATAATAATGATTAAAAAAAAATAGAATCAGGACAAGATTGTTTTTCAATAACCGGAGACAAATTACAAAAAACTATTGTGAAAGCACTAAAGGCTTGATTCACCTTTGCACGCGTTATAAGTGTGAACTGCACTGAAGTCTAATACAAAGCTGGTTAGGATAGAGTTGATATGCAGAATTATTCTGCAATGCAACTGAGCACTGTGAGCTAGCCCTTAGGCTCCTTTTCCACTTGCAAGTGCAATCGCAAAAGCTTCTTTTTCCACTCGACATGATTGCGACATTACCGTCGGGAGCGAAGCGCAATTGTGCAGCACTACGATTGCGCTCAGGGAAAAATCAAAACGCGCTAATGGAAAAAGTTCACTGCGATTTACATGTAAATCACAGTGCACTAGCGATTGGCAAAACAAAGGCAATCCGCTTGCTCAAGCGGATCGCGGCTAGTGGGCACAAAGTTATTTTTCCTGCTAGTTCATTAGGTTTCTGCACTTAGCCACAGAAAGACAAATCTTTTGACAAAACAATCAATTTATTTTGACACAAACACCTTAATATATTTTATGGGCTAAACAGTACAGAAGGCCACGAGTTACACACAAGTTGTGTTCTGGGAGGTTTTTTGTAAGTCGAATTATTTGTAAGTTGAGTCCTATGTTAAACATAGTGAAACATGAATAAAGTATTTACTTTCAGACAACTCTGGATTTGGACAGCGTGCATTCTTTTTAGTGTTTTAAAATATAAAGAAAAAAAAAAAAAAAAGAGGTCATCGCTTACTTCTGTAGAAGATAGACACCGGTTTAACTGGAAAAAAAAAGTTTTTATTCAAAAAGCAATCTGACAACACATTTCATGGGTCATGGCCCACTTCCTCAGATCAATACAAAATGTCTTGATAGCATAGGGGATAGAGTGAAGGTGCGTTGTCAGAATGCTTTTTGAATAAAAATGTTTTTTTCCAGTTGAACCGGTGTCTATATCTTCTGGAGAGGTAAGTGATTACCTCTCTTTTTTAGTTATTTTTTATTTATATATTTTAAAACATAAAAAGAACACACATTGGGCGCCTCCATCCTACCCATTACTAGTCAGACCTCCTTTGGAGGGAATAGGTTTGCAGTTTTTCTGGAAAGTATATCGTACTACAGGAGAGAGTGACCATCCAGTATCCAGCAGGACCTGGAGTACCGAGCAGGGACGTTAATTGCCTGCAGGCCTATACGGTGGTTGCAGGAACTGCAACCTACCTTTGTGAGTATCTATCTATATACTGTTATCTCCCTCCTATACCTGATGATACTGAACCACTGGACTCCCGTTCTCTCCCTACTTCTGGTCACCAAAGAAACCTCCCCTTTAACTGGATTTGGGCAGATAGTATAAACTTATAAACTATATTTTTAGGTTGTTTCCAATGTGATTTTAAAGCATTGTTACCTACTTATAGCAGTTTATACAATACTGTAATATGTAACTACAAAATATGTAATTAAAACCATTTTTGTATATTTTATACATGAAGACAACTTTCTATCTCTCAAACATTGTAACTTGAGTCATTTGTAAGCAGAAGACTGTCCGTAATTCATGGATAAAGGAGTTCTCTCTCTTCCCCATTTAGGAGAGTATTGCAATAGATATTGTGAAATTATAATGAAAGCCCATCCTTCTGAGGAAGAAAAAGCTTGATTTAGCAAACATCTGCTCATTGCGTATCTGTACACAAATATTTCCTTTACTTTGAGATTTCAGTCACACTCCAGAAGTAGAAATGCAGAATTCAAGGCTGTAAATATTTAACACTAGTTCCGCATTAACAGTCAGCATAGGTGTCATCCTTGTTTTCAAGAAGCCACAGGGGGCAAAACAATATTACAATATGACACTGAGGAATTGCTTGTGATTGACTTAATTACTGCGGGACGTAAAATAGATTTCAAGGCATTCTCTTTTGTATCAGATGGAGAGGAACAATTTAAATAGACACTTTACTTTTTCTCCCAACTTTGAAAGCATCAAAAGACTTCTCAAAGAGTTTCTTTAACAAGTGAGAGAAGATCTTGGTTCAAACAAATACCAGTAGTTATAATAATGAGAACGTTTGAATAGCGCTTTTTTTTTCTGTTGGACTCAAAGCACTTCACAGTTGCAGCCTTACGGGAGCGCTTATTTGGCCACCCTTAGTGTCAGGAAGCCTTGCCCAAGGACTCCCTACTGAATAGGTACTGGCTTACTAAATAGGAACAGTAAAGATTTGATCCCTGATCTCCTTTGTCAAGTGCTCTTAACCAGTACACAATCCAGCTATTTCATTACTTTCAGAAAAAGGATTACCCTTGTATTATGCTATGTACACACATCAAACAAAGGTCTTTGTGGATAACTGAATCCAGAAGGAAAAAGGGTTTTCTTTGAAGAAATCATACTGCACGAGTCTGAACGTGCAGCAACACTACAGAACCTACCTACAGTAAATGCCCCATTATCCGGCACCAACTGAAGGGAATAGCTGATGCCTGATAAGTGTCATTTCTGGTTGCTTGAGAGTCAGTGTTTAAAATAGGCCTAGCTAAAAAAAGTACAATACTACAGTACTGTATACTTACCATAAACTCTGTATTCGTGGTGAAATACAGTAATTGAAAACAAAGGACAGACTTAACTTAATATAACAAATGTTTATTACTGAATAAGTAAGTTTAAAAGTAGATTTATGCATCCTGCAAGGTTGCAAACTCACAGGTTTGCTTTAGAATAACACCTACAGGTCATTCACAAAAAATTAGCAGTGAGCAGTGCCACAGGCTGATTGCCTCCGTGCCACGCCACATTGAAGCAGTTTCTGCAAAAGGATTCCCGACCAAGTATTGAGTGCATAACTGAACCTAATTATTTGAAGGTTGACTTTTTTTGTTTTCAAAACACTTTTCTTTTATTGGTCGGATAAAATATGCAAATTTTTTGAGATCGGAATTTTCGGTTTTCATGAGCTGTATGCCAAAATCATCAATATTAAAACAATAAAAGGCTTGAACTACTTCAGTTGTGTGTAATGAATCTAAAATATATGAAAGTAATGTTTATCAGTACATTACAGAAAATAATGAACTTTATCACAATGTGCTATTTTTTTGAGAAGGACCTATATAGTTTCACTTTTGTAGGGCCGGAGCTACCATAGGAAAAAATGGGCAATTGCCCCAGGGCCCCAGAGCCTGTAGGGCCCCCCCGAGGTGTCCCTCCCCCATCTTAACTGTTGCTCCCCAGGGACTCTGCAGAGTCTGTTAAGTTGGAGGGTGATTGGGGGAGGGTCAGCAGCCAGCTCAGGGGCCCAGGAGGGAAATTTGGCTGCAACAAGGGGCCTCTAATGATGCTTTTTGGTCGGGGGTGTGTGTTGGGGGCCCCCAGGCTAATTTTGCCCTAGGGCCCAATTGTCACTTGAACCGGCCCGGTTTATAAGATATGTTGACTAATAGTTTATGGCGTATTTAGCCTATCATTAAAACCTAAATTGTAACTTGTGTAGAGAAACTCCACTAGGTTCACAGAACCTGGATTATGGTTAGATTTTCTGTTTGCACTGACTGCACTCCATCCATAATCAATCAAAACTTGAGACCAGTTTTTTTTTTCTTTTAGATTGTTCTAGGATTAAATTGTGGGCGTAATAACATTGGATCAGCTATTAAAATGTGTATAGCCAGGTAAAATCTTCATCACTGAACTAACAATTAAACAAGCGCTCTCTTACCAAAAGGATTCAAAATCTAAAAGTAATTTGCAGGAGTTTTGCATTATAAAAAAAAAAAAAAAAATACCTGTCTATAGTCAATGGCTCTACTCTAGATGACCTCAGGAATCTTCACTGAAGTAAATACTGTTTAGTACAATGACAGAACACAAGCTTTCAGAATTACCTTTTGTCTAGCAACCATCCAGGACTTTATTGTTGGCACTAAAACACTTCCAAGTAGAATTTGAGCCGGGTGATAAATTAACAACGGAACAGATATTAAAGAGAGGTGCTCGTATCCTGCAAACACAATCTTCAGCATAGGAATCCCTGAGGAGAAAGAGAAGTCTTGTTACTGATCAGTGTAAAGTAATAGATCACCTTCCATCGCTGTTTTAACAAATGTCCACACACAGCTCTGGGCAGTAGGAAGCAGTGCAGATTAACAATCTCAGCCTTAATATGTAAAGATCTAAGTAACAATAGTTAATGCGTCACAGGGGGATAAGCAGCCATGGCCTTTTTTTCAGGTATATTTGACCTTTGTGGGGTATTTTGGGAAACAGAAGTAGACATGTTATGCAAGCATATTGTCAAAACATCCCCTTTGCAATTCAGTGAAGCCCAACTCTCTAACTGCCACTCTGGCTTCTAATATAGTTTCAAAATTGAAATGTGGATGAGAGAAGTCCGGGGTCTTCACAGATTGCAGGCATATTGTATATCAGAGGGTAAGGCTAAGATTTCATTGAGAAATCTAGGGTTCACTTTCCACACCGAAGTCACGATTAAAGGAAATAAGTCAAATTAAAAAAGGGGTTTAAATTTACCTGGGTTTTCTTGCACCCCCCTGAAGTTGCTCTGTGCCTATGACATCCGACCAAGTCCCTCTGCCCAGCAGCGGCGACCCCCGCAAAGCTGGCTATGCACCTCCTCAGAGCGTTCTGTGCATGCGCAATGCACGAAAACTGCACATGCGAAGAGTGCTCCTGGCCATGGGAGCATGATCAGGATGAGCGCAGGGCTGCACATGCCCAATAGCCATAGACTGGCGGAGGCATTCAGAAAGATGCTGTGGGTATAGAATGACTCCAGAAGGCTGCAAGAAGCCCAGGTAAGTTAAACTAATTTTTAAATTTGATTTAAGATTTCCTTTTTAATTTGACTTAAAGGAATACTATCGATGTATGCATTTATTTTTAAATGCTGTATGTTGTAGCACACATTAGGGCAAGTACTAGGAGCAATTTGATTCCTCACACAGCTGTTCCTCTCAGCTGTAAAATCCTCCGTCAGTTTTGGCGTCAGTGTTGGATACAAAATGTATCTAATACTGAGCTCCCAGAGGGCTAGACCATGTCTCTGCAAAGGGGAGATGCTATCAACTCCTCAGTTTATAGTTTAATTATCACCTTGCTGAAAGAATCTTGTTGATATGGTGGTAAGGGGTTAAAGATTCTAGCAATGTGTGTTTATTATCTTTGCTTCTCTTTACTGATAAAGATACTAATAATGCTAATTGTAGACAGTGGTCTGCCCCTCTCAGCATCTTGTAAAGTGGATGCAGCCTGGAGTGAATGCCTCAAGCAGGCAGCCAGTCTGTGTGTAAACACAGACTCCTGGTATAGCTAGTTATATTCCAGCAATATTCCAGCTCATTTAGTTACCTGTTACCACCTCAGATAAGCCTATTTCTCCTCATGTCTGCTGCATGCTGTGAGTGACACAGTGACATATATTTGTGAGCTGTGTGACAGAGTAACCAAGCAGCTCAGGGTGACCCAAACTACTATGAGCTGTGTGAGAAATGAATTTTTAAGCAGGGATAGTGAGAGAGAGACCTGGGTGAATAAATAAAGTGCCCTTAGCACTAGTGGTAATGTGTACACTAATATAGAGTATTAAAAAAAAAAGTTGTTTCAATCGATAGTACTCCTTTAAGTCTTCCTTTAAAGAGGAGCTGTTAGGTATAGGGTCTCAGAGAAAATAAACACATATATCAGTAGCTAAAGATTGGCTGTACTTACATTACATATGCATTTCACTGTCCACGTTTGGATTTCACAGAATTTGTATATAGTATATGCAGAGAATGATGCTCCTGACAGCTCATGGCAGGTTCCATGTTTGTGAAGCCAAATGTGTCGTCATGTCCTGCCTGCTTCTGATCACAGAACAGCTCATTCTGAATAACACTAGTTTGCAGTGAATATTAATGAGCCATGTGGCTAGGAACAATAGCTGACTCCTGCAGTATACTCTGCCCAGGAGATTTATCTGTGCTGTGGCTGGACTGAGTTTTAGAAGCTGCTGAAACTTGATCCCGTCTTCTCCTTAGCAGCCGAGGGGAGGGCCCCAGAATGCTTTGCAGTATGTTATGCGGCTTGCGGCTTGCTTAGGTCTAAGCATTGCTGATAAGCATACATCAAAGGTAAGATAGATCTTTATCTTCAGTAATGTCTTTTTGGCTTCCTTCTAAACTGTTTAACACAGGAGACTAGAGGTTTAAATTAGCTTCTGCAGCCTGACAGTTACTCTTTAAGTAACCAGATTTATAATTAGACTTTTTGCACTGTAGTCTTTGTGTAACTTTAGTGTCTTGGTCTTCCACACTTCCTTACTTGAGTCAGGCAGCTTTTGAAGGTTAACCACCACACGGCCATTGTAGACCTGTAACGATTGGTGTCAGCAAGGACAGATTTTCTGATTATTGGTGATCTGCAGTATCACCAATAATACAGATGCTATACCTGATTATGTGGTGATCTGCAGAATCACCAATAATGTGAGTATAGCAAGACACAAGACAAGCAGGTGTACGATAAGTGTTTGGTGCAACAGTAAATATAGATAGAGATACCCACTTTCCCAGAGGAGCTAGTAGCGGGAGGTATCTCTATAGAACACTGGAATCAGTACTCCAGCAGGCTGGAGACGCAGATGAAGTAGTGATCGGTTCACCCGAGGAGCGGATGATGCACAGTAGACAGAAGGTACCTGTCACCCGAGGAGCGGGTGATTCAGACTGTACTATAGCTATCAACCTGAGGAGCAGGTGATTAAGACTGTACTGCAGCTATCAACCTGAGGACATAGCTCCAAACTGTCCCTCTTTTGGAGGGACAGTCCCTCTTTGGGAGCCCTGTCCCTCTGTCCCTCTTTCCTCCTCATTTGTCCCTCTTTCAGGACTTTGTCCCTCTTTCTATGTAAATATATGTATTTATCTACTGAAAAATATGTTTAGTTGCCTCTAAACTGTATTCCTTTCTTTTAAATTGATATATTACTAATTTTAAAATGTTAATATGAAGGTTGAACTCGATGGACGTATGTCTTTTTTCAACCCAAATAACTATGTAACTATGTAAATGAACCAGGATAGAAAGGACCAGTGTGGTTTGAATTATAAAACAACATTTTTCTTATGAAATATTTATGGTATGCGTGACTAGGGTTGTGACGGTGCGTGGTTAGGGGTGTGGCAGGGGTGTGGCTTAAGTGTCCCTCTTTCTTATCTGAAAAAGTTGGGAGGTATGCTGAGGAGCAGGTGATGGAGACTGTACTGCAGCTATCAACTTGAAGAGCAGGTGATGGAGACTGTACTGCAGCTATCAACCTGAGGAGCAGGTGATGGAGACTGTACTGCAGCTATCAACCTGAGGAGCAGGTGATTACTAAACTGAGAATCCCTCACCAGAACTAAGCTCACTGGTGAGGGCAGGAGAGTCAGACAAGCAGAATCGGCAACACACGGACAGATGCGGTACAAAGACAGAAGACTGAATGAGAGTAAGGTACAAGCTGAGTCAGCAACAAGATCAGATAGGCACAGAATCAGTAGGCAGAAGAGTAGTCAAGGCTAGCAGAGGGTCATAACAAATAATACAGTTCAATTAGTACTTTAAACTATCAACAGAATCTGGCTAAGTGTGGATCCCCAGCTCCTGCTGGTTCTAGCACACTTTGGGATCGGACTAAGGTCTGAGTGCTAACACGTAGCATTTGCAACAGCAGACAAAGAGCAACTGACAGGCAGGTCCTATATATACTAAGAGCGCTCCACAGCGCCGCCCCAGGCACTCAGCCAATCCGGAGCACTGCTGGAGTCAGCTGACCGGCTGATCAGCTGACTCCCCTTCTACTCGCATAAAGGTCCTGTTGCCTGGCGCGTGCGTAGCCCTCAGTCTATGTGCCACTGAGGGACCAGGCAAAACTCCAACATGTAACTGCGCGGTGGAGGCCGCCGACAGACGCGGAGACAGCTGCCATGCCGCTCACCGCCGCGGCGGCCTCTCCGCTATCTATTACAAGACCCTTTTAATTTTCTTGAAGCAAGTTCAGTAGATTATGAGCTCTATGCACAGATAAGGTGGCCATACACTTATAGATTTGCAGCAGATTCGACCATCAGATAGATTCCTGTCAGATGCCTGTCAAGTTGAATCTGACAGGAATCTATCTGATGTGTGCAGCACACTAGGAACAGATTTCCAATAGATTTCAGAATAAAATCTTTGGGAAATCTATCTAAATGCATTATTGGACCATTAGATCCAATGCAACTCTATGGGTCTACCAGCAGCAGATCCACCTAGATCTTCCATCCTGTCAGATAGATTAAATCCATCGAAATAGGCCACAAATCGATCGATCTGAACTATTCGATTTTCCATTGATTCTATAGAATCGGTCGATTGATGGCTGAGATCGACCAGTGTATGGGCCCCTTTAGTCTCATTGTACAAGCAATACTGACTATGGGGATAATCATTGGAACACTGCTTCTTCAGTCACTAAAGGATACCAATACATTAATGTATTGAGTTCTGATAAAAAAAAAGCTTATATGTTAGCTACATCCAGTTCTGATTAGCAGTAGTAAAACAACAGGTAAGTTTATAGCAACTCCCAGATTCCATGCCAAGATGCACAACATATAGAAGAAGTTTACTGCAAAGATACACAGTTAAAAATACTAACAGGTTTGAATAGAAGACACTTTAGATAACACATTGAGGCAAATGCAGGGCTCTTGGCGTTTTCAGCTTGCTATCATCGGAACCGCATAAACGAAGTCAATGAATTTTAATGCTGTAAAGGTAGGGATTCTGCGTCACTATGAATAACGTGCTCTGAGGAGACTTTACGGGATGGCATTTGACTTTGTGGAACTGAGCACTGGGCACGCATTTAGAGGAACTTTAAGTCATCATGCTGAAAAGTGTTTATAAAACATTCATCAAAAATGCCTCTTTAATACAATGCATTGTCTGAGAAATGTTAGGAGGCACACATTGCAAATGGATTCCTCTCCCAGCAAAGTCATTTCTCTCCACACAGATTTCCCCCATGCTAAAGCAGTACACAGCGGAGCGCGAGCACTTCCCCGCACATTACTACCTGCTCGGAGCACTGGGGAAATCACTAATGTACAGCCTGCCATCTTTCCATGTCACACATGACACATTTGTCTAAAATTACCCAACAGAGTTTGACACTGCAGGATAATCCATAAGCAGGTCTTTCAGCTGACATCTGCCAAGTAAGAGCTTCAAATGGGAGCTCCCCTCTAACAAGACAGGGAGAGGGATCTTTAATCTTCTTCAGTAAAGGAGACTGATTCGTTTCCTTTTTATGTCACCACGACAAGAAATTAACTCTTCTTATATCATAGCGTAATAATCTACCTCCAGATAGTATATAGATTAAAGTCATTTACATAAGAAAACCAGATCCTGCACCTGTCATTTTTACATCTCAACTCTTAGTTTATTTCACTGATGAAAGATAATGAATTGTTCTATTATACAGAAGCTTTTTTCTCCAACCTCAGAAAAGTTGGAGTTAAACTCAACAAAAACTTTTTTTCATGAACCCTGAAAGATAATCTAATAGTTTGTGTGGTTTCCCATTCCTTTGATTTAAAAGAAAAACAAAAAACACCTTAAAAACCTACAGAGTGTATTGGAAACAATTGTACTTACATTGTGATTTTCAAAGTTACAGTAAATAATTTGCAGTTTTGTACTAGTTTACAGAATTGGAAGTCATTTGTTTCTTTTTACACAATACCAGTTGCCCGACAGTCCTGCAGAACATTCTGGCATTAGTAGTGTCTGAATCACATACCTGAAACAAGCAGGCAGCTAATCTGGTCAGATTTTTGTCAGAAATATCTGATCTGCATGCTTGATCTGGGTCAGTGGCTAAACGTATCAGAGGCAGAGGATTTTAGCAGGGCAGACGTACAATTTGTAGCATTTAAAAGGAAATATATGTCAGCATCCATATCCCTCTCACTTCAGGTGCCCTTTATCTTGGAAATATTTTCATCTAATTGGCCATCCCTAATTAATATACGTTTTCAATTAAAACCATAGCCAACGCCTACCTTCCTTAAATAATCATAACCTACTACCAAAATGTCACAATCTTGGGGTATTTCAACAGCAGAAATAGAAATTTGTATTAATTCCTAAACTTTTCTGAACATTTAGGGCAGTAAGCACCCTTGGATTATCTGTTTTGCACATATGTGGAGGTGTATACTAAATGTAGTAATACTTTCATTTGCTTTTCTTATAATAAGTCCACAAAACTATTTGTCCCTTCTTCTAATACACAATCTCTGGAACACCTTCCCTCTTGCATTTCCACAGGATCAGATTCCTTACATATGTCCCATCTACATAAAAGGAAATATTTTTTAACATAATATTTTAGATAAAAGGACATCTGAATCATGTCTTCCCATGTTCAGAAAAGCTGTGTTTCAAAGAACTCAAACAAACTCTGAAGGGGAAGGGCACTCTGAACCCTTGAACATTTTAATATTATTTCTTATTAATCTAAGCAGTTGCTGGTACATGAATATTTCTGAACTGGCAGAGTTCCATTTCTCCCTTAAAAATTAATAAGACAGTATGGATTTCTTGGCAAAAAATTGTAATAGAGGGGAATTTGTTTTATCACCTTATCTTTCCAGTGTTTATAGGGTGAAGAGCCATGGTCAGGAACAAAAGCTGGATCATCACGCATGGTCGAAAACAGAGAAAGTTACATTTCCTTAACACTAATGCTCATTTCTGAATAAAATTCAGTGAACGTTTTTAGATCAAACAAAAAAAGAAAAAGAAAAAAAAACCATCATGATGGCCAAGGTAAGACTACTTTTAAACAGGATTAGAAATAATAATCATATGTAAAAGCTTTTTTTTTCTTATTTTTTGGTGTGATGTGTGTGAATGTTTGTTTTTACGATGCAATTGAATTTTTCAAACTAAAAAAAACAAAAAAAAAAAACAGGGAACACCAAAAAAAAAATAAAATCGCATAGCACTGAGTTTGGTATGTGATTTTCTTTAACCCATTCGCGTTCCGTCGTTTTCACTTGAGAAATGTTCACCTCCCATTCATTAGCCTATAACTTTATCACTACTTATCCCAATTAACTGATCTATATCTTGTTTTTTCCGCTACCAATTAGACTTTCTTTGGGGGGTACATTTTGCTAAGAGCCACTTTACTGTAAATGTATTTTAACAGGAAGAATAAGAAAAAAAACGGAAAAAATTCATTATTTCTCGGTTTTCAGCCATTATAGTTTTAAAATAATACATGCCTTCATAATTAAAACTCACGTATTGTATTTGCCCATATGTCCCGGTTATTACACCATTAAAATTATGTCCCTATCGCAATGTATGGCGACAATATTTTATTTGGAAATAAAGGTGCATTTTTTCCGTTTTGCATCTATCACTATTTACAAGTTTAAAATAAAAAAAAAAAATATAGAAGTATTTCATCTTTACATTGATATTTAAAAAGTTTAGACCCTTATGTAAATATTTACATTTTTATTGTAATTTTTTTTTTTATATTACACATTTTATTTGGGTAGTTTTGGGAGGGTGGGATGTAAACATGGGATTTATAATGTAAATGTGTGTTTGAATTTTATTTTTTTTTACTTTTAGTTGTAGTTTTACTTTTTGGCCACAAGATGGCGGGCATGAGTTTGTTTACATGACGTCACTCTAAGCGTAACACACGCTTAGAGCGACATATGGGGTACGATGCAGCCAGAAAAAGCGAAGCTTCCGAGAGAAGCTGTCGCTTTTTCAGCGGGGGAGAGGAATCAGTGATCGGGCACCATAGCCCGATACACTGATTGTCTGGCTAACGAACCGCGGGCCGGGAGCACGCGATCGGCCGCGGGAGTGCGCGGTAGCGCGCATGGTTCCTGGACGTAGTTTCTACGTCCAGGAACCAAAATAGGTTAATATAAATGCAAATGTCGGAAAAATGCAGCAGGTGCTACATTTCAATATGTGGAGAGATCAAACTGCATCAGTTGAAATGGTACACTGTGTTCCCAATGATAATCCCAGTACCCTTGCGTTTTTGCAGTTCACAAATGATCCACAAAACACAGCGAAGCCTGTACAGTGGAAAGGAACATATTTCAGTACAAAGATTTCCCATTTTGGGGTGATCATTCTCTAGCTGACTGCTGGCAGCCTGCCATGATTTGGTTTTTTACTGAGAGTATGGTGGATTTAATCACGTCCCCATTGGTTGCTCTTCATCACGTAATTTACGTTAATACTATGTGATGTGATGTGACTGGTGATGATGCAGAATGGTTTCTATCATGCACTGCAGTAATGTTAATTTCACAAAGAAAACTGTATCCTTTATAAATGAATCTATACTTTTTTTTTTTTTTTTACAAAGTGCTGCTGTGCTGAGCAGCAAAGTTCTAGGCAAAGATCAATCACCTGTTTTAAAGGATACCACAGCCGACAGGCTGTGGTATAATAGAAGCTGCAATGTGTAGGGAAAGAAATATACATACTTACCGCTTCCCTCGTTCCCTGCCGTCGGGTCCCGCTCGTCTCCTACAGCTGCCGGTACCGGCCCGACTCTCCTGACCTTTCACCCGGACATACTGTGCTGCGCATGCGCAGTATGTCCTATACTCTTCCCTTCTGCCGTCGCATCATTACGGCAGAAGTGCGGACACTCCCCTGCCTCCTCCACTCCCAGCGTGTGCGCTCCAGTATAAAGCTAGCGTGACATGCTAGCTGGAGTAGCGCTGGGAGCGGCGATTTGGTGACAGAGCGGAGGGGGAGTAAGTTGGGATGGACGGGGGAAGTGGCCACTTATTATTATTATTGAAAGTGCCCACTTCCCCCCTCCATCCCAACTTACTCCCCCTCCGCTCTGTCACCAAATCGCCGCTCCCAGCGCTACTCCAGCTAGCATGTCACGCTAGCTTTATACTGGAGCGCACACTTCTGCTAGGGTACTTCTGCTAGTTGGAGTTAAAAGAAGTCTTAAGATGAAGCCTAATTAATAAGGAAATATACAGTATTTACATAATTGGTTTCAGCACTTCAAAATACTGGCATGTCATTCCCATTGTTTACGGTTTAAAGTGACTGATAACTAGCCCCATACACACACAACAGCGGTCTTTTATGCAGCAAACAACTTTTACAAGTTGAAGCAACCAAAATAAATAAATAAATAAGGGGGGGCCTTCATACTCCTTCATACTCGGTGTTTGCCGAAGTACTGAGAAGATCTGCATAAGAAGGTAGAGAACAACAGGATCAGCATAACAGCTTATTCTGTAAATACGAGAAGTGATATGCTACCGTGTTTCCCCTAAAGTAAGACATCCCCTGAGAATAAAACCTAGCAGGAATTTCAAGAATGCTTGAAATGTAAGGCATCCTCCAAATTTAAGCCCTAGCTAGGCAGCAGCCCACATGACACCAGCAAGTCACGCTCAATACAAAGCCTGGACACAGGAGAGCAGCAGTATAATGCGAGTTCTACACAGTCCTATATATGTGTCAGATAATTTGTGTTTTTGTTGGAGCCAGCCCTCCTGATATGTTGTGTGATAAGCATCAGCAGCACTTCACCTTTTCACCTCTTCCCAGGACACGGACACACACACACACACACACACACACACACACACACACACACACACACACACACGCGCGCACGCACGCACACCTTATCCTATGCTGGGGGAGCCTGACAGTTCTCTGCCTGCAAGAAATACTCTTAATTACACGATCATCAGAATTAATTTCTTGTAATTGAGAGCCAATATCTGCAAACCACAAGCTCTGTGTATGTTGCACATGGCATACAGTATGTGCATTTTGTATAGGAAAGCTACTAGTGTTTGCCAAAAAACAAGACATCCTCTGAAAATAAGCCCTAGCACATCTTTTAGAGCAAAAATAAATATAAGACAGTGTCTTATTTTCAGGGAAACCCGGTAGTATCAAAAAATGGGGCTAAACTTAGTAATGTATGTATAAGGGATTATTGACCAGGGCCATATCTTAAAGGATACCTAATCTGTCATGATAAAATAAAGCTGTATGTACTGTGCCGGTCATGCACCGATTAGGCAGTGTTCATTTTTCCTTTTTTTCTCACTGAACGGGTTATACATTCAAGCATGCACATTACAGTTTCTCTCTCGTTGGGACCTAGTTAGATTATAGAGTAACATAGTTACATAGTTATTTTGGTTGAAAAAAGACATACGTCCATCGAGTTCAACCAGTATAAAGTACAACACCAGCCTGCTCCCTCACATATCCCTGTTGATCCAGAGGAAGGCGAAAAAACCCTTACAAGGCATGGTCCAATTAGCCCCTAAAGGGAAAAATTCCTTCCCGACTCCAGATGGCGATCAGATAAAATCCCTGGATCAACATCATTAGGCATTACCTAGCAATTGTAGCCATGGATGTATTTCAACGCAAGGAAAGCATCTAAGCCCCCTTTATATGCAGGTATAGAGTTTGCCATAACGACTTCCTGTGGCAATGCATTCCACATCTTAATCACTCTAACTGTAAAGAACCCTTTCCTAAATAAATGGCTAAAACGTTTTTCCTCCATGCGCAGATCATGTCCTCTAGTCCTTTGAGAAGGCCTAGGGACAAAAAGCTCATCCGCCAAGGTATTATATTGCCCTCTGATGTATTTATACATGTTAATTAGATCCCCTCTAAGGCGTCTTTTCTCTAGACTAAATAAACCCAGTATATCTAACCTTTCTCGATAAGTGAGACCTTCCATCCCACGCATCAATTTTGTTGCTCGTCTCTGCACCTGCTCTAAAACTGCAATATCTTTTTTGTAATGTGGTGCCCAGAACTGAATTCCATATTCCAGATGTGGCCTTACTAGAGAGTTAAACAGGGGCAATATTATGCTAGCATCTCGAGTTTTTATTTCCCTTTTAATGCATCCCAAAATTTTGTTAGCTTTAGCTGCAGCTGCTTGGCATTGAGTACGATTATTTAACTTGTTGTCAATGAGTACTCCTAAGTCCTTCTCCAAGTTTTATGTCCCCAACTGTATCCCATTTATTTTGTATGGTGCTAGACCATTAGTACGTCCAAAATGCATGACTTTACATTTGTCAACATTGAATTTCATCTGCCATGTATGTGCTCATATAGCCATCCTATGCAGATCCTGTTGCAATATGACACTATCTTCCTGAGAGTTGATGATTCTGCACAATTTTGTAAACACACAAAAAGGGCAAGCACCATCTACCACTCAATATATAATGATTTGTAACATATTCCTCAGAGAGTGTGCAGAAAGGAACTAAATACGAAAGAGCAATAAACAAGGACAGTAGTTCCCTAAATCACCGCACCACTCCAAACCATGTATCAGTAATAATGATCTTTATTCACAAATAGATAAAAACACCTAAAAACATATATTGAACGCCGTGTACAATTGATATAGATGTAAATAAATACATAAATAATCTCTGATAAGTCACTCCACAAAACAGTACTGGATGAGCAGTGGGAAACCATAAATAATTCCGCTTCCCCTGCCTTACAAAAGGTAACAATGGTAACATGTCAGACCATGATATAAACTTGGGTAGTTTCTCAACCAACAATGATTAGTGCAAAAAACGCTAAAGTGCAGTAAGTAAGGTAGGTGGGACCATACAATAGTATAGACAATGTGTGTAAAAAGGATTGAATATAAAGTGCAATGTGCAAGCCGGGCTGGCGTGTAAACCGCCAGAGAAAAAGCAGAGTGAAAAGTATATAGTGCAAGGCAAAGGAGAAAACTAACCAAGATGTAGCTGTAGCTTACCCTGTAGTGATTAGTGGAGTATGGGGGACATGGCGTCCGAACAACGCCGTCGCGATTCGCCGCTATCCGAATACAGCGGCTTCCACTGGGCTTGAGGATCAAATGGCGTCCTCTGCAAATTAAATAAGAGAGCCTGAATGGGCGGGTAGAGGGGCGTGCCTGTCAGCTCGTAGTGTGCGCACACTACGAGCTGACAGGCACGCCCCTCTACCCGCCCATTCAGGTTCTCTTAGTGGAGTATGGGGGACATGGCGTCCGAACAACGCCGTCGCGATTCGCCGCTATCCGAATACAGCGGCTTCCACTGGGCTTGAGGATCAAATGGCGTCCTCTGCAAATTAAATAAGAGAGCCTGAATGGGCGGGTAGAGGGGCGTGCCTGTCAGCTCGTAGTGTGCGCACACTACGAGCTGACAGGCACGCCCCTCTACCCGCCCATTCAGGTTCTCTTATTTAATTTGCCGAGGACGCCATTTGATCCTCAAGCCCAGTGGAAGCCGCTGTATTCGGATAGCGGCGAATCGCGACGGCGTTGTTCGGACGCCATGTCCCCCATACTCCACTAATCACTACAGGGTAAGCTACAGCTACATCTTGGTTAGTTTTCTCCTTTGCCTTGCACTATATACTTTTCACTCTGCTTTTTCTCTGGCGGTTTACACGCCAGCCCGGCTTGCACATTGCACTTTATATTCAATCCTTTTTACACACATTGTCTATACTATTGTATGGTCCCACCTACCTTACTTACTGCACTTTAGCGTTTTTTGCACTAATCATTGTTGGTTGAGAAACTACCCAAGTTTATATCATGGTCTGACATGTTACCATTGTTACCTTTGTAAGGCAGGGGAAGCGGAATTATTTATGGTTTCCCACTGCTCATCCAGTACTGTTTTGTGGAGTGACTTATCAGAGATTATTTATGTATTTATTTACATCTATATCAATTGTACACGGCGTTCAATATATGTTTTTAGGTGTTTTTATCTATTTGTGAATAAAGATCATTATTACTGATACATGGTTTGGAGTGGTGCGGTGATTTAGGGAACTACTGTCCTTGTTTATTGCTCTGCACAATTTTGTATCATCTGCAAAAATAGCAACATTGCTCACTACTGCATTTACTAGGTCATTAATAAATAAATTGAAGAGCACTGGACCCAGAAGAGACCCCTGTGGGACCCCACTGCTAACAGTCTCCCATTTTGAGTATGATCCATTGACCACAACTCTTTGTTTTCTGTCCATTAGCCAGTTCCCTATCCATGAACACAGACTCTTCCCCAGTCCTTGCATCCTCAACTTTTGCACCAGACTTTTGTGGGGAACAGTGTCGAAGGCCTTTGCAAAGTCCAAGTATATCACATCTACAGCATTCCCAATATCCATATTAGCATTCACTACCTCATAAAAGCTGAGCATGTTAGTCAAACAGGACCTGTCTTTAGTAAACCCATGTTGATGCTGAGAAATAAGATTATTTTCTACTATGAAGTCATGTATAGTATCTCTTAGTAACCCCTCAAATAGTTTGCATACAACTGATGTTAAACTTAAGGTCCGTACACACGCCGGACTTTAGGCAACGACGAGTCCGTCGTTGCCTCCCGCTGGGTGGGCGTGCCAGCGACAGTCCGGCGTGTGTACGCTCTGTCGTCAGACTGATACGGCTGTTTCTGAGCGATCCGCCCGGCGGATCGCTCAGAAACAGCCGTATCAGTCTGACGACAGAGCGTACACACGCCGTACTGTCGCTGGCACGCCCACCCAGCGGGAGGCAACGACGGACCCGTCGTTGCCTAAAGTCCGGCGTGTGTACGGACCTTTACAGGTCTATAATTTCCTGGATCAGATTTTTTGCCCTTTCCTAAATAATGGGAAAACGTGGGCTGTACGCCAATCCACTGGGACTCTGCCAGTTGCAAGAGAGTCACAAAAGATAAGATAAAGGGGTTTATCTATAACTGAACTTAATTCCCTTAGGACCCGAGGATGCATGCCATCCGGGCCAGGTGCCTTGTCTATTTTTAATTTATTTAGTCTTGCCTTCACTTCTTCCTGCGTTAAGTATTTAATATTATAGTTAGAAGATTGAGACTCTTCCGCCTCTGTAGTTTGCAACAGTGCTGTTTCTTTTGTGAAGACAGAAGCAAAGAAAGCATTTAATAACTCTGCCTTACCTTGGTCATCCACCATTGAGTTCCCATCCTCATCCTTTAGGAGTCCTATACAGTCAACCTTTCTTTTTTTAGAGTTAATGTACTTGTAAAACTTTTTTGGGTTAGATTTGATATCCTTAGCGATTTGTTTTTCAGCTTCAATCTTTGCCTGCCTAATTTCTTTTTTACAATTTTTATTGCACTCCTTATAATTGCTTAGTGCAGCCTCGGTCCCCTCCTGTTTTAAGACCTTATAGGCATTCTTTTTCCTCTTCATTTTATCTTTAACCTTTCTATTCATCCATAGAGGCCTTTTTTTTATTCCTAGACATTTTGTTTCCATATGGGATATACATACTACAGTATTGATTGAGTATAAGTTTAAAAGCTTGCCATTTCCCTTCAGTGTCTTCCCCTTGTAGTACATTATCCCAGTTCACCAAACTTAGTGCCTGCCTAATTTGAGTGAACTTTGCTTTTCTAAAATTCATAGTTTTAGTGGTCCCGCTGCCCCGTGGCCTATCAGTCACCAGATCAAAGGTTATCATGTTGTGATCACTATTTCCCAAATGTTCTTGAACCTGCACATTTGATACATTATCTAGTCTATTAGAAATGATCAGATCCAGTAACGCATTCCCCCTAGTTGGTTCAGTTACCATTTGAGTCAAGTAATTGTCCTGTAGTGCTGCCAGAAATCTGCTGCTTTTAGCAGAATGGGTAGCCTCAATACTCCAGTCAATGTCTGGAAAGTTGAAGTCGCCCATAATTATGACCTCATTTTTACCTGCAGCTTTTTCAATCTGCTGTAGTAATCGCAGTTCTGCAGCTTCATTAATAAGAGGTGGCCTGTAGCATACCCCAATAAGCAATTGGCAACTTTTATTTCCACCATGAATATTTACCCAAAGGACTCCACATCTTCGCAATCTTCCTCCATCTCATCGTTGAGGACAGCTGTAAGAGAATTCTTAACAGAGACAAACCCCTCCACCTTTTTTCCCTGTTCTATCCCTCCTAAACACATTGTATCCTTTTAAATTAGCTATCCAGTCATGGCTTTCATCCATCCATGTCTCGGTTATTCCCACAATGTCATAGCCTTTGTCATTCAGAATGAACTCTAGTTCGTCTATTTTATTTGCAAGGCTCCGAGCATTGGTTACCATGCACTTTATATTTTTACCACCACATTTACCAATTTTGTTTACATGAAATGGGCTACTTGAATTTTTACCAACCTCCTTCATCTTTACACTGTCCCCACCCCCCTCTCCACCCTCCATAATGATAGGTTCCCACTGTCTTTTTACCTCATCTTGTCTACGTATTGAGACTTTATCCTCCCGCCTCCCCCCAGATCCTAGTTTAAAATCTCCTCCAACCGTTTAGCCATCTTCTCCCCCAATGCAGCTGCACCCTCCCCATTAAGGTGCAGCCCATCCCTGCTGTAGAACCTGTAGCCGACTGCAAAGTCTGCCCAGTTCTCCAGGAACCCAAACCCTTCCTTCCTACACCAATTTCTCAGCCACTTATTTAACTCCCTAAGCTCCCTCTGTCTCTCAGATGTAGCACGTGGCACTGGCAGTATTTCAGAAAACACCACCCTGGAGGTCCTTGCTTTAAGTTTATCTCCAAGTACCTGAAAATCATTTTTGAGGACCTTCCATCTCCCACTAACTTTGTCATTGGTGCCAATGTGTACCATGACAGCCGGGTCTTCCCCAGCCCCACCCAGTAATCTGTCAATTCTTTCCGCTACATGCCGAACCCGAGCACCCGGGAGGCAAAAGACTGTACGGCATTCGCGGTTTCTTCGACAGATTACCCTATCTGTGCGCCTAATAATTGAATCCCCTACCACCAGTACCTGTCTAGCCTTAGCTGCACTCCTATTCCCTTTCTCGTTACAGCAGTCTGCCCCTTGGTTGCTAAGGAGCACATCCTGCTGCAGCATTGCTACTCCTGAATCATCCTCCCCAATATTACGCAAACAAGCATACTTATTAGTGAGGGACAACTCGGGACTAGCCTCCCTGCCACTTTTTCCCCTACCCCTTCTAACTGTGACCCAACTAGCGGCTGCCTCTGCTTCTTGGTCCGGCTGTACTCCACCCTCCTCATCTTCAACGGTTCCATCCAGTGTCTGGATCATGAGATCCAAGCTCTTCTCCATGTTGTGTATACTTCTCAGTGTTGCGAGATGCTTATTTAGCTTTGCGACTTCCGCCTCTAACTGAGCAACACGCACACACCCAGGGCAACAGTAAACACACTTAATCCGCTGATAAAGGCATGCATACATGTTGCAGGATGTACACTGTACAGCATAGTCCAACATGATGACTTTTGTGTGGGGAAAAATTATTTAAAGTAAACTGTGGCGGTAAAAGATGAAACGGGAGATTGAGTGTAGCTGGGGAGGAGGAAATAACTTATCACAGCCATAAAACTGTTTCTTGTAATGGGATACACGATGCTTTTTTTTTGGTCGATTTCCAGTCCAATCAATTTTCAATTTGTTTTTCCGCTCGATTTCCCACTCGATTCGCTTATTTTTTCTTATCAAATCCATTCATTTGCATGAGAAATCAAGTGGTAAAATGATCGAAAGTAATATCGGACATGACGGAAATTATCAATCGAACGCAAAAATGCAACGTGTGTAGCCAGCATAAGATAACAGCTTCTGAGTGGAAGAGATAAAAAAAAGTGAATACCGGTAGTTCACAGATTGCAGCTCTCCAACACGAAAAGACTGGGGCCCATATGCAATTCACTTTTTCTCCTGCGTTTTCTACTAGGTGATATTTTCACAACTTGTCAAAAAATCTATTGTAAGCCACCAACGAGGAAACAAATACTCTAAAATAAATTTGATAGTACTTTTTCACCAACTTTGGGGTACTTTTTCAATTATAAAATGTTGCAAATTTAGTTTAAAGAGAAGATGAAGATTATCTCCTAGGAGTTAACTCAGGAGAAAAGGTTAATTGCACATGGTCCTGGGTCCCGTACACAATTCACTTTTTCCTCTAAGTTTTGTCCTTGGAGATACATTTTCATTTTCTATTTGGAATAACTTTTCAGCACTTTGCAATTAAAAAAATACCAAAAGTAGGTGGAAAAGTAGTCAATATTATTCTGTATTATTCTGCTTGCTGGTGGTTTAAAAGTCAATTTATGACAAGGTGTAAAAATATCACCTAGGAGAAACCTCAGGAGAAAATGTGAATTGGATGTGGGTCTGTGCTATTCAGCTAAGACAATAAGACGAATACCTACTTTTTTATTTATTAAACAGAATAGAAAAAACTGTGAGACTCAAAAAAAAAAAGAAAAAGAAAAAAAAAAAAGTAATCTTAGGAGTAGGAGGATAGATACAATAGTTTATTGCATCAGTTTATTTTAGTTTTGGTTGTGCTTTAAGCACACATAATGCTAACACCTTAAAGCATAGCATCAACTTTCATTTAAGGTTGCTTAAATTAGATAATTTTGGAGAAGATCTCTGGTTCCCACATGTTTTCTATAACTGACTGGTTGCTCTGGGTGACTCATGTCTTACTAATCCCAATAGAATAAGTGTTAGTTTACAAACACAGTTTATAGCACTAAAAGGAGACGGTCCTCACATGATTGCTACATCTGTGACTGTAAGTCATCGGTACCCCAGGCTGTGACATTAAATCGTACAGCTGTAACTGCCTTCAAGTGACAGTATAGAGAAATAGGTCTAATATGGATGTGCAGAAGCAGCAGCAAAGCCTAAACTGCAGCAATAGAGGTGGCAGAGGCTTGTTACATCTCTATCTGGTAATGCTCCTGGATATGCCCCAGTAAAGGAGGTTAATGCCATTAACAATTTCCTCTTAGCAGACTGTTTATTCTATTCTCTTTATGTACACACGCATGTCACGGAGACATATGAACGCGCTGTCATTAAAAGTAGCAATTGGGCTTTGAGTGTCTCTCTCCATTATGTGCATTTCTTGGAAGACACAAACCAAATAAATAATTGGAGAGGTACGGCCCAGAAATGACAATTGTTATTCATGCGTCTCTTTGTAGCAGGCTGAGATTGAAAGATGTACACTTCAAGTGAAAGCATATCTCTGGGGCGAGATCCTTCAGTTCAAACGTGGTAAACAACTGTTGTTTCTCTGATGCTCACTTTAGTACTGCTGGAGGCAAACTTTCTAAATATTAATAAAAACCTACTGCTAGCAGTATGTACAGATGAAGAGGAGGCATCAGCAAGGAAAGCCTTTGGTGACATTTCTGGACACATCTGAGAAATGCTGGAATCAAAGGATTTATATGCTAGGTGTGAGATGGAGGTAACACATCCACACTGGCTTTCTTCCTAGTGAGAACTCACTGTATGAAAAGTAACCGGGTTAATTTCTATGCCGATCAGCTTCATTCTTTATCAGGTGGAAATCTTTTATTGACATATACTGGTGACAACATTAAATCTATAGGCAGAGGGCTTTTGTAAAAGAACTACTGCAATAGACTGCACTTTGTGCACGTGGAACAATGTTTTCTGGGAAAATGTTGATAATCTAAATGGTAAACATTTTTTTTAATAAAAACTGGATTAGGGAGAGGTTTAGGGCAGATAACCAATGCGGTATACATTTCAGAGCAAATTTATAAAGAAGTCACCTGCCCACAGATAGCCACTTTAAAAAAAAAAAAAAAAAAGACATTGGCCCTTTAAGCCTGCCACACAGACGCAATCTAATTTTCTTATGGGGATGATCAGTGCTTTTGATCACCTGCATGAACTACCCTACAGCAGTAATCTGCATTCACATGAATACAGCCTAGGCTTAAAGAGGAACTCCAGTGAAAATAATTTAATAAAAAAAGTGCTTCATTTTTACAATAATTATGTATAAATGATTTAGTCAGTGTTTGCTCATTGTAAAATCTTTCCTCTCCCAGATTCACATTGACATGTATTACATGGTGACATTGTTACTGTGGGCAAGTTATGTAGCTGTTTCTAGCTGCTCTGGCTGTTACAGACAGCTTTAAACAGCCATTTCCTGTCTGTGAACATTGTTACATTGTGGCAGTTTGCCCAGAGTACCGCGGTATTCAGAGCCTCTTGTGGGAGGGGTTTCAGCACAAAATTAGTCACACAGCGCCCCCTGATGGTCTGTTTGTGAAAATCATTCTATTTCTCATGTAAAAGGGGGTATCAGCTACTGATTGGGATAAAGTTCAATTCTTGGTTGGAGTTTCTCTTTAAAAGTCGATAACATTTGTTCACCAGAAAAAAAGCCTCACCACTGATTTCTAATGTGTGCATAGATTGCAACTTCTTAAAGTGGCAACCTACACAAACCATTGAAAACAGGGTGGGATAAAGGTCCAGTTCTCCACTCTACTACACTGAAGCCAAAGATGCTCTTCAACTTGGTGACTGTTATTTGACCAAACACCACTGTATGGTGATCAACACACAACTGACTGTCTCCAGATCACAAAGTGACAATGCTGAAGACTGGTGATCCCTTAACAAAAGGGTGATCATTTAGGCGTTTCCCACTTTTACGAATAAGTTAATCTGCTGATCTCCATCTTTATAACTAGGCCTCATGAAGTTCCCTCTTAACAAATGTTTTCTATTCCTGAGTAACCTATTTTTATATATGTAAAGATTATCAGATGTAAAATAAACATGAGGCCCTTTGCCGCCTCTTGATGAGCAGACTTTCAGAGCCGCAGTCAGTGCACTCTTGGCTCAGCATCTCCACAGAGAGGCACCCGATACTGACCTGAAGAAGTGGTTTTTACAACTGAAACTTGTTGTCCTACACTGTGCGTTCTGAATAAAATATTGTCCATTGTCCAGCAGTGGCTAGATAGTGTAATGGTTAAGGGCTCATCCTCTGACACAGGAGACCAGAGTTTGAATCGCAGAGGTGCATGGCTCTTCTACTGACCACATATGCTATTGCTCCGTTGTTATTGCCTGATGAAGCGGGATCAAACCTGTGAAACGCGTTGCATATTTGGAGTTCATAAATAAAATGTATTGACTGTCTTTACTACAGTCGTCGTGTGTCTACTTGGAGGAGGCAAGTCCACCGCTACCTCCTCTATTTACCAAGAATTTGTTTTTTATGCTCATTTAGCTTCCTCTTATCCTTTTGGCGCCTCTGTTCTCCTGCATAGAGTTTGAATCACAACTCTTCCTGTTCAGTAATCCAGCACCAATTCAGTGAGGAGACCTTGGGCAAGACTGAGCATCTCCTAGTGGCTGCATCTCTGAGTCCACCAGATGAGAAGCGGGGTATTAATGTTCAGTGTTTGGTTTTTATTTGAGTGATTCTTTAAGGCAAGATTAACTCTTGCCTTTTAATAAAAACTTTTTTAATACTACCTGTGTGCCTCTATCCAATATTATGTTTATATATGTAGACACCAAGGTTATCAGACATAAAATAAGCCACCTGGCTAGGAGGCCCTTCAGTCACTGCTTCCTGTTGAGCAGAATTCCAGAGCTGCAGTCTGTGCACTTCCACTTACAATCTGTATTACATAATAATGTGTATCCAAGCAGAACTACCAGCAGCTTATGCCTTCATGTGCAGGTAAGCCAGGTAGAATGACAAAAACATTTTAAAATTGGATTTTATGTTTCAGAAGCCAACTGGTAAATTCAGTTGATTGAACATGTTTAATTGAAGGATCTCAATACTTTCTGAATGCACTTCCTATAGTCAATGTTTATAGAATAGGTGAATAAATTAAATAATTATTCACAAAATGTTTAAACGTGTCACCTGGCCAATAGTACAGAAAGTGAATTGTAGATTATATTCCCCCTTGGACTTTTTCCCCCAGGGTTAGGAGGACATATGTTTTCTTAACAGCCTGTAGGAATAGAGGTCGTGAAGAGGGCCCTACCCTGTGTCAGGATTTTGTCCAGGAACAGATACCTACATATACCAAGCTCCAAAGCAATGAGCATTCTAAGGATATTGCATCAGAAAGAATTAAGAGACGACAATGTGAGGAGCATAATAGTATTTGCAGTAGGTCCTGAACAATAACCTGTATAGTTCTTAATGTTATGGTTGCTGGCTACCCACAAAAAACACTACCAATTATCGGGTTTGGAATTCCCTGTGCCAAAAACAAACACAGACTACAGAGAAGTACATTTTTTCAGCAACTATATATGGAATAAGGACTTTTCATTGTGTGCTGGGCTAGAGTTTGGGTCCTCTTTAATACATATGAGGGCAACAAACGAAAAGGCGGAATCACAAGAAACCCAATTATAATAAATATAGGTTTATTTAAAGAGAATCTGTACTCTAATATTCTTACACTAAAAAGCATACCATTCTATTCCTTATTTTCTCCTGTGCCCCTCTGTGCTGTTTCTGCCACTCTCTGCTGCAATCCTGGCTTGTAATTAACAGTTTTAGGCAATGTTTACAAACAAACTAACCAGCTTCTAATAGGCTCAGCTAAGCATAGTGTGTGAGTATGCAGGGGGCCTGCAGAGGGTGTGTATCGCTTCTACCAATCACAAGCAGCCCTGCACATTCCACACAATCAAAGCCTTAGCCCGACAAACAGGACAGAGGAAAGATACATTGATTTATTACAGAGACAGTGTAATTAGGAAGAGCTGCAGTAAGCCCCAGCACATTAGAACAGGCATAGGAACTCATAGGATAGAAGAACTAAGGCTGAAAAATTGTTACAGAGTCTCTTTAAGCTAAATAAAGTGTTATGGCTGATAACTTACAGGATCAATGGTTAGCACTCTTGCTGGATATTGTATTTTCTCCCCACGTTTGTGTGGATTTCCTCCATGCACTCTGGTTTCCTCCCACATCCAAAACACAGTTTTCCACCACACATTCAATTTTGATTGGCTAATTTTGCCACTTCCATGTAGTAGGAAAGCTTGCCTATAAAATCTGTTCATAATATTTAAAATCTGTTGCACTCATACTACATGAGTGGGAAAATTAGCCAATCAAAACTAAATGTGTGTATGCTCCCTTAGACTATGCTAGAAATATTGGCTAATGACCATGGTTTGATTGCCAGGTCATCTGAGGGCTTTCATGGACTCTGGAGCGTTGCAAAAAAGGTCAGCCTTTTATAAATAATAATGATAATCTCAAGTGTTTGAAGCATATATACTGTAAAGGTCATGTCAAATGTGTCACAATCACAGGTGCAACATAACCCTGTAGCCCAACATGGGGCACTGGGGCTGGCATGTACAGTGGGATGCGAAAGTTTGGGCAACCTTGATAATCGTCATGATTTTCCTGTATAAATCGTTGGTTGTTACAATAAAAAATGTCAGTTAAATATATCATATAGCTTTTAAATAAAATTAGGCAGGTGCATAAATTTGGGCGTTGTTGTCATTTTATTGATTCCAAAACCTTTAGAACGAATTATTGCAACTTAAATTGGCTTGGTAAGCTCAGTGACCCCTGACCTACATACACAGGTGAATCCAATTATGAGATAGAGTATTTAAGAGGGTCAATTTTAAGTTTCCTTCCTCTTAATTTTCTCTGAAGAGTAGCAACATGGGGGTCTCAAAACAACTATCAAATGACCTGAAGACAAAGATTGTTCACCATCATGGTTTAGGGAAAGGATACAGAAAGCAGTTTCAGAGATTTCAGCTGTCTGTTTCCACAGTTAAGAACATATTGAGGAAATGGAAGACCACAGGCTCAGTTCAAGTTAAGGCTCAAAGTGACGAATGGTGAGAACAGTCAGAGTCAACCCACAGACCAGCACCAGATGGAGTGACTGTGCGTCGTTCAACCATTCGGCACACTTTACACAAGGAGATGATGTATGCGAGAGAGATACAGAGGAAGCCTTTTCTCTGCCCACAGCCCCTTGAGGTATGCTAAAGCACATTTTGCCAAGCCAGATTCAATTTGGAATAAGGTACTGTGGTGACTGATGAAACTAAAATCGAGTTATTTGGGCATAACAAGGGGCGTTATGCATGGAGGAAAAACACCACAGCATTCCAAGAAAAACACCTGCTATAAAATATGGGGGTGGTTCCATCATGCTGTCGGGCTGTGTGGCCAGTGCAGGAACTGGGAATCTTGTCAAAGTTGAGAGACGCATGGATTCCACTCAGTATCAGCAGATTCTGGAGACCAATATCCAGGAATCAGTGACAAAGCTGAAGCTGCGCTGGGGCTGGATCTTTCAACAAGACAACGACCCTAAATACTGCTCAAAATTCACTAAAGCATTCATGCAGAGGAACAAGTACAACGTTCTGGAATGGCCATCTCAGTCCCCAGACCTGAATATAATTTAAAATCTGTGGTGTGAGTTAAAGAGAGCTGTTCATGTTTGGAGGCCATCAAACCTGAATGAACTAGAGATGTTTTGTAAAATGGAATGGTCTAAAATAGCTTCAACCAGAATCCAGACTCTCATTGGAACCTACAGGAAGCGTTTAGAGGCTGTAATTTATGCAAAAGGAGGATCTACTAAATAGGAATTTAATTTCTTTTTTGTGGTGCTCAAATTTATGCACATGCCTAATTTTGTTTAAACAATTATTGCGCACTTTCTGTAAATTCAATAAACTTCATTTCACTTCTCAAATATCACTGTGTGTCTCCTATAGGGTATATTTAACTGACATTTTTTATCGTGACAACCAATAATTTACACAGGAAAATCATGACAATTAACAAAGTTGCCCAAACGTTCGCATCCCACTGTAGCCCTCACACTATGGCATGGACTACCTATCTGCTATAGGCCTGGTGACTCAGGCCATTCATTTACCTTGCCAAACATGGACAGTTTTATACAGTATAAACTCATTATAGTAAACTCCAAGGGACCAGAAAAAGTGGATTACTATATCAGAAATTGTCCTAGAAATGGCCCAGCATGCACTGGTACATTCTCTGCTGCAAAGGAGCAACTTTGTCCTCCCATCGGAAGTACAGTACAAGCACTTGCACATTTGTTGGACTAAAAGGTTAAGTATACCTAAGGACTGCATAGCCAGGCTGGACAAATCGCTAGTACAGTATCCAGGGCTCCTTAAAAATTGCAGCTATCAATGAATAGAGGCAACCACTCTCTTCCTGTCTCTGAGTGTCTCTGATACTTCCGTGGGCGAGACTTGCAGCACGTGTCCTGCAAAACTTTATGCTCACACTTGAGCCAATTATGAAGCCTCTCTTCATAATACAGCCAATCATGATAAGATGAGAGTGGCTCCGATATCTCCGCAGGCGGGAATTAGCACTCTCCTTTCCGCTCTCCTTAGTTTTGCAGCGAGTAGGCCAGCTCTGATCTGCTGGAAAGTAGCCTGTATTGTGCTGCGCTCCACACACTACCAGGAGCGGAACCGCTAATGAGGGAAGAGATACCCGGGAGTGCAACCAATCCGGTGGGAGGACTGTGACAATACTTTTATCGGTAATTGCAAACTGGAAGTGGCATCTATGCATCCTCTTTTGTTTATGTTCACATTATTCCCCATTTTCCCCAGGCTGAATATTTGTCCAGTACTGTATATCCAGTGCCATTCTTCTTGTCTTACAAATGTTTACTATATCCAGAGTCAGCATCACGTAAGGGCCAAAAAACATGTTTACTATAACAGAATTTGCACAAAAGGATCCGCAAACCATCAGTGGTAGAAGAAATGCTGGTTGTTCTTTATTCAGATAATACACATGGCAAAGGTATAAAATCACAAGGTTCAACTGACGCGTGTCGGGCTTACAGTCTGCCCTTAGTCATAGTCAACTATGACTAAGGGCAGACTGTAAGCCCGACACGCGTCAGTTGAACCTTGTGATTTTATACCTTTGCCATGTGGATTATCTGAATAAAGAACAACCAGCATTTCTTCTACCACTGATGGTTTGCGGATCCTTTTGTGCAAATTCCTATATTGGCTTGGCTTCCCAGATCCTGCACCAATTGGTTGATTTGGTAGGGGGTTATGAGCGTTTTGATCCTCTCATCATATTACTATAACAGAAGTTTTATTATATCAGAATTTACTATACCAGGAGTTGCTCCCATAGACTTATAATGGAGATTGGCCGGGACCTGGAGAGGTTGTTTACTATACCCGAATGTTCACTATACCAGAGTTTATTATAGCAAGATTATACTGTACATGTAAATGGAGAATACTTGTATTCAATCTAAAATGCTGTGCATTATTTACAAGTTTACAGACTCGCATATTTGTATTTAGCGGTGTTAAAACTGTGTTTTAGCAATAAATGTTTAAATATATTGCAGACATGTTATTCACATTGCACAGCTTCAGGCATTTTTAAATAGCAAAATGTATCAGTACTGAATGCTTGAAGGCCGTTCTCAACAAAGGGTCCAGTGGACAGAGTTCTGTACACTAAACCGAATGAATTCCTTGGTCTATGTTGTCATGTGTTCTGGTCTCAAAAAACATACTGCAATGAGGTCTACGAGTCTACTTACTGTAGTGCTCCTATAACCGGCTACAAAGAAACAAGCATGGACATGACTACAAGACAAAACAAATCTATTTTTATTACCGAATATAGTAAATAAAACAAATGTTTTTGTAAAAAAGCAATGCATTTCCTCAGAGCTTATTAGAATAAAGTTAATTTGTATTTCAGGTTTACTACGATGTTATTTCATAAATGCCATATGAAAAAGTTGCTGAATAACCCTGCTGCATATTACAGAATACACTTGACAAGTCATATTTAGGGCAAAAATGATACTTTCATAAAAAATGAAAAAAAAAAAAAAAGTTTACTGCACAAGTGTCTCAGCTTTCCAAGCAAAATACTGTGAAATCTGTCCATTAGAAGGGAGGGGGGAAAGGACGCTATTTAACAATTTAACATACGAGTCTGTCTGACAAGACACACGGTTTCCAGGATTTATAATACATGCAAAACATCAGCTAACATGAGCCTTGCAGGATGGGGGATCTGCAGAGGAACACCAGTGATAGGAGAGTTTCCTCCAAGCATTCTCCATCATTGTGAATGAACTCCAAATGGTTTCCTGCCGGGTATTCCAGCTGGATTACAAGAAGCTATAGCTCAATGTCATTTTCAGTGTGGAGCCTCATAATTAAAGGTCAAATAGTCACTTCATCCGCAATCAATCAATAGACGAGAAGTACTAATACCAAGTACTAATCAATCAATGGCAAAGGTACTAATAAAAGAAATGAATCAAGCTTGTGTGTTTTTAGATGGACTTCTGGCTGCCTAATATGAACACAGAAGAGGAGAGAGTAAAACTAAGAAACTAAGAACACTGACTGGTACCTGACCACAGCTGGCACATGCACACACACAGATCATCAGCTACAATTTAAAAAATGTTTTGACAGGAAGTGAAAGAAAAATATTAATATAAATATGTAGGCATACATTAGAGAGGAGCAAAAAGTAGCAATTCCCACTTATGAACAATTTTTATAGGAAAAACAATTACAATTTGTGAAAAAACAGAAGTCCACAATGACCCTCCCCTCCTATGAGCCGTTCACATTGACGGTTTTTGCACTTTGCTGACCACTTTGCTGACACATGTAATCCTATACGATTACTCACATTGCAGCGCGATTGTGATGTTTGCCGATTGCAAACGCGCTGCATGCAGCATTTTCTAGGCAAATGTGATGTGATTCTCATTCACTAGCTGATTGCGTTTTGTGATCTCTATTGTGAATGAGGCCTTAAAGGAAGCATCAGACAAGATATGCTTCCCCCGATCTACTTACCTGGGGCTTCCTCCAGCCTCTTGCCGCCGATATGTCAAGCGCCGCTCCCAGCCGCCAGCCTGGGATCCCCGCCGGTGCAGAGGCAGACCTCGAGGTCGTCCTCTACTACACCTGCGCCGCTGTCAATCAAGTCCACAATGTCCGGAGTGTACTACGCAGGCTCAAAACTCCGGCATCCGCACAGTACACTACGGACAACGTGGACTTGATTGACAGCAGCGCTCGCACAAGCGCAGAGGAGGATGACCTCGAGGTCGGGCTCTGCATTGGCGGGGACCCCTGATCGGCATCTAGGAGCAGAGATGCGGCGCTGGACGTATCAGCAGGAAGAGGCTGGAGGAAGCCCCAGGTAAATTGATCGGGGGAAGCATATTTTGGCTGATGCTTCCTTTAAGCTGGGCTGGGAGCCAGAACTGTCCATTCCGTCTCTCAGTTGCAACACAAAAAGAAATGTAGTGAAAACAACAATACTTTTTTTTTTTACACTATCGATTTCAAAAATATTTAGTGTTTGCCCATTGTAAAATCTTTCCCCACTCTGAAATATATCACAAGTGGCAACATTTTTAGACCTGTTAGGTGCAGCTCTGCAGAACAGCCAAAATAAATCAGCAGGACTGTTAAACAGGTATTGCTTGAAACGAAATATAGCAGCCTCCATATACACTTAAAGAGAAACTCCGACCAAGAATTGAACTTTAACCCAATCAGTAGCTAATACCCCCTTTTACATGAGAAATCTATTCCTTTTCACAAACAGACCATTAGGGGGCGCTGTATGACTGATATTGTGGTGAAACCCCTCCCACAAGAAACTCTTGATTACGTACTCCTGGCAGTTTCCTGTCTGAACCTTGCTGCGTTGTGGGAAATAGCTGTTTACAGCTGTTTCCAACTGCCAAAAAAGCATGCAGCAGCTACATCACCTGCCAACAGTAAAAATGTCACCATGTAATAAATATCAGAATGTAAATCAGGGATTTAAAAGATTTTACAATGGGCAAACACTGACTAAATCATTTATACATAATTATTGTAACAATGAAGCACTTTTTTATTACGTTATTTTCACTGGAGTTCCTCTTTAAGGTTCCATTTAATAGATGATCTGGACTGTTTAACCCTTCCCTCTGGCTAGTAGATGTGGCAACACCTCTTCCCACAGTCCAAAGCAGAGTGCAGAGCAGCAGTACTTTGCCTTCAGATAACTAGGAGTAGTAAGAAGAGAGCAGCTTACTTAACCCTTCAGCAGCCAAATAAAGTAAAGTAAAACTTTACTTGGCTGCTGGGCCGAATTTTCCCTGCAGCTGGGGAAGTGTGCCTTCCCCAGCCTGGCAAGGGTATGCAAAGTGGGCGTCCGTTACCTGTCCGGGTGGCTAGATTGGCTGCTTCTTCCTCCACTGAGGCGGCAATGTAATCCGACATGTGTTCTCGGTCTCGATCACATAATATGACATGTGATTGGGATCCAGGAGACCATGTCAGCGTTACAGCGCCACCTGGTGGTGGTAGAGGGGTGATGGAAGAGTCTCTTCCCATTTCCCCTATTCAATCACATCATGTCATGAGATCGGATGTGATCAGGACCCAGAAGACCTGTCGGAAGTTCAGAGCCGCCAGTGGAGGAAGAGAAGATGCCGCCCGGACCAGGTAAATATAAATGCTCCATGCCACACACTTGTTTGGCTGCACTGGGCAGCCAAACAAAGTATGCCGATAGAGGCTTACAATGCACCAGCAGCTTTCAAAAAAAATTCTTTGAAGTTGCTAATGGGTTAAAGCTCCAAACTTTGCAAATGTAGGCATTCTAAATCTAAACTTTACCATGAAGGTCCACTTTAACAATGCCTTAAAGTGAACCTCCAGACTAAAAATCTACTCAGCAGCACTGAAAAGGCTTGGTGTTTAACAGTTTCACAGCATCAGAACTTTTTTTTTTTTCCTTACCCAAGCCTCATTTTTAGCTGCACAGAAGCTAAGCTCAGCCCCATCAAAAATCTGCCCGGGATTGTCACCCCGATGCTGTGCAAAGCATGATGGGACTTCTGATGTTTTGAAGCCTAGCGCGCGCAGCTGGGAGGGGTGATCAGGACTCAGGACAGTTGGAACTGTGTCTCATGCTCCCTTGTCACCTCCTTTCAACCAAAAAGATGGCTGCCCCCATGAAATCACAAACATTTGCTTGTTCTTTTAAAACGGGGTGGGTAAGAGATTATATTACCTATCTATTTTAATTAACATAACTAATGTAACGTAATGTCAGCATGTTTGTTTAGGATGAAGTTCTTCTTTTAAAAACTTCCCTACCACAGGTAATTACCCTTAAAAACCACAGCAATTGTCTCATATCACACTCCTCCCATTTATTTGCCAATAACTTTATCGCTACTTATCACACCAAAATGAACTATACATAGTTGTTTTCGCCACAAATTAGGCTTTGTTTGGTTGGTACCTTTTGCTAATATTTTACTTTATATAACTTTTAAAGAAAATAAGAAACAACATTGAAAAAAAAATATTTTCTCAGTTTAAGCCATGATAGTTAAAAAAATAAATAAAAAAAAAGTGCTATAGCTAAAACTCACACCTTGCATTTGCCTATTTGTTTTGTGTTTCTTTATCAATAATTACAATCCCTTATAAGAAAAAAATAACAAAGTTAACCATTTTTTTTTTCAAATGCCATCACCGTTTTTTGTGCTTTATTTCAGTACCTATGAGGAAGGGTGGGTAGAAGGGGTTAAGTCATGGGCGATTTAGGTTTTACGTATTTTAATGTATGTAAATGTATTTTTACTTTTTGACCACTAGAAGTCCCCACACCTAATCCTGCATACTCTGAACAGTACACAGAAAGTTTTGTGTACTGTATGTGTTTTATTTTCATTTTGTGAATGACCACAGGCCTCTCGCTGATGTCGATGAACATTCGTTACTTTAATCAGCTTGGGGAAAACATGTTCCCATAACCGATCACAGACCAACGACATATATACCTCTTGATCCACAAGTGAAGTTTTCAGGGGTGTATATATACAAACCAGAGACCTGGAACGGGTTAAAATACCCAAAGTAAAGTCACAAACCATATTAATGTATTAATAACAAGTAGACAATAATGATGTATAATATGCACTTACCTAAAGTGAGTGATTTGTGGGTTGAACAAAATACTATTGCAACTGTGTCAGCTGGAGTAAAACCACTATGTTTACTGAAAGTAAAAACAACATTATTACAGCTTTTGCCACTCATGTACATTCATTCTAAAGCAAAAAAAATTGTAGAGGAACATATCACTGAATTATACAGCACATAAATTATTACATAACACTGTATTATACACATTCTGTCAATGAAAACACTTTCTGTATCATTTAGGAAACACAAATAACAGATGTGTTACAGATCAAAAAAGCAAATTCATTTTTCTTAATCTTTTAGCAGCCCCGCCCTTGTAATCTCGTGTGAGATAATGCAGGGCATCTGCTGGTGGCTGAACTCACACTGCCTAATGCAGCCATGCAAAGTGGGTGCAGGGAGCTATCATATTTACCTCAACAGATCGGCTTCTCTGCTGCACTCCCAACATCCTCTTCTGAGTCCCGATCACATGATATGACGTGATTGGAGCGCAGAGAAAAGTGTCAGCATTGCTGCGCAACTCTGTGGTGGAGGAGGGTGGTGGAAGAGCATCTTCCATCACCGGGCAGCGCTGCAACTCCGACACCATTCTCTGGTTTCCAAGATCATGTGATCGAGACTCAGAAGAGGATGTCGGGAGTGCAGCAGACGGAGGAAGAGAGGAGGCAAAGGGGAAGCTGATCCAGCATCTGGACAGGCAAATATGACAGCTCTCTGCCGCTCTCTGCATAGCTTTCCAGGCTGGGGAAGGCACACTTCCCCAGCGGCAGAAAAAAAAATGTGGCCCTGCAGCATAAATATAGTTTTACTATAGGTTCTGCTAAAGGGTTAAAATCCCACCTCAAAGTAAATAAGTAATGCCCTACCTCCCCTGCACACATGCTTCTATACACATGTATACAATAAAACTTATTACCTTTGATAAACCCTAAAGTGGCATTTACATGACTACTCTGCATTCTTCCTCCTGGTCCCAGATGGAGCTCCCCATTCATTTCTATGGGGACACCACAGCACTGCATGGAGGCATATTGGCCAGAAGGATGCCAAGAGATCATGTGGCCTCTGCCATGAGGACTTAAAACAAGGCAATACAAGATGCTGGTGTATTTGACCATTCAGAGCAGGCATGGGCAAACTTGGCCCTCCAGCTGTTAAGGAACTACAACTCACACAATGCATTGCAGGAGTCTTACAGCCACAGTCATGACTCATAAAGGCAAATGCATTGTGGGACTTGTAGTTCATTAACAGCTGGAGGGCCAAGTTTGCCCATGCCTGATTCAGAGTGACAGAACATATGAATGACGGTAGCTCTCCCAAAAAATATCTGTTGTAGTACACAAACCCTGAACCCCTCCCCCCTCCCCACAATAAAAAGCTGGCAACTGCTTTTACATAGAGAGAATAAAGATATCTGATACAACGGTTATAAGGCAAGGAAGAACAAAGATGGTAAATACAAATTCAATATAAAATGCATTTGTAGTAAGTGGAGTCAGTATGCAGTACATAAAAGTACAGAGATAAGATGTAATATGTACAGAACCTGCATGTGTGTTGCATGAAAGCCTCACACATAATAAAGTAACCTAAATGAGAAACATTTACAGTTCGGCTATAGGATGAACAGATTTGGCTATGATCACATGTCTACGGCTCCAGAGACACTTCCTCAATGACTAAATTAGAATGATTAAAGCAGACATGAATTCTGCATACACTTTTTCCATGTTTTCAGGAAACATTGTCTGTTATCAATATTGAATAATTTCTGTCTCCAGTATGGCTAGAATGCAGATTTTCCTCACAGTCTGATTGTTGTGTCATTTGAACACAGGGAAGGCCAAACAGGAGCAGAGCACATTCTCTGAATGCCTGCACATACATCTGAGCATGTGTTACATGTGTTACATTAAAGGACAACTATAACGATAAAATGTAAAATACATGCAAACACATACCCATGAGGAGATGGACCAGCCAGATCTGTTTTTTTTATTATTGCCTACTGTATGTGACAGCAACATAGACAGAAAGTAATTTATAGTGCAATTCACTCTGAGACAAATGTCTAATATGTACTATAGATTCTACATCTATTGCAAAATAAGGACTTCTATTGCACAATAAAAGTCCTTTAAAGAGACTCTGTAACAAATTTTTCAGCCTTAGTTCTTCTATCCTATAAGTTCCTATGCCTGTTCTAATCTGCTCTGGTTTACTGCAGTCTTTCCTAACTGCACTGTCTCTGTAATAAATCAATGTATCTTTCCTCTGTCCTGTTTGTCGGGCTAAGGCTTGATTGTGTGGAATGTGCAGGGCTGCTTGTGATTGGTAGAAGCGATACACACCCTCTGCAGGCTCCCTGCACACTCTGAATGACTCACACACTATGCTTAGCTGAGCCTATTAGAAGCTGGTTAGTTTGTTTGTAAACACTGCCTAAAACTGTTAATTACAAGCCAGGATTGCAGCAGAGAGTGGCAGAAACAGCACAGAGGGGCACAGGAGAAAATAATGAATAGAATGGTATGCTTTTTATTGTAAGAATATTAGAGTACAGATTCTCTTTAAGGCTCAGTTCACTGTGCTGGAGCATACCACACCCACTGGCAGACAGAAATCATGGTAACATCTTAACCCCCAGCACCTAACCTTAACATCCCTTGCCCCCCCCATGCCTTGCCTTAACCCCCCCCCCCCCCCCCCCACGGGCCTAACCTTAATCCCCCACCTCCGCGTGCCCTAACTTTAACACACTCTGCACCCACTGTGGCAGATGTGCTGTCACATCGTTGCCATTTCCTGCGCAGGTATGGAGCATGGGTGTACCAGTCATTAATTAAACAGCAAAAAAAAAAGCTGCATACAGCAGGACCTTTTCTGCAGTGGACCAAGAAAAAAAAAAAAAAAAGAGAATGTATCATTGTGCACTGACCAATAGGGAACCAATGTTGACCCTTTGATTTTCAGTCAGCTGCCTGATCCATCAAAACATAGAAAAGTGGACATCATGAAAACAACTTTAAACATGCATGTTCGGATTTTCTTCCAATGAGCCTATCCCTTTCTGTGCCCCTAGCTATGCATTTTGTTTCACAATTGTTAATATATGAAGATCGCCTGCTCTTCCCTCTACCCAGCAATAAACATACCAACCAAGGTAATTAAAATAGCCATATTTAACAGAAAGATTGCTAACAAGAAAACTATAGTTCCTATTTGCAATGCATGCATCCACGTTGCTTGCCATACTCAAACAGAAAACACTTAACTCACCTGGTAGAAAACAGGAATGTTAAAAGCATGAATGCTAGTTGAATAAAAAATACTGTAAAGTAAAAGAAAAAAAAATTACATATATGCAGCACAAAAAGCAAACATGTAATTATTTTACTAGTCATAAAGGCCTGGGCACACAGTTAAAAACACAAGGTAGCCATGCTTTGTACAAAGACGCACAGCACATGCACTCCTGTGCAGGTACAGCGAGTAGGACAGTGCTGCGTTGCTGACAGAAATGCATGCAGCAGAGTGTTGCCAGAGCACCTCACAGCACATAAGTGCGTCAGACGGTGCTGCTTGTGCTGAACTCCGCTCAGCAAGGTGGCAGTGTGCCCAGGTCCCACGAAATATGGAGGCCGCCTCAGTGGTCATTCCAGGAAACCAGGTTCCAGGTGACCAACTTAACTTAAAGTGACTCTGTAACAAAAATTACAACGTTTTTTCTACCATCCTACAAGTTCCTAAACCTATTCTAATGTGATCTGGCTTGCTGCAGCTCTTTCTACTATAACCATCTCTGAAATAAATCAATGTATTTTTCCCCTGTCAGACTTGTCGGCCTGTGTCTGGAAGGCTGCCAAGTTCTTCAGTGTTGAACTGTTCCTCTATGCACACTCCAGTGTGTGTTTTATTTACATAAGCCAGCAGCTTCTCTGCTATCTTATCAGTGATAGAAGAGGGCTGGATAAAAATCCTCCTCTGGAGGCTGTGAAAGGAGGTGGTCTGTCACATACTAAGGAATTAACGACATAGGCAGAGCTGTCTGCAGGAAGCCTGTAATGTTCAGTGCATGAGAGAAGCTGGGGACAGAAGGTAAACACACACAAGTGATCGCTTGAGATTCAGAAGTAAGGCTGTATACAGCCTGCTTGTGTATGGATGTATTTTCTATGTGTGGACATGCTGTACATCAACCTACTTCCTGTTTTGGTGGCCATTTTGTTTGTTTATAAACAAACTTTTTAAAACAGTTTTTGACTACTTTTAATGCGGCGGGGAGCTGTGAAATTGTGACAGAGGGTAATAGGAGATGTCCCCTAACGCACTGGTATGTTTACTTTTGTGCGATTTTAACAATACAGAGTCTCTTTAAAAAAAGTATTAAAGCCAGGGACTCTGCATTAGGGCTGGGTCTTACTAGGAATGCTTTTGCTGGCAATCTGGAAAAATGCACTCCGGTGGTTACCTATGGTGGTCCCACTAGCAGCACAAAACGCTACCTCCAGTAGTGTTGGAGCGATCCCAAAACAATCCCACCAGTGGCTACAGTAGCCAAATTGTGATCGCCCCAGGAATCGCAGCACTTTCACAATTCTTGGGTGCCCCCTCCCCCCAAAAAAAGGTTCATACATTTAAAGGAGAGGAATAACTGCATCCAAAAATGTTTCTATTGTTGGCTTGCTTAACATCAAATATGTTTCTATGACATGAACATATGGTAAGAAACAGTTAAAGAGAGTCTGAAGCGAGAATAAATCTCGCTTCAGACCTCATAGATAGCAGGGGCATGTGTGCCCCTGCTAAAACACCGCTATCCCGCGGCTTAACGGGGGTCCCTTCACCCCCAAATCCCCTTCGTGCAGCCGGGGAGCGCTTCCGCATTGGGGCAGGGCTAACCGCCGCAGCCCTGCCTCATGCGCGTCTATCAGACGCGTACCTCCGCCTCTCCCCCGCCCCTCTCAGTCTTCCTTCACTGAGAGGGGCGGGGGAGAGGCGGCGATGCGCGTCTGATAGACGCGCTGTGAGGCAGGGCTGCAGCCGTTAGCCCTGCCTCCAGGAAGAAAGACATCTACGACCAAGTTTACGACTAAGTTTTGCGGGGGTGGGTTTGGGGGTGAAGGGACCCCCGTTTAGCCGCGGGATAGCGGCATTTTAGCAGGGGCACACATGCCGCTGCTAACTATGAGCTCTGAAGCGAGATTTATTCTCACTTCAGAGTCTCTTTAAAGCAACACTAAAAGTGAACCTGTAAGGAGAAAAAAAAAAATTAAAAAAGTCAGATACTTACCAAAGTAGAGGGAAGCCACTGGATAGTCCAGAGGCTTACTCAATCGTCCTCGACCCCACCGATTTAATGCCAAGACCCTCTAAGCATATCTGACAAGGGCTTGTCAGACTTGCTCTTGTGGCCATGCTATCATTTGTGTACAAGCGTGTCCATACTGCGTATGTGTGAGTACAGTCCACGCCTGTGTTGTGTTGCTGCATGAAGCAGCTTGTGCACAAAGGAAAAGGCTGTGCACAAGCGGCTTTATGCTACTACACAAGTGTGGACCCATTCAAGCATGTGCAATGATGGAAGGGACTGTGTCTGCCAAGATGAAGAAGGTTCCGGCTAATATACAAGGTTAACTAAAGACACTAAATCCTGACTGAATCAAAACCACAGGACTCGGGGAAAGTGACAGTTGGCCAGTGGGAGGGGTTTGCTAAGACACAGGCTCTAGTCTCACTCCCTACACATACCAATAAGCCATATCTGAACAAAGTCAAATTAGTATATATTAAGACTAAAAACAAAAATGGGGCAATACTTTTTCACACGGTTTCTTTACTTCCCAAGTTTTGGGCACAGATTCACTTTAACTGGATATCTCACATTGTCAAAGAACAAATACATGCATTTTTACACTTACTGATAAATACAATAACAACCAAGCTAAAAGTGTCCAGGTCAATATTGGGGTTGGAGAATGTATCACAGAAGGTTGTGTAGATGATCATGAGCAGGACACAGCTGCTAATGGCACCAAATGGAGGCTTCTTCCTCTCCAGCCAGTCTTTGATGTACCTCCGCACAATCTGCAATAGAGAAGCCAACAGGTTGCCTCTTTCAGGGCTTGCAGTGAGAGCACACATGGGCGACACAAAGTGAACTTGACAGCAGAAAGACATAAAGAGAAGTGAATAATTCCAATGACTGCCACAGTGGATTTCAAAAGCTTCCCAGCCGCCACAGTTTTATTCTGGGGAATTTAACAATTTTAGTGCAACTTCCACTGGGCACCTATAATGAGAGTATATTTTCAACTGAATCAAATCTATCCTTAATTATGTCAAATGTTCTTTGCCGGCTGTCACCGAGACAAGCCCATTAAGACTCCCTGATGTTTATCTCCTCTGCTGATACTAATGGATGTGTGTAATTATCACAATCCCTCTTGCATCAACAGACAATTCTGAGTGCAACTTCTGGAACCTTAAATTTGTGACATCTTCAGGAATTTCATGACGGCACATAATCGAAAGTGATCCATGGAACACGTTAATATTTAAAACGCCAGGAATGCGCCAGAAGTTTTTAATTAAATTATAACTTATGCTTGAAAAGCAAAAGTGTATGTGTTAGGGGAGTTTAAATAATTCAACGTCTGAATATCTGGAGTTTTCAGAAATCTAAAGATAAATGCCATTTGATTTCTTTTATTTTCAAAAAATTAATGCGGAGGAAAAGAATTAATCACCACCTGAGTAATTAATTAGCATGGAGACAGTATCGCAGAGCCTTTAAACTTTTACAGCACAAAATGGTAGTCTTGGCGTTAAGAAAAAGGTCTGCCTGATAAATTCTAAAAGACATTAAAACACTTCTTGTAAAACGTGGGACTTTCCGACGGCTGCGTTATCAGCAGTGAGAAAATATCCAATTAAAATGTGCAGGATACCAGTGCTGTATGGAAGACAGGGGATTCTACTACTACTGATCAGCCTAAAAGTAACCATTTATAGTCACTACAAAAATACACAAAGTATGTATGAAGAGATTGTCTGGTTCAGTTTTCCAATGACACTTTCACTCTCTCACACATAATAAAGTGAAGTCAGATTTGTCAAACAGTATATTCTTCTTCAGCTTTCCTTAACTTTTCAAAAAAAAAATGCAGACAGTCCCCTACTTACAATCGACTCGAGTTACAAACAAAGCTGTCTTCATGTATAAAATATACAATACGGTTTTCTTTATTACAAATTTTTGTTGCTGAATGTTGAAATTAACGGTTATAAATAGTTAAAAACACTTTAAATGCACACTGAAAACTACCAAAAAAGCATAGTTTATGCTATCTGTACAAATCCAGAGTTATCCGAAAGTAAATAATTTATTCACGTTTCACTATAACCCAGGACTCAACTTACAAACATTCTTCCAGAATTAAACCGGTTTGTAAATAGGGAACTGTACTCAGCTTACCACCTGATGTGGCAAAACCATTGATTTCTCCATACACAACACATCACTCTGCAATCTACTGAAAAACTAAGGAACTGCAGTATTGCAGTATTTAATGCAGTACAACTCTATAGGCAGTCAATTGACCTCCATTCCTTCCCCCAATTGACTAAAATTTTTGGTCCTGTCCAATCAATAGTTTCAATCGATTTTCAGTCTAAATAGTTGACATTTTTTATCGATGGGACATATTGGAAATCAGATTTCTGGCAGACTTTATCACAGTGATCGAATCTGCCAGGAATCAAACAGGAAAAGTGATAAGTGTATCGCCACATTACCAAAAAAAATTGGTTAAGAACACAGGAAATAGCAGTAGTAGAATATCAGTAAATTTACTGATATTCTACTACTTAATTGATATAGTGAAATTTTGGTAATATTTGCCAATATTTAAAACCTAACCTCTCCCTACTCTCACACAGAAGCCTCCTATGGTGGGAAACTAATAACGCCAACCCCCCAGCAGGCAACTAATACCCTCCCCCCAGACAGCTAATAACCCGCCTCCCTGGTGGCAACTAATACCCTCCCCCCAGACAACTAATAACCCGCCTCCCTGGTAGCAACTAGTAACCACACACACACGCTAAACACCAGAGACAATAATGGGCGCCTGCTATGCAAACTGCGGCTACTAATAGCGGATGCTTTGTCACAGTTCGCATACTTAGTGTTATAATTTAAGTAGACCTCAGTTATTTGGCCTGAGTTTAGGTAAAAGGCTTGTCCGCAGTGTATGCCTTTAAAATAAATAGAGTTCTTGTGATGCAGGCAGAGGCATCTCAGGGTCTGTGTGTAGCAGAGGATACACGCAGATACTGAGAACATGTTCCTGAAAGAAGGCCACAGGCCTACTCTGACCTCAACACGTACACCACAGGAACCATCAACATAGGCCGTGTTTACCAAAATACCAAATTGCAGTAAGTAAAGGAAAGGTGACATTGAATATTAATCGAGTAGGTGGGTATTATGACACCACGAGGGGGCTCAACCAATAGTCTGGTCTAGGGGATGGCGAAGATGATGTCACATTTAACTCTTTCTTAGTCGGTATTAAAACCCAGGTGGGCGATCAGAGCTCACTCTGCTTCTTACGTTCACACTAGCTCTAAATGCTGACTGGGACCTCTAAGTATTTTCATTCTATATGTAATCTGATATAATGTATGCTGTACATAGGTAGTCTAGTGTAACATAGTTTAGAAAGAAGGTACCTGATTGACTTCAGCACGAAGTTTAATCAAGAAGCTTGTAACGCAACATGAAGATTGGCGTGGCTAGGATATGATGAACTGTATTTATCTATATTTCTGTTTCCTGAATAAATAACGTGAATATTGAAGAAGCCTGAGAAAGTCTATCTCCTGCTTGCTGTGATGAGTCGTGTGTGCAACTCTTGCTGATGAGTTGCTGGTGCCGGAGAAAGGTGATTAGAACAGTTTATAACACTTAGCGGGTGCCAATTTTTGTTGCACTTCTTTAGCTGCTCCATATGTAGGCTGCAATAATTCCTTTTAAACAATACCAGTTTCCTGGTGTTGTTTTAATCTTATGCATTAGTAGTGTCTGAATCACACACCTGAAACAAGCATGCTACTAATCTTAGATTTTTGTCAGAAACATCTGATTAGCATGCTTTTCAGGGTCTATGGCTAAAAGTATTAGAGGCAGAGGATTAGCAGTAAAGCCAGGCAATTAGCATAGTTTAAAAGGAAAGAAATATGGCAGCCTCCACATCACTCATTTCAGGTGTCCTTTAAACTTCTGACAGTGTGAGATTATTTTGGACATCAGTATGTCCTCTGCAAAGGTAGAGTTTTTTTATCCCTTTGCGCTGTGGTGAACACTCTGCCTCTCTCTCAGGCCTGGAACCCACTGCAAAACGCTATCGCTAATCGCAAGTGCTAGCATTTTGTATGAGCAGTTTGTCAGCGGTTTCATGAGCGTTTTAGGAAGGGATTTTACAAAGTGTAGGAATTTGCCAGTGATTGTGTAGCGATTAGCGTTTTAAAGTCTGATTGGTCCTTTCAATTAATTTTAATTTTGTTACAGTGTGTGGTAACGTTAAAAACGCTAGCAAAATCACTCCATGCAGGTTTTGATGAGAGATTACGCCAGCGTTTATATACTTTACATTGAAGCGCTAACGCTCCCAAAATGCTGCATGTCCTGCATTTCCAATTTGAGGAATCGCAAACGCTCCAGTGGAAGTTGCCCCATCCATTTACATTAGCTGAGCGTTTTGGCAAAACGCTAGCGTTCTGTAACGCTCCAAAAATGCTCTCAAAATCGCCCTTGTGGGTTCCAGCCCTAATGGAAAGTGCATGAAACTCAGCCAGTCCAAAGGTTGCATGAATTGTCACTTAGTAGAAGTAAAGCATCAGGTGAAACTATGATAAGCTGAGGGTCTATACAGGGGATGAGACTGACAGGCAGGAGGCATAATAATGCATTTGAATAGTATTATTAAAGGCAATTTATATTGATCAGCCATTATTATCGGTTAACCCTCTGGGGTCATGTTATGTGAGACTCAAGCTGGCCAGTTTGGGTCGTCTCTGGAGAGAATCAACCAGTTTATAGCTGCCCAGATGTGTCTTATACTGAGAATATACAGTGAGATAGTTGCGCCGGATCGAGCCGCTGGTTTGATCCTGACGCATCCCTGCTCGTCCCCGCCGGCGCCTGGATCGATTCCCGCTCGTCCCCGCGGGCGCTCCTTATCTTACGCTCGAATCGAGCGGAAGATAAGAGCCCGAGGGGACGAGCAGGGATCGATCCAGGCGGCAGCGGGGACGAGCGGGGATGCGCCGGGATTGAGTCAGCGGCTCGATCCGGTGCAACTATCTCACCGTGTATTCCCAGCATTAGATCCAGCGTGCCGAGTATATTGTTCTCTGCCTTACCTCTCCTGCTGGAAGCCACTCCATTGTGCCCCACACTGTTTTCCCTTCTCCTTCCTCAGCAACAGAACAAATCAGACCTGCGTGTACAGCACTCGCCTGGGAAATGTTGCTCGAGGGATCGAGTCCCGATTCTTTGTGCGTATGTGCGCACCTAAAGTTGATGCTACTACAGAGTGGTGCAAAAAAAGGTTGGCATGGCTGCCTGCCACCAGCGCAAGTATGCAGGCAGATGTATGGATAACACTTTCATACAGCAGAAAATGCAGGTGACACAGGCTTCAATCAAGCTGGGAGGAAACACACACAGCAAGGATAGAGTAAGAGGCACACTGGAACCGGCTGGTGGCTGCCTGTAAACACACACTTGTGTCAGGCAGCCTGGCCAGATTTTCACGCACCACTCTGTACTTACAGCCACTAAGATGCCAAGCAGCTAGCTGCTACAGTGCGACATAGTTAATAGGAAGTAAATTAGATAACATTAAAAGGAGCGATTTATCTAAGCAGCTGCGACTAGTAGGTGATGTGACCCCAATGGCCCTTTTCTGCTGGCTGTGTTTTTGGATCACAGAAATTCACAGATTGCAGGTGCTCCACGATTAACATGTCAATTGCAGTGCCCCCTCTCCACTGCCATGTGTTGGGGTTTTTTTGGCCTTCATAAGGTGTTTCAATACCCTTTGCAAAGCAATGCTAAAAATGCACTTGGTTTTATGAGGAGAATCACCATCGCAACGTGTTTGTGATGCTGATCACGATTTTCAGTAGAAAAGGGCCCTAACTGATCATTTTGAATCTGGCTTTCTTTCAGTAAAATACAATATGCTAGATAACCGGGTCTCTGTGATGAATCACTATACAGATTTCAGTGATTTACTATCGGCACGCAGCACTGGAGATTATGGTATGCACAAAATATTTCCGTGAACAGTGAAACAAAGCTGCCAACAACTAAGGTGTTTTGTGTAACTTGGCTGCTGTCACCGAGCTGGCAACATGTCACTTAGAGCCACACAAGGGTTAATCAGTGGTTGGGTAACTAGAGAATGCATGAATGATAATGTGCAGACATGCTTTTCATTATTTATTCATGGAAAACAGTGGGTTTTGGTGTGCTTCTTTGAAAAATGTTCAAACTGGTAGAATATACGGGAGCACTGTGAAAATTCTATGCCATTAACATTTAATCATAAATTGCTCTTTAATATAAAACATAAAATAAAGGTCTGTCACAAGCACTTACGTGCAGCAGTAGAAGATGGCATGAAAGCATGAAGGAAGTAACCTGCTACAGTGACTGTCAATGGCATCACTGTGCGTATGTTAACCCATGCATATCAGGTGTTTACCTATTCCGTGCAAAGACATCCTCGGCCTCACTGAACTAGTGAACCCGTGCACACCTGATAGCCATATAGTTCAGTGACTGCCAGTGCTATCACTGCCTAGTGGATAACCAACTTACACCTGTTGATCACTTGTCATGCAAAGAATATCAGGGTGTTGTGTAGCCTACATAACTGGCCATATCCATTATCCCATCCCTATGAATTTGTTAACCTATGACCACTTCATCATTTAGGTGATGCAATGTTAAGAAAATCATTTTGTTTTAAAGATTCTCACTTCTAACACACTTGTGAGGATTGACATCAACCACAATGCTTAGCCTCCCACACTTATAAATGTGTGGGTGGGTCAACTTCTAGTCACTGGACTGGCTGGCGATGGATAGGAAAAAAAAGTGCACAAGCATACAACATGTTCCTATCCTGCTCAACCGGATTCTGAAAAGAATCGTGAGCTTAGCGAGCACACCACAAATACTGCACTAAGTCACGACCCACAGCCAGACTAAGCCACCACCCACATTAAGCCTCCCACAGTCACACCAAGCCACTGCCCACACTAAGCCACCTTCCACAGCAGCACTAAACCACCACCCACAACAGGTGCTTCCAGGTCCTTTCATACTTACAAACTTCAGTTAGTATATAGGATGGTCCTTTGTGTATGGAAGGGATACCAGCCAGCCATTGATCCAGAACAGCAATAGGTCACACTTTATGGACTGTCTGTTGCTGTTAACCTAGTGATTAGCTGCACTAAGCCACCACCCACACTAAGCCACCTCCCACACTAGGCCTCCTACAGCTGCACTAAGCCACCACCCACACTAAGCCACCTCCCACACTAGGCCTCCCACAGCTGCACTAAGCCACCATCTACACTAAGCCTCCCACAGCCGCAATAGGCCACCACCCACACTAAGCCACCAACAGCCGCAGTAAGCCACCGCCCACCCCAAGTCTCCCACAGCTGCACTAAGCCACCGCCCACAATAAGCCTCCCACAGCCACACCAAGCCACTGCCCACACTAAGCCACCTTCCACAACAGCACTAAACCACCACCCATACTAAGCCACCTCCCGCACTAAGCCATCCACAGCTGCACTAAGCCACCACCCACACTAAGTCCCCTCCCACACTAAGCCACCACCCACGCTAAGCCTCCCACAGCCACACCAAGCCACCGCCCACACTAAGCCACCTTCCACAGCAGCACTAAATCACCACCCACACTAAGCCTCCCACAGCCACACCAAGCCACCGCCCACACTAAGCCACCTTCCACAGCAGCACTAAATCACCACCCACACTAAGCCTCCCACAGCCGCACTAAGCCACCGCCCACACTAGGCCACCTCCCGCACTAAGCCACCCACAGCTGCACTAAATCACCACCCACACTAAGCCTCCCACAGCCGCACTAAGCCACCGCCCACACTAGGCCACCTCCCGCACTAAGCCACCCACAGCTGCACTAAGCCACCACCCACACTAAGCCTCCCACAGCCGCAATAAGCCACCGCCCACACTAAGCCTCCCACAGCCGCAATAAGCCACCGCCCACAGCAGCACTAAACCACCACCCACACTAAGCCACCTCCCGCACTAAGCCACCCACAGCTGCACTAAGCCACCACCCACACTAAGCCTCCCACAGCCGCAATAAGCCACCACCCACAGCAGCACTAAACCACCACCCACACTAAGCCACCTCCCGCACTAAGCCACACACAGCTGCACTAAGCCACCACCCACACTAAGCCATCGCTCACACTAAGCCACCCACAGCCAGACTAAGCCACCACCCAAACTAAGCCTCCCACAGCCACACTAAGCCACCGCCCACACTAAGCCTCCCACAGTCGCACCAAGCCACCGCCCACACTAAACCACCTCCCACAACAGGTGCTTCCAGGTCCTTTCATACTTACAAACTTCAGTTAGTATATAGGATGGTCCTTTGTGTGTGGAAGGGATACCAGCCAGCCATTGCTCCAGAACAGCAATAGGTCACACTTTATGGACTGTCTGTTGCTGTTAACCTAGTGATTAGGCAACTGTAGCGGAACTCTTAGCTTAATTTTTTGAGCACTGAATGATGAGAGATCTCTGTGCTGGCTGGAAACACTTTTTACCCCATAAAAGAACATGCCCACATAGGACTGGCCAGGTAAATCATTAGAATCATTTAGGTTAGGGGAATACAGGAACTCACTCTCTTTCACAGACACATACCGTAAGTCAGTCACTCAAGACAAGTGTACTATCATTTAAATTCCAGGCATAAAGGCATTTGATTTGGTAAAATGCACTAGGAATGACTATATACATATTTTATATGCAGGCAGTAAATGCATGTATGATACTTTATGCAATCACTGCACAGCTGAATCACACAGAAATAAGGGCTTGGAAACAGGCTGCACTACTCAGTATAGTCAGTTTAACATGGATAATTATTACAGCGTGGAACAGCTTAGCTTCTGAGCAGTGCTGCCCAATCAGCAGGACGGGAGAGGATTTGCCTAGGGTGTATTGCTAAGCTGCAGAAGGGAAAGGAGTGGGCACAGCTCTGGATGTTGTATGTCTCCATCACATGACTGGCTGGAAAAAATATTTTCACGAGTTAAGGCATTTACCAACATTTTATCTATGTATTCAACTGTTTTGTTTTTTGGGGGGTTGCTTTGGTTTGTTTTTGTATTTTTAGTTTAAAGTGCATTCTAGCGATACAACTTTGGGAAATGTATTAAAGTCTTCCCTAGTAAGATCCCCATCTCTGCTATAAAGGTAACTGTTTGCTCTGCTGTATGTTCTGGGTAAGGGAACATACACAAAATTCAGTATGTGCCAGGTAAAATGTAATTATTATTATTATTATTGTTTGCCAGTAGCAATTCTCTCCTTCCCACTGATTTGCCCATAGGAATAACAGAATAAACAATGAGTGAGAGAGAAGCAAAGAAATAGTATTTTATTGGCACAGTTTGCAATCAGGGGTCAGCACACACTGCTGCTAGTCTATCAACAGAAGTAGGCGGTAGAGCTCTGCGCATGCGCACTACATAGTTGTAATGTCACGACTACATAGTGGGCATGTGCAGAGCACTACCAGAGCAGAAGACACTGACCCATTGGGGGTCAGCGATGATTCAGAGGCTTACAGCGGGACCCTGGAGAAGACCGGAGTTGCAGGGAGGGACACACGTGATCTCTAGAGGCCAGAAGAAACCCCAGGTAAGTAAAGCTAGATTTAATGAATCGCCCCGGTCCAATCAAACTTATGGGGAGCCTCTCAGGAAGAATTAAAGGATCATTGTAAAAAAATTTAATATTTAAAATATAGGTGTATTCATACATGTAAGATGTGCATTTGTTCCAGAGTAAAATGAAATATAACCTACTTTTTTTTTCCAATGTCACTGTCACATCAGGTTGTAAAAATGCACCCCTAGTCTTGGCCCCTACTTCAGGTAGCCTCTCCGCTAGATAGGTAGTCAGAAGTGCCCCCAGTATTAGGTAGGTCCCTCTCCTAGTATAGGTAACCAGATGTGCCCCTAGTATTAAATAGCACCCTCCCTCAGTATAGGTAGGCAGGTTACCCCCCTGTATAACGTAGCCCCTTCCCCCAGTACAGGTAACCAAAATTGCCCCCAATAAGGGGGCCCCCTACCAAGTTTAGGTAGTCAAGTGTGCTTTCAATATTAGCCAGTCCTTTCCCCAGTTTACATAGCCAGATGTGCTCCCAGTATTAGGCAGCTCCCTCCCCAGTATAGGTAACAGATGTGCCTCTACCTCCCTCGCCACGTGTAGTTGAGAGAGGAGCATAAATAAACATACTCACCCACTCTCAGCTTCCAGCGCTGATCTCCCTTTAGCTACGCATACAGTGTCCAGTCTATGGTCGCAGCATTTCACTCTGCATATAATCCGCTGGCACTTCTTGGCGACGGGTCTACGGCGAGGCTGTAGCCATGGAGATGGGATGCTGGACATGCGGTTGAAAGGAAGATCGGTGCTGAAAGCTGAGAGTAGCGAGTCATTTCCTTTATGCTCCGCTCAAAACTCTGCAAAGTGAGAGTGAGGGAGAGGAGTGAGCAGGCAGGCTGAATCAGACCCTGCATTGGCGGATTTAATGATAAAAGCTAAGCAGTACAGGCACGGCCTGACTGGGCAAGAATTGTATGCTCTGCTATTATTGAAACGTCAAATGAATATTCCCCAGTTGATCCACTATCTTCCTTTTTTGTTTGGCTTGTGTTCTGTGGATTCCTGAACATGGGGTGAGCTCCTCTCTAATACTGTGGCACCCTTCCCCAACTTTGCTACTGACACTAAAGAATGTGTTGCCCAGATGGTATTTACAGTAATCTGCATACCCGCAATTTGAGCTTCTTCCAGCCAGACACTGAGCTATAGTATGAAATGACAGTATCATAATAGAAAAAAATTACCCCCCCCCCCCCCCCCAAAAAAAACAACAAAACAAAAACAAAAGCACAGGACATCATGATTCACGGTTTGAAACATTTCCGAGTAGAAATTCAGTGGATTGCAAATAAATATGTCTTACTGGTTCTCTTTATGAAGCAGAGTGCAACGAAGTTCACTGAGAGCCGACATGCACTGAGCATTGTGGATGTGGGATCAGGTAAGCATTTGATAGACATGGAGAACACACACACTGGATGCTGCCATTTGGCACCCACATGTAGGAGGTCTCACAAACAGCATGACAAGCTGTCATATCAAATTTCACCAGCAGAGTCACTGGATGACTAGTCTGATTATCTGTACAGAGGCTATGCAGAAGAATATGACCCCATCTTTATTCTTCCTACTCCAAGCCATGTATAGGGCTCCAGCTATGCTGGCTGTCTAACAAAAAGAATACTCTGTGCTTGGAAATGAATAAACCTCCCTTGCAAACTTAAGCCAAACAAACTTAATAACACTCACCACATAGCTGCAAACAGCAAGGGAACGTCTAAGATCATGAAAAGCAGACAAACTAAAAATGAGTGTCCCTGTGCCTATCATATAATGAAAATAATTCCTTATAATCACAACATATCATTAATATAACATACATATTAATGGTGAGATGTGATTCAACTCTGTTATTCTGGATGTGCTCACAAATATGTCGCCCGGATTGCTATTTAATATTGATGATCTGAAAGCTAATTAAATATACATGATGTTGGACTAACATTGCTGGTGACATCTGCAGAGCTTTGAGCAAGAGGCCGTTCATTAGACACCTCCAGAGAATAACTTGGATGTGTTCAGAATCTGATCTGTCACCCACAATTTTATCCCAGACTTCCCTCTTGTTTGCCTATTGACCAGAGGCAGAGCTGCTCTTCCTTTATTGGCTCCACAACTGGAAGCCGGATTAGTTAAGCATTCTAGCACAAAACTTATGTAGCCCCATTATAAATGAACAAAAACCTAATTCAAATTGGTATGATGCATATAATAACTCCTTCATTTTTCCTACATCAGGTTAATTAAATCTCTTAATATAAAACGTGTATCATAATAGACATTCCTAGTTAAAATTATGTTTTCCTAAATAAAATAAACACCACGGAGCTGCTAGCAGGCACATAAAGACAGACATGAGCTGGAATAATTCAGCTTAAAGAAAATGACCTTAACCTCCTTGGCGGTAATCCCGAGCTGAGCTCGGGGTATGCCGCCGGAGGTCGCCGCTCAGGCCCTGCTGGGCCGATTTGGATTCTGAAAAAAGCAGCACACGCAGCCGGCACTTTGCCAGCCGCGTGTGCTGCCCGATCGCCGCCGCTCCGCGGCGATCCGCCGCGTGCAGCGGCGAAAGAGGGTCCCCCCAGCCGCCCGAGCCCAGTGCAGCCGGAACAAACAGTTCCGGCCGGCGCTAGGGGCTGGATCGGGCGGCTCTGACGTCAGGACGTCAACTGACGTCCATGACGTCACTCCGCTCGTCGCCATGGCGACGAGGAAAGCGAAACAAGATAGGCTGCTCATTGCGGCCTATCTTGTTACTTTCGATTGCCGGAGGCGATCGAAAGTACGCTTCCGGAGCGCCCTCTAGTGGGCTTTCATGCAGCCAACTTTCAGTTGGCTGCATGAAATATTTTTTTTTTAATTTAAAAAAAAACCTCCCGCAGCCTCCCTGGCGATTTTAATAGAACGCCAGGGAGGTTAAAGAGGAACTCCAGCCTAAACAAACATACTGTCATTAAGTTACACAAGTTGTGTTAATTAAAATAGATAGGTAATATAATCTCTTACCCACACTGTTTTAAAAGAACAGGCAAATGTTTGATTTCATGATGGCAGCCATCTTTTTGGTTGAAAAGAGGTGACAGGGTGCATGAGACAGTTCCAACTGTCCTGTGTCCTGAGCACCTCTCCCAGTTGCTAGGCAACGTGAATAACACAGGGAATACCATCATGCTCTGCACAGCATCAGGGAAAAAAAGCCCGGGCTTTTTTTTTTTTTGATGGGTGGAGCTTAGGTAAAAATGAAGCTAAAAATTATGCTTTGGTAAGAAAAACAAAGTTCTGATGCTGTGAATCTGTTAAAGAAACACCAAGCCTTATCAGTTCTGCTGAGTAGATTTTTATTCCGGAGGTTCACTTTAAATTGTGATGCAGGAGACCTGTGTTCAAACCTAGTCTCTTCCTGTTCAGTAAGCCAGCCCCTATTCAGCAAGAAGTCCTTGGACAAGACACCCTAAGGGCCCTTTTCCACCTGCAATCGCTAGCGATTGCTGAATCGCAAAACCGGCGATTCCCCCGACGTTTGCGGCCGCGATTTTGCTATGCTATGCACTGCATAGCAAAATCGCGGCAATTATCGCTCCGCCGCGCGTTCGCGTTCCCGACAAAAGCGAATCGCGGTAGTGGAAATGACCTACCGCGATTCCTATGTTAAAAAGCAAACCGTAGCGATTGTAAAATCGCTAGCGGTTTGCGGTTTTGCGATTCAGCCAGCGCAAACGCGCTGGTGGAAAAGGGCCCTAACACTGCTACTGCCTAACTGCCTATAGAGCACTCGCTAGTGGCTGCAGCTCTGGTGCTTTGAGTCCACCAAGAGAGCGCAATATAAATGTTCTGTGTCTTCTCTGTGTCTAAAGAGGAACTGTAACCAAGGATTGAACTTCATCCCAATCAATAGCCGGTACCCACTTTCCCATGAGAATTGTTTTCCTTTTCTCAAATAGATCATCAGGGATTTCTGTATGGCTGAAATTATGATGAAACCTCTCCCACAGAGGTCCTAGGTCCTGACAGTTTGACGTCTGTGAACCTCATTGAATTGTGGGAAATAAGGACTTTTTCCAACTGCAAATTAACCAGCATCTCCCTCTGTGTATATGTATATCTCTGTTAGGGGGATTGGTTATAGATAATGGAAGTTAGTGTTGTCTTTTTTTCTGAGTAGTACAAATGATTAATTGCAGGCCGATTGTGTATCAAACAATATGAATACATTACATGGCAAATATCAATAATTTCTTGATCTCTCTTCTTTTGTTTAAATTCTCACTTTGAAATGTATTGATTTATTCCCTCGCCCCCTTTCACTCAAGTTCCTCTTTACCAGCTGGTAGTAACACTGGTACAGGTACATGGTCTCCCTTCTGGGCTTGCTTTACTGTGGCATATCCAAGCACCCCCATAGGGATTAACATATGTGATCCAGTAAATCTGGGATTAATTGTCTGCTATTTAGCAAAGAGTATTTAGCACCCTCGTTTCAGTCATATCCAATCCTAGGAAGGGCCTGAGAACACTTCCATGGGTTGCTGAGACAATTGTGAATGACTGGATGTGTGGTTGCATGTTTATGTAGCATCCATTGTAGTCCAGTCTAAGATATTAAAAAAAACAAAAACTTTTACTGCAGGTACCATTACACACAGCTGCTAATTTAGCAGCATAACAGCAACTTCCTCTGTATGTAAATAGTACCCAGGAAAGTGTGGCAGTCATTTACAACCTATTAATACAGTTGACAATCAGCTGCCAAAAAGTTACATTATTTCTGCTGAAAAAAAAAACAATTTTTCATAATTCCATACTTATAAAAGTGATGATCAGTCTAAAGAATTGCCAGTTGTATAGGGGATGACCACTTTCTGATTAAGCTGCTAGTTCCATATTTATAAAGAAGCACTGAGAATGTCATTGTAGCAGAGTGCTAAACAGGAATACTACAAAGACCCAGTTTAACATATTTTGCACAGATCACTCCATGGCTACCCGTGTCCTCCACTGTCTTGAGATTCAGGAGAAGTTAACATTGAACTGCGGCCTAGTCACGTTCCCCAAACTAGTTTTACGGAGAGAAAGTGATGAGACTCTCAGCCCGTCAACCTGCATTTATTTTAATAACCTACAACAATGGTGGAAATACATTTGGTAGATTATCTTCCAGCTGCCTCCAGATTGCTGGGCTGAGAATGCTCTAAATAGTATCAAACGACCAGGGCACTATACTGAAGATTTACATTCGACTAATACCAGCATCACACTAAAGAAATACAGCATATACAATGAGATAAATCTATGCAAACCTGATGTTAATGAAGTCTCTGAATGACTAAGTATTAGTAGAACTTACCTGACCAATAATCAATGGAACTACAACAGTCATGAACAGCTGGGAGAATATAGAGGTAAAGGGTACTGAAGATGATGATCCCAACTGCGGAAGGAACATGAGATCATTATTACTATTCCTACATGATTGCCACCATAACATCAAGTCAATTGCAACACAATGTTTGCTTAAAAAAATTGCTTATTTTGGACAGTTTTAATTTGTAAATTATTTAGTCAAAGTGTGCCCATTGTAGATGTATTCATCGCCCTGATTTGCATTCTTAACTTATCAATTTCTAAACAGACCGTGACATCTTTACAGCTGGCATCACTTTGGAATGTTGGTTTGCTGTGAAGGGAGCAGAAACAAAACTTGGTCACCCAGAGTGCACTGGGAGGAGATATCATAGCCCACTCTATAATAATCGGACATGTACATGTGTGTGTGTGTCCGTCCATCGCACGAAATTGCCTTGACCGATTTCAACAAAAGTTGGTATACAGATCCCTTACTACCTGCTAAGATATGTTTTGGGGGTCTCACACCTCCTTGCACACCTGGGTGGAACCACAAACAGCCAATCCGATTTCACTCATTCACATCAATAGGATTTTTTTTTATATCAATAGGAAAATTTAAAAGACTGCCAAACTTATCACAATTAGTCACTTAGTGACAAAGGTTAAAAATTCAGGAAATGTTGGCGGAGCATAAAATAGCCAATCAAATTTCAGCCATTTTTTGTAGATGTAAAATGCAGCCATTATTAGATTGTTAATGGCAGGGTTCGCAAACTTGGCACAGTTGGTTACTGGGATTAATGTTCAGGAAAGTGGGTGGAGCCTACAACCGATTAAAAAAAAACACTCGTAGATTTTCAAAGGAAAGATTTAAATTGCTGCCATTCTTCCACGGTTAATGGCCTCAAACCTGCTAAAGACTTGGGTGACTGGCATTCAAATTCAGAAAAGGGGGCACAGCCCAAACAGACAGATTTCTTTGATTAATAAACTGCTTTCATTCTCACATTACTGATGCCAAGGACCCCAGAGCTCACAAACTTTGTCACTGAGTGACTGTGGGTCAAGGTTAGAAAACGTGGCCAGACCCAACAATGACCAAATACATACCCGATCAATGCTCGGTCTTCAGCTGGTATAAAATAATAGTCAAAGATTCACAACATTAACTTATATAATTAGGATGCTTTTTTTTTTAAAGCACAATCTATAGCTCTCTTTTAAGTATTACTGAGCACTGGAGGTATTTTACCTTCACCACTCAGCAGTAACATTAGAAATGTGCTTTATTTTTTCCCCCTTATAGTTTTTTTAGCCTTTACGTCCTGGTTCATGTTTTGTTAATGCAAATTATATGGAATCTGTTCATAATTCCTTAATTATCTGTCTGGTTGAGCTGTGATTCGGATTTCCTGTGTGAATGTCAAATGCAGCTTGGTTACACTCACTCAATTGCAAGGTGTGTGGCGTTTATACTCCGGGAGGAGTTTGGAGGGACGCCAGTCTTTTCCAATAATCAAAGTGATGATCCTGTCCACTTCCTCTCTGTGTACCACAGGACTGAGAAAAGGGAGGAAATGCGTGAGGACAGGTGATGGCTGTGTGCAAAAAGGGAGATGTGCGAGATCAGGTAATAGCTCTGTGGAGAGAGGGAGGAAATGCGCGAGATCAGGTGATGGCTCTGTGCAGAGAGGGAGGAGATGTGTGAGATCAGGTGATGGCTCTGTGCAGAGAGGGAGGAGATGTGTGAGATCAGGTGATGGCTCTGTGCAGAGAGCGAGGAGATGTGTGAGATCAGGCGATGGCTCTGTGCAGAAAGGGAGCAGTTGTGTGAGATCAGGTAATGGCTCTGTGCAGAGAGAGAGAGGAGATGTGTGAGATCAGGCGATGGCTCTGTGCAGAGAGGGAGCAGTTGTGTGAGATCAGGTAATGGCTCTGTGCAGAGAGGGAGGAGATGTGTGAGATCAGGTGATGGTTTTGTGCAGATGTCTTTCTGCTTCTTGCTTTGACAAAGGGGACCCTAAGTGGCCCCGAAACGATCGTCGGCCTTGCAGGTCAGACATGTATTGCACATGTATGTGATGGGACAATAAACTCAGCACTGGTTGTTCCCTCAAGCCTGTGTGCGGACTTCTTCATACTTTTCTGTTGGACAGGCCTACTTAAATTATAACAAAGTACAGCACCAGCACCCACACGCACTGGATTGCGATCCTTTCTCTACAATACTATTCTCTATATGCACCCAAATTGCAATTAATTTGCATTGACGGAGAAATTTAGCAGATCTTTCGTCAAATCTACTTGGAATGTTAGCTGCTACTCTGTACACTGTTTTGGCTGGCTCTCGAGTATAATTTGTCCATCTCTGATAAGACAGTTGAAGTTGTACATGACGATTTAATCACTGTGTTGTTAAAGTGTTATTACTAACAAAGAATATAAATATAACATGTATAGGTAGAAGCCCATTCAGTTTGATTTTCTTTTCTTTTTTTTTAATAAATGAACAGTGTCCTAGTGCTGATTTAACACCTACTGTATACAACAGGACATAAGGGACCTATTCTCAGAGGCGGGCAGCCTGAATAGTTATAGCCATCAATGGTAATGTCCAGATCTGACAGACACAGCAGTACAAGCAGCTGCCCATATAACATAGGAGTCAGCAGAAATGGTGATATAAGTACAGATACACCACAGCGGCCCTTGTATCACTCCACCTTCCAGCCAGGATGAATGATTTCCAAGGTGGGAAAGTTATTATGTACATAAAAGATTTCACAACAAGCCTTTGCAGATAATAGACTTAAATATATACGCGGCTTTTCATCTGCCGTGCAATAAATTACAATCTTTTGTTTTGTATTAGTTATTTCAATTTTGGAGTGGACTGCTATTGCAAACTACTGGATTATCATCCAATGCAAATAAAATAATTGTACATGACGGAGACAACAGGGAAAATATTCCTAATATTGCAGTGTGTCACTGATTGATGTATCGATTTATTTGAGCGCTTCATATCAATTGTATTATGAATTGTAAAACCGTAAATCCACATTTTGTATACTCGAATATCAAGTTGGACAAGAAAAACTGCATAGTGTACGTTACGCCAAGATAGACCCAAGCAGACCTATTCTCTATGATAGAGCATTCACCAAGGCATCAGGGGAAGGGGGTAATCATTTGTGCTGGTCACTCTTCACATACTGATTGACTTTTGCTACCCTCAGCACTTGCGCCCACACACATAGTCCCATATAATATTAGTAACTTTTCCTCCAGAGTTCCTTCAAGGCGATATTTGTAAACCTTACCATAAAATACCTTATATTTTTTGCATGGTGGGAGATTTCCTCAAAACATTTTTTTTTTTTTTTTTTTTTTTTAGAAGATCAAAAATTATCTTTAGGAGAAAAAGTTAATTGGATAAGGGCCATGGGCACATATGCAATTAACTTTTTCTCCTGAGGTTTCTCCTAGGTAATATTTTCACACCATAAAATGCCCTTTAAAACCACCAGCAAGCAAGAAAATACTCAAAATAATTTTGATAGTGCTTTTTAACTAACTTTTGTACTTTTTTAATTGTAAAATACTTAAATTTTTTTTAAACACAATATGAAATTAAGGAATTAAGGAGAAAAGGCTAATTGCATATGGACCATTTTTTTCTGGTCTCCTCTTCTAGAATGTAAGCTTAAGGCCCCTTGCACACTCGCAGACTGCGTCACACAGCATTACTGCTGCAAAGGCCATGCAAGTCTATGGAGACGTGCACATTTCACGCGATGCAACGTATTGCGCCGGAAATATCCAAATTGCCACAAAGTCTATAGCACGTTACCGCATGATCCGTGCCTACTGCACAAATTATGTAGTAATGCAAGTCAATAGGCAATGTAGTAAGTGTGCATGACGGGAGTATGGTGCAAAGCAGCTCGCATGCACGGACTGACGGGAATTCCAGAGACATACTTCCTGTCCAGCAGGGAATACGTCACTAAACGAGGGGCGGCACTATGCATATGACCCTGTCACTGCACCATGGCACAGGGTCATATGTAGGTTGAGGTCTGCGGTGCCATGTGGTGCTTGCCCTGTATGGCTAACATCAGTGGCGTAGCAATAGGGGATGTAGAGGTTGTGACTGCAATAGGGACCTCAACCACAGTTTTAGCTCTTTTTTGGTCCTGTGCTGGTAATAATCACTTCTATGGATGATTTGAATAGTAGTAATCAATTACAAGCTGTTCCCCATCCCCTTCTTGCACCTCTGACACTGTGGCTGTCCTTGGCAGGTTTTGGTGCGCCGTATCAATTGTTATGTATAGAGTGCTTGGGGGGCCCAATGTAAAACTTGCACTGAGACCCATAGGTTCTTAGCTACGCCACTGGCTAACATTAGGTGTGCAAGCAGCCTTAAAGAACAAGGACCTCTCTAGATTTCGTTTCCATGCTGCTGTGTTACAGCAATATGGATTTACCATTTTTAACCATTTAAGCTTACTGGACGTAGCAGCTACGTCCAGGAGGCCATGTGCACTCCCGCGGCCGATCGCGCATGTGCACGTGCGCTCCCGGCCGTGGATCCTTAGCCCAGGAATCAATCAATTGGGCCATGGTGCCCATTGATTGATTCCTCTCCCCTACACAAAAAGCGACGGCTTCACTCGGAAGCCTCGCATTTTTCAGCCTCTTGCGTCCCGTACGTCCCTCTAAGCGTACATGTTACGCTTAGAGTGACGACATGTAAACAAACTCATGGCTGCCATCTTGTGGCCAAAAAGTAAAACTACATCTAAATGTAAAAATAAATAAAAAAAAAAACACATATTTACTTAAAAAAAACAAATTACTATTTACATCCCACCCTCCCAAAAATACACAAATAAAATGTTTAATAAAAAAAAAACAAAAAAACAAAAAACATTACAATAATAAAAAAAACATGTAAATATTTACCTAAGGGTCTAAACTTTTTAAATATCAATTTAAAGATGAAATATTTCTATTTTTAAATTATAAGCTTGTAAATAGTGATGGATGCAAAACGGAAAAAATGCTCCTTTATTTCCAAATAAAATATTGTCGAAATATATTGTGATAGGGACATAATTTAAACGGTGTAATAACCGGGGCAAATGGCCAAATACAATACGTGAGTTTTAATTATGGAGGCATGTATTTTAAAACTATAATGGCTGAAAACTGAGAAAGAATGCATTTTTTCAGTTTTTTTTCTTATTCTTCCTGTTAAAATGCATTTACAGTAAAGTGGCTCTTAGCAAAATGTACCACCCAAAGAAAGCCTAATTGGTGGCGGAGAAAACAAGATATAGATCAGTTCATTGTGATAAGTAGTGATAAAGTTATAGGCTAATGAATAGGAGGTGAACATTGATCGGATGCATAAAGTGAAAATAACTGAAGGCTGAAGTAGTTAATATAATCGTTTGTAGTATGTACATTAGTGTCAAAGGTATTGGCCTTTTATTGATTTTCCTTTGATTTGATTTTTTGCCTACTGAAAACAATATAATTTCTGCATACAAAACAAATTTTGTATAAACATAGTTATGAGTATTATGCATTTACAGTATATGATGCCGACATCTTCTACAGTGCTTTATGGAGTAAACGACAACTTGCATTAACAGCACACAGGTTTTATAATTTCTTTGCTCATTTCATTTACTAGAAGGTTCACCAATACCTACATCATCCATGTGTAAAAGTAACGGTCCCTAAATGTAATACATAAAGCTGCCAGCTAAAATTCTTTGAGTAACAGGAACTTAGTCTTCAGCATTGCTGTAAAGAAATCAAATCATGAACCATTCTGCTCTACAAATTTGTTTAATAAATCGACAGAAGGACACATGAACAGAGAGGGATTTGGAGGCTGTCATATTTAATTTCTTTTAACACACTGCTTGACTGTCCTGCTGATCTCTTTGGTTGCAGTAGTATCTAGTCACACACAAGATTTCAGTTAGAAACACCTGATCTGCATACTTGTTTCGGGTCTATGTGTAAAAGTATTAAGGTGGCAACACACCATACAATTTTTAAAATATCTGTTCAATTCAAGAATACCAATCAATTTCTCAGACTGATTGTAACAAATCAAAAATCTCACCAATGTACCACACACCTATGTTCAATTTTCCCCAATCATGAATAAAATTGAAAGCTCAGAAAAAATTGAGTGAAATTGCACATCAAGTATTTGACAATCCATCACACACACACACACCATACAATTCTTGATAAAGTTGGTCTGAAACTTCCAACATGTCCAATCTCCAAAAAAAAAAAAAAAAAAAAAAAAAAAAAAAAAAAATATAAACTGGAAATTCGATTTGCTTTATCATTTGAAAACAAGGAAAAGCTCTCAATTTTTCGGGACAAATGTACGAAATTATCAAATTGGTGAAAAAGGTGATCTTTTAATTGTATGGTGTGTGGCCACCTTTAGAGGCAGAAGATCAGCAGGACAGCCAGACAATTTGCATAATTAGAAGTAAATAAATAAGTCAGCCTCCATAGCCCTCTCAGTTCAGGTGTCCTTTAAGTATGACTGGGCCACACCAAAACCTTCTAAGCTATTCAGAGATGAACTTATTCTTGTTGCCTTGCTGTGTAGCCCATTGCGCTTATGGACTGAGGGGTAGAGATGGCTTGAACCTCCGATTTTCGGTTTGCGAACCTCGAACGCGAACTTCAGCAAAAGTTCAGTTCGTGCACACTTTCACAATACGCAATAGACTTCAATGGGGATGCAAACTTCCAAAACTAGAAATATTTATGCTGGCCAGAAAAGTGATGGAAAAGATGTTTCAAGGGGTCTAACACCTGGAGGGGGCATGGCGGAGTGGGATACATGCCAAAAGTCCCGGGGGAAAAAAAATCTGGATTTGATGCAAAGCAGAGTTTTAAAGGGCAGAAATCACCTTGCATGTTAAATTGGAGGCCTAAAGTGCTTTAAAACATCTATACATGTGTATACATCAATAAGAGAGTATAATTAGAGTACTGCTTCACACTGACACAGCAAACTCACTGTCTAACGCACCGCAAACAGCTGTTTGTGTATTGACGGCCATGCTGGACTACTGTGCACCATGGCGAGATTGCTCTTCCTCACTTAGTGATGTCAGATAATGTCTGACTGCCTTATCAACTTTCGATGGTTCTCTCTCTACCATTGTTAAAGGTTACATCTATTTTTTTTAAATACTTGTTCTGCTTGCTGTTCAGTACCTTTAACGAGAATCTGTTATGGAGGGCAAGTCTGCCATTCATTCAACTGTGTGACTGATAAACTTTCGAAATTACTTTCTCAGCACCATGGTGACCACGGGTAATGGCCGGGGAATCAGGGTTCAATTCCGGTCCAGCGTGGGAGAGAAACGGCTACCAACACCACACATCCAAGGAAGGCAGCAGGCACACTGTGGGCAAAGGAGCAGGAACGGCTAGTACCACACATCCAAGGAAAGCAGCAGGCATGGCATGCAAGTCCCGACTCAGGGAGGTAGTGACAAAAAATAACAATACAGGAGGACTTTTGAGGCCCTGCTGTATATGAGACGAATCAAACTTTAAATCCTTTAACCACAATCTGTTATGGAGGGCAAGTCTGCCATCCATTCAAGTGAAAGGTATGCAGTGACTGCCAGGTATAATACAATGTGCAGTCACAGACGCAGTGAAAGGTATGCAGTGACTGCAAACAGCTGTTTGTGTAGTGATGGCCGTGCTGGATGGTGCGCACCATGGAGAGACTGCTCTTCCTCAGTGAGGTCAGGTAATGTCTGACTGCCTTTCGATGGTTCTTTCTCTACCATTGTTAAAGCTTATATCAATTATTTTAAATTTGTTTTTCTGCTGGCTCTACAGTACCTTCAGCGAGAATGTTATGGAGGGCAAGTCTGCCATTCATTCAACTGTGTGACTGATAAACTTTCCATATTACTTTCTTACTTTTTTTTCCTGTCTGGGCAGTTCCTACAACGAGAATCTTATGGAGGGCAAGTCTGCCCATTCATTCAAGTGAAAGGTATGCACTGACTGCCAGGTATAATACAATGTGCAGTCACAGATGCAGTGAAAGGTATGCAGTGACTGCAAACAACTGTTTGTGTAGTGATGGCCGTGCTGGACTGGTGCGCACCATGGCGAGAGTGCAGGTGATGGCGGCTTTCCAGCCCATATGGTCGGGCTGAGGTAGCTCAATGACAGAACAACAGTGAGTGTCCAGCTGATCGAATTTGGTCTGTCCACAATGAAGCAACGACCTTATTATCTTGGTGATGGCTGCCGACGGAGTGTTAAGTGGGGTGCCAGAATCAGAGTAGGAGGAGGAAGATATGTCACTCTTCCGTGCGGAAGCTGAGGTGTCTTGTGTTAAAGAGACTCTGAAGCGAGAATAAATCTCGCTTCAGAGCTTATTTATAGCAGGGGCATGTGTGCCCCTGCTAAAACGCCGCTATCCCGCGGCTAAACGGGGGTCCCTTAACCCCCAAACCCACCCCTGCAAAATCAACGACCAACTTGGTCATAGATTTTGCTGCTGCTGGAGGCAGGGTTAATGGCTGCAGCCCTGCCTCACAGCGCGTCTATCAGCGGCGCATCGCCGCCTCTCCCCCACGCCTCTCAGTGAAGGAAGACTGAGAGGGGCGGGGGAGAGGCGGAGATATGCGCTGACAGACACGCGAGAGGCAGGGCTGCGGCCATTAGCCCTGCCTCAACCAGGAAGTGATCCCCGGGACTTCGAGGGGATTTGGGTAGTAAGGGACCCTCGTTTAGCCGCGTGATAGCGGCGTTTTAGCAGGGGCACACATGCCCCTGCTATTTATAAGAGCTGAAGCGAGATTTATTCTCGCTTCAGACTCTCTTTAAATAGTCAACTATGTCCTGACAATATTGGAGGTTGATGGCACGTGCCTTCTTCTGAACAATGTACTTTGGTTGAGGGCCGCACAAAATCACGACAGCGCGACCTTGAACAGACCTGCCAGGTGGCATGCCTCTTGTTTTGTCCATATTGGGGGGATGAAGTGAAAGGTATGCACTGACTTGACTAATACAATTTACGGTTACGCAGGTGCAGTGAACAGGTCGCAGTGACTGCTGATACAACAATGTGCAGTTGCAGGTGCAGTTAACAGGTATGCATGGACTGGTATTACAAATGTGCAGATGTCACACACACACACACACACACACACACACACACACACACACACACACACACACACACACACACACACACACACACACACGGACCGTGAACAGGTGCAGTGACACTGCTTGTGGTCATGTAGGTAGGTGCACTGAACAACAGGTGGGTATGCAGTGATTGTATTACAATTGTGCAGCTGTCTCACACACACTCACTCACACACACACACAAAGTACCGTGAACAAGTGCAGTGACACTGCGTGCGGACACGTAGGTAGGTATGTGCACTGAACAACAGGTGGGTATGCAGTAATTGATATTACAAATGGGCACCTGTCCCACACACAGGTACCGTGAACAGGTGCAGTGACACTGAGTGAGGTCACGTAGGTAGGTAGGTAGGTGCACTGAACAACAACAGGTGGATATGCAGTGTTGGTTATTACAAATGTGCATCTGCCTGTCACACACACAGGTAGTCACTGAATGTGCTGGGCCTGGCAGTGGCACAGTAGGAATTGCCAAGGCTGTAGGACTGTCTGTAGGACACACACACACAAAAAAAAATAGATCACAAGAACAACATTAGCTCTCAAAAGAGCTGTTGAGGATGAGGAGTGATTTTTAGCAAAAAGATCAGCAAGAAGGAGCACCCCAACAAGCCTAACACAAGAGCCTAACTAAGCTTTCCTTGTCAGCAGCAAGGTTCTCTCCCTTCTCTAATTACTGCAGTCCCATGAGTGAGTGAAATGGCTGACGCTGCCTGCGTTTTATGATGGGGGCTCCAGGAAGGAGTGTAGCCTGATTGGATACCCTGTGCCTGCTGACTGTGATGTAGAGGGTCAAAGTTGACCCTAATGATGTAGTATAGGGGGCGGGTCAAACCGCCATAAAGTTTGTGTTCGACCGCGAACCACCGAAGTTCGCACAACTAAGTTCAGGCCATCTCCACTGAGGGGCACATACTTTTCTTCATTATTTATTAGTAGAAAGCTGAATTTAGGTTTCCCTCAATAATGGCAAGTTACCCCATTACTGAAGTAGCAAAGCAGCTGAATTTTAGTCCTGTCGTTGGCATGTAAAATGATCACATTTGCTTTTATGGTCACAAAGAACATTGCTGTAAATGAAAGCCTCCCCAGTTTCAATTTTTTTACTCCTCCTGCCTTGCACCCCCTCTAATAATGTAATTAGGGAAAATTACATTTCTAAAACTGGTTATAGAACTAGATTTGCAATCAACAATGTGGTCAAATGATCTTGCTGTTATAATGATCTGCCCTGATAGACCTTCTCTTCCTGCTGAGGAGAAAGGGGGGGGGGGGGGCACAGAGGAGCAGTGAGGTTCATGTGATGTTGCAGTTATGATGCCCTGCCCTGATAAACTCCCCTCTACCAGCTAAGGAGAAGAGGGAAGACACAGAGCAGCTGTAAGGGTCACGTAAACATGCTGATCACAATTATATTTGTATTTGATTCCTTTTAAAACAAGTTATTGTTATTCTAATACACTATTGGTGAAGTGAATGAGGCATCTGGCAGGAGAGGCGGGGGGGGGAGGGGGGATTGAAACTAGGGGCTTTAATGTACAGAAATTCTATTTTTATTGTCAAAGTAAATCCGAGAATTCCACACACACACCAATGACCGAACAAATTCTGTAGCAGACTCCTTTTGTTGTCAGTTCTTTGGATCTGTGGCACATCAGATGAAGTCAGAACTTGCTACAGGAAAGTTGACATGTTTCACAGAACAGAAGTAAAAACAGCTCTCGCCCTGTCATCGGGCTGTGTACTCTGTTTCACACTTTTAGCTTAACTTGTGCCTAAGCATGCAGCTTAGAATAAATAATGCATATGGTACCAAAGCTGTTAAACCATAAGGAGGACATTATACAGCTTAATCAAGCAAAATGAGACACCTTACAATAATTCGCCCTGAATAAGCTTCCTGGTCCTCAACTACATAACTATGAAGGCCAATTAAGTCTAATGTGCCAATTTTGTATTAAAGCAATCATTTTAGTACAAAGGCTCAACATGCATAAATATACTTTAATAGCATATTTATCCAACCAATGCGTTTACAGGTATATTACATGTTCTGCAAATGTTGGTTAATTAAATGCTTTGATGTTTAACAATATAAAAATTGTTTAATTCTTCCTGTCATTTGTGTTTATTACCGTCAGTAAACAGAAGGTATTTGCAGTTTGCATATTCTGCAGTAATGCATTGTGGGAGACGACATATGATCACTCCAACCTGAATAATCGCAGATGCCTTCTGTTTTTAGAAGGAAAACGGTTTTGCACAGCATTTTAGTAAGAGGGCCTTTTAGTCTTTTTTTTAGCTCCTTACACACTCCAGTGAGTTCTGGTTCACCATAAGCTTGCTGGGTAGTCTGTAATGCTGGGTGTTTCAAGTCCTACCCCATAAAGCCACATTAACCTGTACAGGACCATAGGCTTACACCCCCCATAGGCTCATAGAGACAACAAAGGGACAATATGTATATTCAGTAATGATGCATTACTGTAGGAGACATCATATGCTCACTCCAACCTACAAATACCTTCTGTTTTAAGAAGGCAAACTTCTGTTTTGCAAAGCCTTTAGTAAGAGGGCGTTATTTGGTCCTTTTTTGCCTCTAGGAGTTCTGGTTCACCATGAGCTTGCTGAACAATCTTAATAATAAGACTAATCTAAATATCCTAATAAAAAAAAAAATCAAAGGCAAAAAACTATTGTAATAAGCTCATGGCCTCAGATTCCGAGACAAGAAATTCTTTAGTTCAGTCATTGAAATCATATGCATTAACATATCCCAATACATAGCCAACAACACAGAAAAATCAGGAGGCAAAATTATGTTAGAAATAGGAAAATAGGACTGTTATACTCACAAATAGAAGTAGCAGCATAGGAGTCACTACAATACCCTGGAAAGAAAACATGAAAACATTAATAATAATAACAAATGTGAACATGGATAATGCAAAGCTTGTGAAAAATACAAGATAAAAAGAAAATCGAGAGCCCAATATAGTGTAGTATGTCAGAATTGGTTGAAATAAATAATCAGTGAGATGAATATACTCACAAACATGAGTTACCACTCAGGCAACCACTGTATAGGCAGGTGAGGAGATTAAGGGCTGGTTCAGACGGACGCTTGCAGAGCGTTTACAGCCAGCGTTCAGGGCTTGGTGTTAAACGCTCCCATTCAAGTGAATGGGAGCGTTTGTACCAAGCTTTCAAGCGCGTTTACACAAACGCGGCGTTTGTGTCCCGATTTTCCCTGGCGTTCAAGGAGCCCCTGGAAGCTACATGTAGCTTCCAGGGGAGGTTAACCGCGACGGCTAATGTCCCCCTAGGGGAAGAAAAAACGCGACCGCATCCAAACGCACACGAACGCTGCTGAACGCGACGCCAGCAAACGCAACGCCTCCAAACGTCCGTCTGAACCAGCCCTAAGCCTGTCCTCACTCAGGATGAATTTGCTCTCTGTAGATCGGAAAAAAGGGGGTAGGTCACCCCTCCACCTGGGGTGGACTCAATGTAGCAGTATGAGAACAGAGGCGCCAGCAGGATAAAAGTAAGTAAAAGTTTTGTACAATCAATAAATGTGTATGTTTATATTTAGACAGTACTTTGTGTCTGTTTTATGGAGGCAAGTCCACCGCTTCCTCCTAGCAATTAAAAAAAACCCCCGAAAAACTTTGACTTACTTTTATCCTGCTGGCGCCTCTGTTCTACTGCTACATGGATAATGCAGAAATACTCTGATTAAGATAGTTGCTTTCCTAGGTACACAGGCTTCTGACATCAGTTTGCTCTCAGTGTATGCTCAGTATCACACAAGTTCATTTCCCAACTATACTACGGATTAGAAATCTGACTTTAGGCTCATACACACATCAGACTATAGTCTTTGGAAAATGAAAGATCACAGACCAATCTTACCACCCTTCATGTAGTATGAGAGCCATACCTTCACAGGTTATTCTATTGAGCTAAACTCCCCATCAGAAAAAAAATCTTTGCAAGATGCTGCACACAAAGATTCTGTACAGACACAAAAGGTCAGTATCTGCAAAAGATCTGTTCCTGCCAAAGATCCGTTCCTGCAAATTGCATTCATAGTCTATGAGATCTGCAGATCATCATACACACCTTGTTTAACAGACATTCATCTGCAGATCAGACAATCATCTGCAGATCTGAAAATCCATCCTGGTGGACCAGATCTGCAGATGAATGTCTGTTAAACAAGGTGTGTATGAGGATCTGCAGATATCCTAGACTATGAATGCATTTTGCAGGAACGGATCTTTTGCAGGAACAGATCTTTTGCAGATACTGATCTGTTGAATGTGTACAGCATCATTGTGTGCCGCATCTTGCAAAGATTTCTGTCTGATGGGGAGTTCAGCTCCATAGAATAGACTGTGTAGGTATGGCTCTCATACTACATGGAAGGGGGAAAAATTGGTCTGTGATCTTTCATTTTCCAAAGACTATGGTCTGATGTGTGTATGAGCCTTTTGATATGAAAACTCAAACCAAAGACAAACTGATCACCTGGTGTTAAAATTACCTCAAAGTGATTTAGAAGCCCACTTACACAAGTCCAATTCATACGGATATCATCTAGTTTTGGTCTATGCTAGCCATTCCTGGACTGTAACATTTGACACTGGAGTAAAGGTACCACAACTGTAAAGTACTACACAACCTAACCTATAAAGCTGACTGGCTGCTTTAATAAAATAGTGTGATGTAAGGCTGTCAGGTCCTCTTCTGTACAGAAAAAGCAGCTATTCCCACTGCTAAAATCACATTCCATCTTCTGTACCAATGCAGAAGTGTACAGCCATGTGGGACAAACACCTGTCAAAACCTCTCTCCCATCAGTGAGGCACCTGCTCAGGCTCACAAAACAGGATTTTAAGAAAGTAGCCAGACATATCAGTAAAGCTATGTACACACCCACAATATTTCTTGCCCAATACTATCTGTACAAATTGTTTTGAGTGCCGCTTTTATGGTGCCTAGTGGTGGAAGGGTATACAGAGTAAATACACTTTGAATGGATACTTTAGTTATTCTTTCATATTACATAAAAGTGGTAAGATTGCACAACCAAGATTGTATCATTAGTGGGCACCCTTAAAAAAAAATAAAAAAATATAGCTTTAACCTTTTGAGGACCGCTGAAACCTAACTCTGATGTGGCGTAGGTTTTACGCCACCCGCCGTTTCCGCTCCCGACACGATTGTGCGCACCCGAAAGGGGAGATTAAGCTGCCATATGATAGCTGACATCTCCCCTCAGTGATCAGAAGCCATCGTGTATGATCGCCGGCGGATAGTAGTGATCACTGTCACAGATTCGGCGGTATGGGGGGGGGGGGGGGGGGGGGAGGAGAAGAGGATCCACTCGCCTTCCTGCCATTCCCACAACGATCTGCGCTCCCCTCCGCTCCAGCCGGCATCCCCGCTCGCTCTGACATCAGTGCCGGGTCCCGGCTGGAGGACTTCATCAAGCCACGACCAGGAACTGAGCGGCAGAATGATCAGGGATGCCGGCTGGAGTGGAGGGGTCCACTGTGGCTCATCGCTGGAGCCTGGGAGATGATTAAATGCTGCTGGCTACAGGGTGGACACCAAGCCTTGCCATCTGCACTGGCGAACTGGCTGCCTACCCCCCCAAACGCATCCCCCCCCACATGCAAATTTGCCTGGTCCTTAAGGGGGGGGGGGGGGATAAACAGCCGGTCCCGATTGGTTAATCAAGCTGCTTAGCTCCCAGGTGAGCAGAGTACCTCTTAGTGGAGGGGAATGGGGGCCAGGCGGTAGTGACATTATGTTGTGGTAACTTCCTCTGAAGTTTGCACAGGAACAAATAGAATTTGGGGATATGAATCTGGCTGGGAAGATCACTACAGGGGAGACTAGTAATATTTGAGGTGGCCTCCAGTATACACTAAAGATTCCCAACCGAAAAAGTCAAGAAGGATTGTTTTAGCCAATTAATATGTACACAACTTAAAGAGCATCTTAAGTGACATGATGAGAGAGAGAGATGTGTATTTACATTGCTAAGCACACAAAGAAATGTGCTGTGTTGCTTTTCTTATTTCTTTGCGCGAAAAAGTGTTGATATTCAGCTATGCATCTCACTACAGTCAGGACTCACTCAGACTATAGCGTCCCTCACCGATAAGGAATTAAAGCCATAAAACATTTTCATGGCACACAACTAGGTTTTTAAGAACAGTGGATAGATACAAAAAGGTCAATAGTTCCTATATTTGAGCTCTTCAAGACACAGGACAGACTGTATCATTCAACTGAGACAAAACAATAAATCAATATTATTTTTTTACATTTTTAACCACTTCCCGCCAGCCCATTTGGAGTGTAAAGTGGCCACGCACGTGCACGCCCCCCAGCTTCCACTGGTATACTACAATCATTTCTACTGCAAAACTGATCATTTTACAACAACAACATTTTGCACTGAAAAGAGCAAAAAAAAAAAAAAAAAATGATTTAAAACCTACATTTTGCAGTAACTAGTTAAACATAACATACACATACGGTAATTCCCCAGAATTCACATTTTCATGTGTATACTGCTAGCTCTGTTTTCCAGCATGTCTGCACAAAGCAGGAAGTACAGTTTTAATCCCTGCAGTATGTCTTTAAAATATAGAAGCTATTGAAAATCTCATATGAATGCCAATAATGAAGCAAATATTTGTTTCAAGCCTAAGGACTAATCACTCACTAGGAAAAAGGCGGCAATAAAAATCATCAGCTCTAACCTCTCTCTAGACTACTGATAATGTATGAATACATCTTTGTCCCAGCTGGAGCTATTCTCCTCACTTTCTACTACCAGTGAAACCTCCCCAGACAGCAGCAGAACTAAACAGAAGCTTCTGTCTCCCTTTCTATCTTGAAGAGTAGAAATAACTCACCGGAGTTCCACTTTACAAAATATATATACATGTGTTTTCCAAATGTACAAGGTGACAAGCTCATATCTTTAAATAAAAAAGGAAACAACCTGTCAATTTAATGTAGTAAAAGTGATACATTAATATTTAAAACTCATGTAGCAAGTGTTTCATCTGGATGCATTTCTCCTTTACCCAGGAGGCAGCAGAGCCACACAGCACAGTACACAGGCTTCTACAAACAAGCAGCACTTCAGCTTTAGGGAGAACACCGAACACAGCTACAAGAGTTAAAAGCTTTGCACTGAGTCTTGTCCAGCCATGGCCCAGCCTGTTTGTTAGACATCCCTCAGGGGAAATGTGACGCTCTATTGGTGCACATATACTGTGCGTCCATAGATGCATAATTACTACCTGTCCCCCGCATTTTAAACAAATTTTTATTTACTGGGGTTTCCCTTTAAAATGTTTGCGTACTAATATTAGGCAAGCGTTAAAGAGAAACTCCGACCAAGAATTGAACTTTATCCCAATCAGTAGCTGATACCCACTTTTACATGAAAAATATAATGATTTTCACAAACAGATCATCAGGGGGCGCTGTATGACTGATTTTGTGCTGAAACCCCTCCCACAAGAGGCTCTGGTACCGTACGGTACTCTGGGCAAACTGCCACAATGTAACAATGACACACACAGGAAATGGCTGTTTAAATGGCTGAAATGGCTGTCTGTTAAAGCCAGAACAGCTACATAATCTGCCCACAGTAACAATGTCACCATGTAATACATGTCAGAATGTGAATCTAGGAGAGGAAAGATTTTACAATGGGCAAACTGACTAAATCATGTATACATAATTATTGTAAAAATTAAGCAACTTTTTATATTAAATTATTTTCACTGGAGTTCCTCTTTAAGCAATTTGAGGCTTTGATCGATGATGCAATATACCTACAACACTGATTTTAGCTCAGTTTTGAAATACAAGCAGGTTAGTCCTATTGTTCACATTACATAAACAACTCCATGCTAGCTTTACAGTGAACCGGAGATGGGGGGGAAAAAGGATTTTACTTACCTGGGGCTTCATCCAGCTTGCCATAGCCTTACAGGTCCCTCGATTTCCTGCCAATCGGCTGAGCCCCTCCAAAAGCTAGCCTAGTTAACCAGTCATGGGCTACTGCACATGCGTGGGCCCTGTAACGCGCAGACCAGGAGGAGGAAATCAAGAGGGGGGGGGGGGGGGGGCTACAGGGGGCTGGACAAAAAAAACCCAGGTAAGTAGATACAACTTGTCCTCTCTGTCTCAGGATTACTTTAAGTGCTGATAACACATGCATAGGGAGTACAAATATTTAGTGGCAACATTCTAACGGGAAGGGAAGAGCTTGCAAAACAGTGACAATACTTGAGCTGCACATTTCAAACAAGAATCGGAGGAAGAACACTAGAGGGCAGATTACACTCCCCAGTAGAAAACACATAGCTGAAGGTGGTGGCAGAGGGCAGTGTCAAGTGTGCCGCATGGAAATAATTTGCCCATTTATTTCTTTAGTGGCATTACACCATCCATGTCAGCCATGTTCAGCATTATGCACAAGAGATGGAATGGAAGCAAGCTTGTGTCAGTTACTATAACTATACTGACACAGCCTGTAGACTTCACAAGAGTTCACAGGAAGTGGAATGTCAAGATCCCACTTTCTGAACAGGAAGACAGCCAGGATCAGAGTCTTATTTGTACGAATAAGTGCACAGCTGCAGGTAAGCACAGCTATCAATATGATTTTTTTTTTTAAATTTGAAATTGCTGTGCTAAATGTAGTCTATTAATTTACACTAAACATGTGCTTTCAGGATTTACCAATTTCAGTTTGGGGGTTGCCCTGGTGTATTATTCCTGAACACCAAACTAATCCCATGAAAATGTATTACATGCTGCAAAAATGTGCTCACCAAAATCACATGCAGATTTCTACATGTATTTATTTACAAACTTTGATGCTGCTGTACATCAATCCTATTTAGAATATCAGAAGATGACAACACAAACAAAAGGTTTTCACAATCCACATGAAATTCAATGTTCGCTAAGAGGTGATACAGCACTTTCAAGAGGAGGAAATCCAGAAGGAGTTAACGTTAGCAGAAAGGAACAAGCAAGCAAAGTGCTGCTGAAGAGGTGGAATGTTTAGTACCAGGGGGGAAAAAAAGAAGAAACATTCAAAGCCCATTTTGGAACGAATGATTGTATTTATATTTTTGGATATATCTTTGAAGGAAAGATCTTACAAACACCTTTCTAAACGTACTTCAGCCACAGCACTCACAGTGTTTCAGTTTGTCGCATGGCTGTGATATCACTAAACTGGGAAGAGACCGACATCCCATTATCCTAGGTCAAAAATAAACTGAATGACACAATCTGTTAATGCCCTATGCGATCCATGAATACCACAAGGACATACGTAGTTTCCAACAAAGGAATGATGTTATATAGGTGACGTCTTACCATGAGAGGTCTCTGGTGATCACATGATCTGTGTACAAATATTATCCAGTCATCAAGTGATCTGTGTACAAATATTATCCAGTCATCAAGTGAATGAAGCGTATGATTGTTTTTAGGCAGCAAAACTATTACTAGAGTCAACCATTACTAATGCAAGTGCACTCTTAGCAGCACCCCTTGTAGACAAGTTGCAGCAGAGTCGTCAGCTTGACAGATCCCCCCAAAATGTAATGCTACAAGGGCATCGCTAATGCTGTGACAGATCTCTGGTGGAGTTGCTACAAGTCTCTGTGTTGCAACATGCAGCTACATGACGCAGTAACGCCCTTGCAACACATCTCCATAACAGAGCCAAATACTAACTGCATAATGCAGTAAAAAATGTGAAAATACAGTGCACCTAAAAATCAGGACCTTCTTTGCAAACAGCAGCTTAGCCCTCACCAAGTCAATTCCACACATACCTATTTTGCACATCTTAAGCACCTTTCAGGATATTTTTTTCTTCGCTCTATTAAAAAGTTCCCAAAAGTAGTTCTAGCGTGCCAGAGGGAGACATCTGAGCCCACTTTCTCAAAACATACCTACAATTAACCCTTGCTGGCCAGATGCTGCTACCATGAATATTGTTATGTACATTTGCTGTTGGTACAGTAATGATCTTCCTTTAGTATAGGAGCAGATATAAAATACATACACCTAGAGTTAACCACAGCCAATTTCCATGCATGCAATCAGCAAAGCAATGAATTTCCTCAGTAAATGATGATCTGTCCTTCTCAAAGCAAGGTCATCTTCATCACAGCTCAAGTCATTTGCAAAGCTGTGTTTTCCAACAGCAACTGTGTCAGTGAAAAGAGGCCTCCTTCTCTGCTGTGCGGGCTGCTGTGGAGCTTTCAGGAAATCCATTTACACCTCTGATGTGAAAGATTGTTGCAGTCTATTCCTGAGATTTTAGTGGTGTTAAAACCTGCTGCCTAAGCAGTGCTAGGAAAATTGGGAATCAATCCATACAAATCTCAACAAATGCATTTCAAGACCTTCGTGAAGCATTGTATTCTAATGTGAAGTATTGATTTCAGATTGCCCTTTGTTGGGGAAATGATAAGAAATGCTTTAGAGTGACTGTCACTGGCAAAGTGTTGGGCTCGTCCCCTCCGATGCACATGGCGTCATCGCTGTCACAGCCACAATGTGTGGCCTGTCCTGGGGCTGAAATTAGAGAGAGATGTACTACTAGAAGGAGAACTGCTGTCCAGAACCCCCCAAAAGTCTTCAGAATATTGTAATACTTCTCATAAGATTTTACCATCTCATATCAGGAACAATTCAGGGGGGGGGGGGGGGGGGAGCAAATGCATTGTTTTAGCTAATGTTGTATCAGCCTGTTTATTAACTCCATCCACATAGCACTGTGCTATGCTAAACAAATCTACTTCCAGAGTAAAACAGAATATCTTCAATCCTCATCCCAGTTTCAGGATTGGGTTTTATGACCAATTACATAGGCACTAGTGCTGGAAGCAGGGGAATAACCTAAGTGAGAAAGCAGACAGTGATCAAAACCTAATAAATGTTGTAATTCTTGCTCACACTACTGAAAAAAAAAATCTTTTTAATATGCTACAGCTTGGAAAATTTCTTCTGGATAGCGCCACCCTGTGCACAGACATGAACTAATTGTGCACCAATCTTTTTTTTTTTTTTTTAGTTTCTGATCATTGTGAGTGGCTCACAGTGATCAGGGACCAATGAAAATAGCTCCTGACCGATGCACGGAACTACACTGCCTCTAGACAGCGGAGATCTGTGCCAGCGGAGAAGAGCTATTGCATCCCCTGCTCGGGAGCTGGCGGCTTAGGCAGCCACAAGTGTAGCGTAGTTTTAACTATTGGTGGTCCTGAACCAGTTAATTTAACAGGAATAAAAACCAGTTCCCTCTGAATTTGGTAGGGGTCATTGGCTCAGGAATTACCCAGTAGTCTACACAAAACAGAACATAATATTTGAGGCATCTCATTGTCCATTCATTACACAGGCAAAGAGAGTGCATGTATGCAAGAATGTCGGGAGTGCCATATATTTCTCTACACTCTAATTACATCTATTCACCTCTTCTTGCCAGAAAGTTATTGCAGTACACAGAATATGTTGGTGCTTTATAAATTAATAATGATAATAAATTAATATTATGATAATGAGTAATTCCAGGGCACCTTCGGTGTATCTGTGTAGTAAAGCATGCTGAACTACTGGCAATGGAGTATCAAAACGGTTATGATAAGGATTCTGATTTGTTAGGCAAAGTGAAGAGAGAGGAGAGAGACACGTTTTGTTGAGCACGCTGCACCTGACCTGGGCGGTGCCATAGACAATGTTATTATGTCTATGACTGCGCAAGGATAATTCAGGGATTCAGCAATCATTGGACCCCAAATTACTTATCCCTCTGAGTTGCTACAACTTGGAGAGGGAATAGTAATTAATGCCGCCCTGAATTTGTACGACAGCAGGGTGAGCCAACATTCACCTCACGCTGCACCAAGAAGACCAGGCGGCGAAATGCCATGTATCCAGGATAGGGTATCAGAGATCCAAGAAAACTGTAAAGCCCATTACTCACTGCAGAAAGTTAAAGTTGTGGTATGCTTTAAATTATATACTGCAATTTTTCTTTACAACCTCTCTTTTCTAAGGAAAGCCAACTTTGGTGGACTTGAAGAGGCATTCGGCTGCTTTGAATCTAATATTTAATACCTCTTCATTGCGTCCAGCTCTATTTGTTATAGCTACCAGATATTAATTGTACCTGCCTCTTATCTGGTAATGCATGAAGCACTCGAAAGGCAACCTAGGCAAGAGCTTAAATTGGGCCAAAACTTAGGACTTCTCTCTGCTTTAAAAGCTAAGCCACAGCATATTAACTTTTAAAGAAAAACATTTCTTTCTAAAAAAAACAAAAAAAAAAAAACCTGAAGTGTTAACGTCCTGGACATCTCTGGGAATACAGAAAGGGTTAACCTTGAGCTTTTACATATTGTCACAGAACCAGTGGCACAGCACAGTTTACAGGCCTGCTTTGCTCACTTACTAATAAGGGCTAATTCCACAGGCTGATCTCCCTAACTGTCACACTGGCACTGCTCACAGCACAGCAGTTCTGTAGAAAGCTAACACAGTGGTACTACTACTAGCACTGACTGCTGTACTACAGTACCAACTACACAATAACCGTAATCCTATCCCCTAATCTATACCTTAAACCCCATCTACACGATATGATTCTTTGTGCGATTCAATTACGATTCTATTTACGATCCGATTAAATCAGACATGTCCGATCGGGATTCGATTTAATTCGATTTGCCATTATTTTGCAATGGCAAATCGAATTGAATCGAATCCTGATCGGACATGTCTGATTCAATCGGATCGTAAATAGAATCGTAATCGAAACGCACATAGAATCGTATCGTGTAGATTGGGCATAAGGCTTAAGCTGGCCATACACTGGCCCGATTTGCCGCCGTTTTGACAGCAGATTCAATCGCTGGGATCGAATCTGCTGCCAATCGTTTGTGCTAAATGCACCCGCCGATCCGATTGCCTCCCGAAATCGGATCAGTCCGTCAATTGCGCCATGCGGGAAATTACTGTCGATCGCCCGCGGGTAGGGAGCGCGTCGCTAGCGGCGGCCGATCCGATACAGGTATACATTACCTGACGCTGACTCCCGGGCATCTTCTCCGCACTGCACCGCTCTGTTCCTGCTTCCATCCCAGCGTACATTAACTTCCTGAGTCATTCCAGTGCTGGGATGCGGTGCGGGATGCTGGGATGCAGTGCAGCGCGGAGAAAAGGACCCGGAGCCAGCTTCAGGCTGAAATCGATTCACAATCTGTTTGCAGTAAAGGCAGCCATACGATCCCTCTCTGATCAGATTCGTTTAGATAGGGATCTGTCAGTTGGTCGATCTAATGGCAAATCGACCAGTGTATGGCTACCTTTATAGCTTGCCAGCAGGCAGCAGCTGGCCTGGTCTGTGCATAGCACAGACACATAGCAGCTGCATGCAGCACACACTGACTGTCACACAAATGAAATCAAGCTAATTAACAATTTAACAATAATGTAGTGATAGTGAAGGGGTTAATCACTGAACAGCTTATCACTTTGTACAGCCCTTGGCCCAGCAGCGCTGGAGCACACACTAACTGTCACACTATGACATCAATCAAGCTAATTAACGATTTAATAATAGTGTAGTGATAGTAGTGAAGGGGTTAATCACTGAACAGCTAGTTTATAACTGCGTACAGCCCCCTTGCTAGGCCACCACCAGCACTGGAGCATGTCTCTCAGTGAGCATTCAGCAAGCTAAGACGATATGTCTCATCATAGCAGCCCTCCTTATTATACAGGGGGGCTGGCCAGTGTTCCTTTCTGTGATTGGGTGCCAGGGCTTAGGCTGAGAGGCCTCTGATTGGCTCAATGAGGTCAGGTGGGGCTGGCCAGGGTTCCCCTCTGTAATTGGTTGGTAGGGCTCCTGCTGGGAGCCCTCTGATTGGCTCCAGGACGTCATCACCTTATTTACAGTATTTTGGATCCAGATATCCACTGATATCCAGGTTATGTGGCCAAATATCCGCAGATAGCTATCCGGATTTAGGACCAGGTATCCGGAATCCGAATCCGGTCGGATAGCTGAAAAAAGGATGGATATCCGGGTTACCCGGATATCGGGAATCCGGATGAGCAGCCCTGGATCTAGTAATGTATTTTTCCCTCTTGGTGAAAACGCATAAAAATTGCAGAAAAGCAAATGCCTTAACGCATGGTTTTTGGGATAGACAACTGTGTTCCCAGCCTTGAAAAGGAACCCAAGGTGAGAGACATATGGAGGCGGTCATATTCCCAGGTGAGAGATCGGAAGATCCGCACCATCTAAAATCAATTTATTAAAGTTCTTTTAAAATGTCCAAGACATAAAATGTGTGCCGGGTCACCGTGACGCACGGCGTTTCGGATTAAGCATCCTTCTTCAAACAGCTCCAGTACACACTGCAGGCAGTATATGGCAGTGTGTACTGGAGCGGTTTGAAGAAGGATGCATATATATATATATATATATATATATATATATATATATATATATATATATATATCCACTTTCCCCTACACTACAGTATATCTACGTCAGCTGTGGCATCCTCCAAGCCACAGCGACGTAGATATACTGACCTGGCTGCAGCCCTGCTGTGCACGGTCGGGTGCTCTTTAGAGTGCACCCTCCGGCACTGTCAGCTGCAATACTAATTGGTGGAAGCGAACATGTTCCCTTTTGGCCAATTAGTATACCCCCCTCCCATGAATGATCGCTGCAGTAGTGAACTGCAGCGATCCTTCACCTGTCCCCCTCGGCGCACATATAGTTAGTTAATAAAAAGGCACAAGCAAGCAGCCACACTCACCTACCTCGTTCCTGTGACTGTCCTGAAGGCTGATCCTCCGATCCCCGCTCTGCAGTCAGCCGCATATTGCCGGAAACCCGGGTCCCGGCTTGATGACGTCATCAAGCCGGGACCCGGGTTACCGGCAATATGCGGCTGACTGCAGAGCGGGGATCGGAGGATCAGGCTTCAGGATAGTCGCAGGACCGAGGTAGGTGAGTGTGGCTGCTTGCTTGTGCCTTTTTATTAACTATATGTGCACGGAGGGGGCTGCCTGATGGGGGGGGGGGGGCATCTGGCTATAGTTTCTTGGGGGAGGGGATATGCAAAGGGGGTATACATGTTTACTGGGGGGCATCTGAGGAACCAAGGGGAGGGGGGTTTACAAATTTTGCACATCTGGGCACCTGGGGGGGGGGCCATAACTTAATACTGGGGGCACGTTTGGCTATAATGGGGGGCAGCGCTAATCCTGGGGGTACATCTGGCCATAATGGGGGTAATCCTGATCTGGGGACACATCTGGCTATAAAGAGGGGCACTATTCCTGGGGGTGCATCTGTCAATCTATTCTGGGGGTGGCAAACACGGGACACATCTGGCTATGCTGGGGGGGCTAATATTGGGGACACATCTGGCTATACTGGGGGGGGGGTGATACTGGGGACACATCTGGATATCTATACTGGGGCGACTTTAACTGGTGGCACAGTTTTTATGTCAATCGCACTTTTTATTTTTAAACAGAAATTGGTCAAAATTGAGAAATAGTGATTTTTTTTTTTATTCCCCCCCCCCCCCCCCCCTTTTCCCATTAACATGCATAGAGAGGAACATTTTACTTGGGATCAAATACCCCCCAATGAAAGCTTAGTTTGTCTTGAAAAAAAAGATATATAGATCATTTATGTGGCACGAGTACAGATTAAGTTATTGGTGATTAAACAGGGACACCGCTAAAGTGTCAAAACTGCTCTGGTCAACAAGGGGAAAACAAGGTCTGGATGCGAAGTGGATATAAAATATATATATATCATATAGAGGCTTTCATATTTATTTCCTTTTAAACAATGCATATTGCCTGGCAAGTCCTGCTCGTCTTTATGGCATCAGTAATGTCTTGAGTCACACACCTGAAACTAGCATGCGGCTTATCCAGTCAGACTTCAGGTCAGAAACATCTGATCTGCATGCTTGTTCAGGGTGTATGGCTACACGCATTAGAGGCTGAGGATCAGCAGGACAGCCAGGCCATAAAAGTAAATAAAATAGGTCAGTCTCCATGTTTGTCAAATAAAAAGAAGTAGTAATTAGTAGTAGAATATTTTACTATAACCTAACCACTCTCTACTCTCACACAAACCCCCAACTCGTGGTGCCTAACCTTAACACCTCCTGGTAAGCAACTAACCTTAACCACGTGGCCACCTAACCTTAAATCCCTCTCCCGGTCTAACCTTAACCCCGGCATCAAAGGGTGCTTACTGTAACAGCCAGGGCTAGGGCCACCCTATATGCAAACTGTGGCTACTGATAGTGGGTAGACTGTTCCATTAAACAGGGAGTCTGATACTATAATAAACTATAAAGTTTTCATCCACAAAACAGTAGCATATTGTGGACATTGCTCGAAAAATCATTGGAATCTAAAGCAAAAATGGAATGGTCACTGCACCCTCCTACCCAGCTCTGATTGGCCACAGCCTTGAGCCCTCCACTCTGCACACGCTTCTTCCTGCCCTGCCCTCTCTGACTGGCTGCTGTGCTGATTGCATGGTGTGCAATGTCTAGAGAGATGGGGCGAGCTCACCTGCCCCGGGGAGAGAGTGTACCAGCTAGTGTGTACCAGCTAGTAAATAAATGAACTTCATGGTATGGACACAGTAATGGCCTACCTGCAGTAAGCAATGCTCCTGGGAGATTTGAAAGTCAACGTCTTAAAATGTATTCATCACTCGGTGGCGCTGAACATTAGACCCATATGGGTCCAGCTTTGCTGGTCACCCCAACTGCATGGTGGAATTATCCCACCTGGCAATCACGGCCACTACACTTGTACCAAGATTGCAAATTGCAGTACTTTGGCTGTGAATCAGGACCAATATGTTTTAACTTGCTCATATTGGCCCTTTATTATGCTGGCATGGTCAAATTATATTAAAACCTATTTGTGTCTCAGGGGAATATGGCTTTCATATAGGTTTTATTCAAAAACATTTCTTGCACATACCCACTGCTCCACTATATGTTAACCCCTACTATCTAGCAACATCTCCAAGATCCAGCCTTTCTTGACCCCAGATACTGCCAAACTCCTTGTCCATGCCCTCATCTCCCGCCTGGACTACTGCAACTCCCTCCTGTTAGGCCTTCCTCAAAACTGCATCTCTCCCACTACAATCCATCATGAACGCAGCAGCTAGACTAATTTACTCCTCCCACCGCTCTGTCTCCACCACACCCCTACGCAAATCCCTTCACTGGCTTCCAATTCGCTTCAGAATCAGCTTCAAGATCCTATGTTTGGCATACAAATCTATACACAAGTCCTTCCCAACTTACATCTCTGACCTGGTCAGCAGATATACACCTGGCCACCCACTTTGCTCCTCCAACAACCTCCTCCCAACCACCCCACGCATTTCGCACTCCCATGCACGAATACAGGACTTCACTAGAGCTGCCCCCATCCTGTGGAACGCTTTCCCACTGCCCAACAGGCTTGCCCCCACCTTCAAAAAAACCACTCAAAACTAACTTCTTCAAGGAGGCCAACATCAACTCAACACTGCCCTAACCATCTCTGCCAAGAACTTCTTGATGCACCCCCTCATTTCGTTTCACCAACCCCTCCCTCTAGATTTTAAGCCTTTGGCAGGGCCCTCTCCCCTTGTGTATCATACTTGACTGTGTGCACTTTACCCAGAATTATGGAACTTGTATTTTTACCACTACCACTCCAGTGTATGATCTGGCATTGTATTACTATCTGCATTGTGTTGTGTATCGTATTGCTTATTACCTGTATTGTTGTGTCTATTGTCTGTTACCTGTATTGTGCTGTCACCCCTTTTATCATTGTCTGTAAGCCTATTTATTGTACAGCGCTGCGTAATATGTTGGTGCTATATAAATCCAACAAATAATAATAATAATAATAATAATAATACGTTTTCCATAAATTAACCAAATTATTCTGAATTGTGTCTTTTCAGGAAAGCTGTGGCACAATATATTCCATGTCTGTTACACAGCAGTTTTACAAACTAGGAGCAGTCAGGATGCCATTTTCCTTCATATGTCTGATTGACTGAGAAATACCAGTATTTCTGACTGAAACAAATGGAGGAAAGTTTTAACTGTTTAACCTGAGGCATAAAAATAGCACATTTGCAGGCCCGGCAATCACTTGATGTCACTGGTCCTCAAAACAATGAAACAGAACTGAATGAGGAAAATGCTGATATAAATTGGCTTTACTTCACAATAACTTGACATAAAACCATCAGTGACATTTGTATAAAAGGCAATTTGGAATATGTTTTTATTCACTATAACTTCACAACTCTGTTTTTACAGCCCAACTAAATGCAAAACTGTAACAAGGCAAATTCTGAAGTAATCAAGTTGATCATTGTAAATTTTCAGTATTACCTGAAGGCTGGATTCACAATGTGTGTGTTGCATAATGTGTCCCTCCTACTCTTACTTGCAGCTGGTGATACATCACCCAATCCTGGGCCACAGCCTGCTGCCAGACAAGCATCCCCTGCTGACCTGCTTCATACACTTCACAGCCCTCTGCCCACAAATAACCTCAACACCCATCCTCGCTCCAACCTTATTTCCATCCATCCCACCCACAAACACATACTCCCCCTGCGGTCTCTGGAATGCCAGATCCGTCCGCAACAAACTTACAGCAGTCCACGACCTCTTCCTTTCCAAATCCCTCACCATCCTCGCTCTCACTGAGACATGGCTCACCCCCTCTGACTCTGCCGCAGAGGCTGCCCTCTCCTACGGGGGGGCTTCACCTCAGTCACACCCCCAGACCAGACAACAGGACCGGGGGAGGGGTGGGTCTGCGCCTCTCCCCATCCTGCACCTTCCGTATCCTCACCCCACCTACCTCTCTACAATTCACATCATTTGAGGCCCACACCATCCGCCTCTACCACCCCCTCCCTGCCATTGTTGCGGTCTTATACCGCCCTCCGGCCTCCACCCCACAATTTCTCGATGACCTTGACTCCTGGCTCCCTCACATCCTCTCCTCTGACCTCCCCACCATTATCCTTGGGGATTTCAATATTCCCATCGATGAAGCCCAGAGCTCCGCTGTGACCCGGCTACTCACCATTGCCAACTCACTTGGACTAGTACAACACGCCAACACCCCCACTCACACTGCAGGTCACACTCTCGACCTTATATTCACTAAATCCACCACCATTGCAGACCTTGACATCGCACCCTTTCCACCCTCAGACCATCACCTTCTCACCTTCAACCTCCTCACGGAAGGCACCTCCAAATTAGCCACCCACCCATCTGGTCGATGGCAGCGCGACCTACGCAAGCTCAACCCTAGCGTCCTTGCTGACCCCCTCCATGCCCTCTCCTCCACTCTCCCCACCCTAACCTGTCCAAATCTTGCTGCAGCTCAGTATCACCAAACTCTCTCATCAGCCCTAGAGAAAGCTGCTCCACCAATATTTCGCCGCAACCGACCCCCTAACCCCCAGCCCTGGCGCACTACCCATACTCGCATCCTCCAGAGGAAAAACACGCGCCACTGAACGGAAATGGAGAAAAACTAGACTTAACCAGGATTTCCTACTGTACAAGACCAACCTGCTGCAGTTCCACACTGCCCTTGCTCATGCGAAGCAGGAATACTTTACCAAGCTTATTGGAGCACAAGCTTCCAACCCCCGGCGTCTTTTTGCCACCTTCAACTCCCTGCTTTAACTCACCCCCCCACCCTCCGTTTCCTCCCTCTCTGCCACAGATTTAGCCACCCACTTCACCAACAAAATTGTCTCCATCCGCCAGGAAATATCCAATCTCCAATCTTCACCTCCCACCCCCTCCCAACCAGCTCCTCCTCCACCCTATCCTCCCCTCACATCCTTCACTCCTACTACCACCGAGGAAGTCAACCACCTACTGCAGACTTCCCATACCACTACTTCCCCCCCTTGACCCCATCCCTTCTGATTTACTCCAGCCTCACTTCACGGAATTGGCCCCAGTCCTCACTACCCTGTTCAACCTCTCCCTATCCACAGGCACCTTCCCCTCAGACTTCAAGCAGGCCACTGTACTACCCCTGCTCAAGAAACCCTCACTCGACCCCTCGCTACCCTCCAACTACCGTCCTATCTCCCTCCTCCCCTTTGCCTCAAAACTCCTTGAGCGTCTGGTTCACAAACGCCTGTTTGTTCTACAAAACATCACAAACGCCTGACCCAGTACCTCAATGCCAACTCACTGCTAGACCCACTCCAATCTGGATTTCGGCCTGCCCACTTGAACCGAAACTGCTCTCACCAAAGTGGTCAACGACCTTGCCTTAGCTAAAGCTGAAGGTGAATACTCCATTCTCCTCCTCCTTGACCTGTCAGCAGCTTTTGACACAGTAGATCATCCCCTACTCCTCCAGTCCCTCCAGTCCTTGGGCATTCATGATCTCACCCTGTCCTGGCTTTCATCCTACCTCTCCAACCGCTCCTTCACGACCGCCTTCAATGAGTCCTCGTCCACCCCCAACCACCTCGCGGTGGGAGTCCCCCAAGGTTCGGTCCTTGGCCCCCTATTGTTCACCTTATACACATCCTCCATTGGCAAGGTTATCTCCTCCATGGGTTTTAACTATCATCTGTATGCAGATGACACCCAGATCTACCTCCACACCCCTGACCTATCCACCACGACCATGGACAAGGTCTCCTCCTGCCTATCAGCCATCTCCTCCTGGATGTATGTCCGCTAGGTTCTTGAAACTAAATCTAGACAAAACGGAATTTATGATCTTCCCACCCCGGCCATCCACGAACCTCCCAGATGTGCATGTCACTGTTAACCACACTACCATTCGCCCTACCTCTCAAGCCCGCTGTCTGGGTGTCACCCTGGACTCCGCACTCTCCTTCACTTCCCACATCCAAAACCTCACAAAGTCCTGCAACTTCCACCTTCGTAACATCTGTAAGATTCGCCCTTTCCTGACCTCTGCCACCACCAAACTCCTCATCCATGCCCTCATAATTTCCCGCCTTGACTACTGCAATGCCCTGCTGTCTGGTCTCCCTATGACCCGAACAGCCCCACTGCAGTCCATCATGAATGCGGCAGCCAGAATTATCCACTGCTCCCATCGCTCCACCACGGCAGATCCCCTCCTAGAATCCCTCCACTGGCTTCCTATCCAGTCCAGAATCAGATTCAAGATACTGTGTCTGACCTACAAATCTGTCCACAAAACCTGTCCAACCTACATTTCCGATCTTACTCAGAGGTACACACCTAGCCGCTCACTCTGCTCTTCCAATGAACTTCGCCTAACCGCCCCCCGCATCACCCAGTCCCATGCACGCCTCCAGGACTTCTCAAGAGCTGCTCCAACACTATGGAACTCCCTACTTCCACCCATTAGGGCAGCCCCCTCCTTCAACATCTTCAAGAAAGCCCTCAAAACTCACCTTTTCACTCTGGCCTACTACCCCTCACAAGTGCTCTAAACCTACAGCTGAACTCTGGTCCCCTACCATTCGTGTCCTTACCTCTCCCTCTAGATTGTAAGCCTTTGGGCAGGGTCCTCCTCCTTTTGTGTCCTACCTGATCTTGCACCTCCATTACTGTGAACCCATGCTATGCATCTGAGTGAACCTAACTTGCCTAATCTCCATGCTCCATCCAGTGACTGACTAAGCATTACCTGGTACTCATACTGTGCTGTGTGATCTGGTTTTCTTGTATTCCTGTATTGTCATATTGCTGTATGTCACCCCTAAATATTGTCTGTAACCTAAATTAATGTTCAGCGCTGCGTAATATGTTGGCGCTTTATAAATACAATAAATAAATAATAAATAAATATGTTAAAATATGGAGATTGGACATAGACGCTAATTCAGAGCCTGTATGCCGTAACTTAGAATAACACTACTAATTACAACGCAGAGATGTTAACAGCCCCATAGAATTGCATAGGCAGTGAGTTGACATACATTTCCTATTACTAAGACTTATGGAGGGAAAACGTGCTTTGCCTGGGACACCAAAATAGCCAGAAAAAGTCCTGCATCCAATAATCAGGCCTAGAACCCACTAGGAATCGTAGCAGCCCTTTAAAATTGCTGCAGAGCTGTGTGCAGAGATTCCTATGGCATTAGCAATCGCGGTTCCCTGATGCTTGGAAGCGCTGTATAGTAACCTGTACAGCACTTCCGATTCATTTTTTTGTTGTTGTAAATAAAACTTTATTATACCTCCCAGGCATCCTTTTTCCATTCGTAGCCCCACCCCCTAAACGAAGAGGCAATAGGACTAATCAGAGAAGTGCCTGGGACCTCTTCCTTTAGGGACAGGGCTACAGATGGAAAAAGGAACTACAGAGACCCAGTAAGTAAGTGCTTGCCCCCCCCCCCCCAAAGCGCTGCATAATCGATTTGATAAGCAATTTATGTAGCGCTTATACACTTTGCATTGAGCGCTCAAAATGCTGCATGTCCTGCGATTGCGATTACCCCCAATCGCAATTTCACTAATGGGTTCCCCTCACTCACTTTCATTGGCAAAGTGCTTTTGGGAATCACCAGCAATTGTCTGCTATCTCAAAACGCTGCCAAAACCGCCCTAGTGGGATTCTACCCTGAGAGATTGTTGGTTCCTTATATCCACAGACAGGAACTGCAGGATGGCAATTGTCATACCAAGGATCCTATGTAACTTGTCCTACTCAGGCATTCCTAATCAGAAATATAGTTGAGCTCATAGGTTTATATACCCTGTAAAAATGTATAATTCCTTAAACATTTTTCATAGAATATGAATGATAATACAAAAATGTTTCTGTTACCCATTGGTTAGAGTTTGGATGAATCCATTTATTGTCAAACAACTGTGTTTACCCTTTTTAAATTATAATCACTACACAAATTACCCTGATCTAAAGTTTACATACCCTGGTGATTTGGCCTGATAACATGCAGACATCTTGACACAAATAGGTTTTAATGGCTATTAACCTCCTGATCAAGAGGTCCCAAAGGATTAATCTATTAGATTTAAAGCGGACCCAAACCAAAAAATGTTTTAATTCAAAATATTTAGTTGCACCACTCTGACGCCATACAAAGACCACTCCTTCAAGCCTATGAGCATTTCAGTGCATGCTTTTCGCCCTTCTCTTTTCACAACTAGGGTTATACAGGTGGCAGCCATTACCAATTCCTCCTTTGCTGGACACCTCCTACTCCACCAGTTTGCCGGATTCTGTCCCGGCAATATAAAAGGAAGGGAGGGGTTCCTCCAATAAATGTAAAATATTTTATATTTGTCATCATGCAGCTGAAAAAAGGCTGCTATTTATTATTATAATTTAGAAAATAGATTTTATTTCTGAAATCTTGTATTTTTAATTTGGGTCCACTTTAATGGCTGCACAAGATGTTAGCTAACACTAGGCTAGCTAGTATAGGTGCCCACCACCCCTGGTCCCCCGCTATATACCTAGGAACGTAACTGCACATGACGTCATGTACGAGCCTCCCCATGAAGACGACTGGAGCGGTGAGGCTGCGGCGATCGCTGGATAGAGGTTTGGTATGTATAAAGTGGCTGGATCTGAGGCGATTGGGGGGTGGTGGGCACCTACACTAGCTAGCCTAGTGTTAGCTAACATCTTGTGCAGCCTTTAAATCTAATAGATTTATCCGGGGGGGGGGGGGGGGACTCTGAGGCTAACCTCCTCACCGACATAACACTAAGGAGGTTAAAAGGTAACCATCTTCACCTGTGATCTGTTTGCTTGTAATTAGTGGGTGTGTATAAAAGTTCAATGAGTTTTTGGACTCCTGACAGACCCTCGCATCTTTCATTCAGTGCTGCAATGATTTTTTTTTTTTTAGATTCTAAATCATGGGGAAAGCAAAATAAATGTCAAAGGATCTGCAGGAAAAGGTAGTTAAACTCTTTAAAGGGAACCAGAGATGGGGACATGAAAAAGAGTTTATACATACCTGGGGCTTCCTCCAGCCCCATACGCTCTGATCGATCACACGCCGCTGTCTTCCGCTGCCTGCATCTACGAGAACCGGGTACAGTCACTGATATCATCAGAGCCAGCCTACGCAGGAGAAGTGCGCCCTCTACGTATCTCTCCAGCGGCTGCTGCAGAGATACGCAAACAGCGTACTTCCCTTACGCTTAGACTGGCTCCAACTGACTGCAGAGCGGGGACCCGGTTCTCATAGCTGCGGGCATCGGAGGACGGCGGCATGGGATCAATCAGAGCGTATGGGACTGGAGGAAGCCCTAAGGTATGTATAAAATCTTTTTCATGTTCATCTATGGTTCCCTTTAAAAGAGGAAAGGAATATAAGACAGAATACAAGGAACTGAGAATGCCAATCAGCACTGTTCAAACCCTAAGGGCTTGCTCACACCTTATGCATTTTCGATTTTTTTTAGCGCTGGCGATTTTAAAAATCGCTTTAAAAGCCCTTCTGCAACGTTGCTCTATGTGAGTGTACTCACATGAGCGATGAGCTTTCTCTCCAATATCACAAACGCGGCTCCTGCACCATTTCCTGAGTGGTTGCGCTTCAATACAAAGTATAGGGAAATCGCTTTAAAAAGCGATTTCCTCAGCGTTTGTAAGAATAAACACATTGTATTTATTCTGTTCCAGGTCAAAGAGTTCACTTCCTGAGTCATCAGGAAGAAAAAAAAAAAAAAAAAAAATCTCACAAAAGCAGTTTGAAAAGTGTTTAGAAAAAGTGCTTAACAAATCGCAAATTGCTCTAAAACTACAGGGAAACTCTTTAAAAAGCACTCTCTAAAGTGCTCAGCACTTGCGATTGCGCTGACGATTTATAATGTGAACAAGGCCTAAAGAAGTGGAATACGGAGTTCTGTTCAAAACAAACCAGGGTCAAGTAGCCCAACTAAAGTTTCGGCCACAAGTGCCAGAAAAATTGTTTGGGATGCCAGGAAAACCCACAAATAACTTCAGGCGAAATAAAAAAAAAAAAAAAATGTGAAAAAATCTGGTGTGGCAGTTTCAAGATGCACAATAAGGAGGCACTTGGAGAAAGATGGACTGCGTGGTCAAGTTGCCAGAAAAAAAACACTACTATGCAAATGCCAGAGAGTATTCCTTTTACAATATGCCTAACAGCACAGAGACAAGCCTCAAACCTTCTGGAACAAATTCATTTGGAGTGATGAAACTAAAACTGAACCGTAAAAGCAACATTTGGAGAAGAGTCAACAAGACCTATGATAAAAAGGTAAACCATTCATACTGTGAAACATGGTGGTGGATTGCTGCTCTTGTGGGGAGGGGCCATCTTGGGTCCCATAGTCTGAAGCCAATCCTGATGTAATTTGCCAAGTTCCTCCCTTACTTACTCTCCCTTTCCCACATCCCCCATTGGCCTCCCCTGTCCTCCCTGCAGAATAAGGGCTTGTACACACCTAGAGCGTTTTTGGGATTTTTTAAGTGCCGGCGATTTACAAATCACCCTAAAAGCGCTTGTGCAATGAATCCCTATCACAGTGTTCACATACGAGTGGTTCTATTCCGATCCACTCACCAAAGCGCTGCCTGTACTATTTTCTGGGTGATTTGCCTTTAATGAAAGGTATAGTTAAATTGCAAAGCGCTTAAAAAAAGCTTTTTGTATAGAGATTTCCCAAGAGCTTTCATGAATAAATACATTGTACAAGAGTTCACTTCCTGACTGATGTCTGAAAGTGAAAAAAAAAATCCCTCTGCAAAAGCGCTTAAAATAGGTGCTTTATACAGTGCAGGGAAAGGAGATTTTAAAATCGAAAAAAAATTGCTCAGCACTTAAAGCGCAGGCGATTTATGATGTGAACAAGGCCTTACAGAGCGTAGCGGAGAGGAATAAAGGCAGCGCACACCAACTCACCTCATCATGGTTCCAGGCGATGGAGTTCCTGTCTATTTCCTGCACTACTGCTGGCGGTATTGCAGAGTATAGACGGGAACTCCAGCGCTTGAAACCGATCCGTTACTGCATCCATCTGCCTATATAGGTTTGATCTCTAATCTATTGCATGTGGTTCATTTCTGCTGTCCTGCTCTGCCTCTCCCATATTAGTAGCACCTAAGTAACATATTTATATTGTAATGTACTAATTGCTATTGAAATTCTGGCTTTTGTTTCGCAATGGTTGTCCTGGTGGCCTGTCTGTAATTTCAAACAAAGTTGTAACACATACAAGTTTGACTTGCAGGAGACTATTGACACGCCCCCCTGCTTAATTGTAAATTGTCTGCCAGGCCATCCTGATTAATATGTTGGCGCTTCTTTAACAACATCAAAAACAACAACTACAGCAGCAGCATTATCAAAGACACACTTTGATAATGCAATACAAAAAGGTAAGCGTTATAGGAAAAATGCTGCTGCTGCTTGCTGCTACAGTCTAAGCAGTGGAAGCAGGAAATTATTGGTTTTCAGTACCTGCACTTTTCCTAGAACGCTTACCTTTTTGTATTGCATTATCAAAGTGTGTCTTTGTTCATCCAATTAGTCATGCACCACTGCTGTGTATTCTGGCACTAACTCATTTATCAAAAAAGGAACAATTCTGGTGAGTTTAATCTAATGGCTGCAGGTCTTTCTGTGAAGAAGGTATGCTTCTCTCCAGAGCAAGGCATGCTGGTATTTACTGCTGTTCGCTTTCTCATAAGCTCTAGAAGCCCGTCAGTCCAAGGCAGCAGTGTTTGTTCTTCTTTCACTATTCCTTAAACTGACACACTTCTCCACTTGGATGATTAGCTGTCTACCTAGAGCTACAACTTCAATGAATCCTCTACTATCATGCTTCAGAGAACAAAATGCTTTTCAATCACTTGGCTAAGGGCAGCATCCAAATAAAAAAAAAGAGATTGGAAGGCAAAAAATGGGTCTAGTTGAGTCTGTCTCCTAAATAGTATTATGCCTTCAAAAGCCACATTTATATGTATTGCCTAAGAGAAACTAAGAAAAGATTTCTGTATATCTAGTACATGTGCAGGAAATGCTACGTATATTTGTCATTGAGGTAGAGGAGCAAAGAATATTTGTTATATTATTAAATCATACATTTACCATGAACAAAAGTTTTGTTCTGCAATAAAGTCTTACACGCAAAAAAGTGAATCGCTTCATTAAAGGACAACTATCAAAGTAAGCTAAAATTCTAAAGCCACATATATTTCCAGTATTTACTAGCAAATAGCAATACAAAGGCTTTTTCTCATCTTTTTATTTGTGTGAAGAAAAAAATGACAGAGAAGAGTTCTCACTCTTGGTATTACTATGGAGGGCTGTGTCCAGCTCACCCAGCATACAGAAACAGTCCTCACTGGCTCGAATACTGTGAGTAAAATGAGTTGAGAATGATAGAAAGTAGAAATATAGTGTCAAATAGTGTGTAAATAACTCATCAGCTGTTCCTGTGTCTTTTTCTCTCTCAGGGCTCTTGCACATCTGAGCTGATTTTGTGCGTTTTTGACGCAATGGCTAGTATGTTCATTTTCCAAGGTAAACAAAGTCTATAGACTGTCATTTTACCTTTCACATCTAATACTGCATTTTTGTGCGTTGCGTTTCGATGCTCCCTGGAGCTTTGAATTGTCTGACGCTTGTGTTATGCGTTACAATGTAAACCGCAAGCTCCAAGAGGGGCAAGCGTTTTTAAAGAGAACCCGAGGTGTGTTTAAAGAATGTTATCTGCTTACAGAGGCTGGATCTGCCTATACCGCCCAGCCTCTGTTGCTCTCCCAAACCCCCCTAAGGTCCCCCTGCACTCTGCAATCCCTCATAAATCACAGCCCTGCTGTGAGGCTGTGTTTACATCTGTAGTGTCAGTCTCGGCTGCTCACCCGCCTCCTGCAGAGCTCCGGTCCCTGCCCCCATCCCTTCCCTCCAATCAGCAGGGAGGGAAGGGATGCAGGCGGGGACCAGAGTTCTGCAGGAGGCGGGGAGAGCAGCAGACTGACACTATAGAGATAAACACAGCCAGCTCTGACAAGCTGTTTGTCAGCAGCGTGGCTGTGATTTATGAGGGATTGCAGAGTGTAGGGGGACCTTAGGGGGGTTTGGGATAGCAACAGAGGCTGGTCTGTATAGGCAGATCCAGCCTCTGTATAGATATTCTTCAAACCCACCTCGGGTTCTCTTTAAAACATATTGATGCACACAGTTACAGTTGAAAATCAAAAAAATGATATCACCTGCATTTTCCTATATGTTATAATGGATTGAAAACACATTAAAAACGCGGTAAAATGCAATGCACAACGCGCATGAAAACGCATACACCAAAACGTATGCGCTTACCTTTCACCAACGCCATCTCCGACATGAAAGAGCCCTCAGCAGAGTAAAGAAAAAACATTTTACAGCCAGGGAGAAGTGTAACCTAGCTACATAGTACAGCTCTGCCTCCCCTGACGCAAAATTGTTACAAACAGCTTATAAACAAAGCATTTTTTCCCACAGGCTGTGCTGAAAGACTTCTGAAAAGCATTCTAGTGTTGCTGTCTAAAAAGATCTATAGGAATGTGAGGTTTACAGAAAGACTGTTTCTTTGATAGTTGTTCTTTAAGCTGCATTATAACAGCAGTCATTTATGCAGCTTACAGTTGGCGACGGTATGTGAGCATTTGTATTGTGGTTAGAGTACTCAAAATTAACCACTCCTGCTACCTCTTCTTCCTTATTATGGAGACCTACTGTGTTTATAACCCTTAAAACACCTTCACCTACTTGCTATGCTACTGTCCTCTGTATGCAGCACCTGACATCCCATACATTCTACCCTTTGGGCTGCCCCTTTACTGTGAATGTCCCCATGGGCTCCCCCTAATCCCTATGGTGCAAGTCCCTTTATGCAGCAGTCCATCACCTCCATATGCACTGTGAATTGCAGCTATTATAAGCCTGCCAATTTGGCACCACTGAGGGGACTATGTATATTCACATTTCCAGGGATAATAAGCAGTACACCACCTTAACTGGGTACTTTATCCAAAACAACAACCATAAAATTACCACTGATTATTCCCCAGAAACTCCCTAGTCCTTTCCATGATTATTATGGATGGTCAATGACATGCAAAAATAGAAATCTTGAGTTAATGCAGGAATGAGCTAAATCTGTATTCAACTTTATGAAGCTTGAAAACTGACCCATTAAAATTTCACCTTGGTAAAATCTGGATTGGTCAAGTTTTAAGATACATAAATTTGAACAACAATTTGCATAATTTACAAACTCAAAACAATTTGCATCTCATTGACCATCTCTTGTGATAGTAAGCAATTGCTTTCAAGCAGAACCAATTCATTACCTGGTCTCTGAGGCAGTCTTTCTAGTGGCCAAGGAGTTAAGACTCCTTTATCTGTATGCCCCAACGAGCTAGCTAGACAGCAAATTAATATTAAAAATGTGCTATGTGAGGAGGTCCTTGCATACATGACATCAGAGGATTCACTAAGGTTATCAGGCTGTTGAGACATTTTCCCTGCCCTCTGCACAATGTGTAGGAGGGAGTGGTCACATGGGAGAGGGAGGTGGGCCAGGCACTCATGTGGTAAAAGAGGGGGTGTGGCCAGAGCAGCAGTGTGCTACCAGGAATAAAAGATTACCAAGAGCAGTATGCATTTCCTTCAAGTAAACACTGTCCCCTTCAAGCATCAGTGTCAAATTCTGTAATTTCTGTGATCAATTGCATTCTAAAAATACTGTATAATTAAAGAAGTATAAAAAGACAGATATTCAGTGGGTTCATAAATATAACATGTCCTTCTCCAGAAAAATCACAAACCAACTAGGGATTATGGAGCATTTTACTCCTATCCAACCCAGCCACACCCATCATTCACAAAAAAGTGCTATTAGTCCTTTTCTTTTAAGGACAGAAAGCAATCTCTGCATGAAGTGTCTGTGGCGAGACAAACAGCAGACCGCACAGCTGATTTAACAAACGAGCACTCAATCAATGGGGCATTGAGGCACATGACAAATCCAAGTCAGAACCCATTATATTCAAGTGGCCCTTTTAAATTCCACCTCGTCGCGCTGACCCTGTTGCTTACCACTAAAGACTTTCCAGGCTTTGAGGGGAGCTTTTGTTTTGGCATTTGCTCAGCAGCACCTTCACAATTAACACTGCCAGGCTTCCCCTCTGATCAATTATTCATGGCGATGACTAGCATATATTTTGAGCTCCTTAACTTCACATCAGAAGTGTGCAGTGAGAGATGACACGCGTGTGTGCTTTGCAGAATAAAAGGCTAGGCTCTGAAGCAGGTTTTTAACGCTAAATGGGAACAAGGCTAAGAGAAATGAAATCAACACTTTTAGTCAAAGTTAAGCTCCAGGCAAGCTGCAGGCACTGCACAGCATGGGAGAAGCTGGCTCTGGAAGATGCCCGTGTGCTGACAGCTGACTGAGAGTTTGAAGGCCTAATAGTAAGAGATGTTCCACCAATGGAAGAGCTACGGAACTTTGCTTTCCTTGTTCACCAGCCGTGCTTATCACTTCAGACTATCAAGAAGGTGTCAGCTTTAATTTCCAAAGATAGACTGTGTACATTTCCCCATTACCCACTAGAGTTCCTACTTCACTTACTAAATAAGAAATACATTAAGATCGTTTCTAAGCTAAAGTGTAAACATTAAATGTAACTAGAAGCCAGATTCTTGACACTAAAGATAAATGTATAATAACTGACCATTTACCATCATATAAATAAGAAGCGATTCCACTTCTTACCTGTTAACTTTCTGCAGCCTGGTCCTACTAGCTAATGAAATGTAGGATTGCTACTGAGAACTAATTTTTCTTACAGCTATGCCTAGAAATCACTCATTAAATATGTTACATGAAAGAGTCTATAATGAACCTCTTAATTCTCAGTAGGAAACCTTCAGGGGGGGGAATTACTTAGACTGCTCTCATCTAAGGCCATCATGATTTGCCCAAAAGCATGACAGGAGTTTCACAAATCAGGCCAGAACAGGCGGTGACCTCATGTCTATGGGCACCAAGAGATGCACTAAACCAAGAGGTCCCAGGGGAAAGGGTGTTCAAACAGGCTAGATAACTTAAAGTACTGGTTTATTTTGCCCCTCTGCCTGTATAGTATCCAATTCCCTCTATAAAATCGATCTATCTACTGTACAGTTTTGTCATTTCCACATCCCTGCCCTTACCACTAACATAAACCCAATGCATCAAGTTGGCCTGTTGGGAAGTAGAACATGAATAGCAGGAGATAGAATTGTGCTGTACCTACAGCTATCTCAGAGAAACCAGGATTAAGAAGAAAAAAAACCAAAAAAAACACCTTCTGATGCACACGAACGCCATTTTGATTGGCCAACGACTGGCCAATTTTACCATCTCCATGTAGTATGGAAGGTAACAGATTGTGAAGGCTATAGGTAATAAACATATACGAGATAATAGTCTTTGGAAAATGAAAGATCACAGACCAACATTACCACCTTCCATGTAGTATGAGAGCATACCTACATAGTCCATTTTATTAAGCTGCGTACACCTATCAGATAAAAATCTAAGGAAACTGAGTAATGTATCTCTCGCTAAGGTTTGTCAGGGAGGTTTGAAAGACTGATCTTTCTTAAGGTGGCCATACACCGGTCGATTTGCCATCAGATTCGACCAACAGATAGATCCCTCTCTGATCAGAGAGGGATCGTATGGCCACCTTTACTGCAAACAGATTGTGAATCGATTTCAGCCTGAAACCACAGTCTCCACAATCACAATCTCTGGAGCTGCCGCTGCTGCCCCCCCCCCCCCCCCTGCATACATTACCTGTTCCGGCCGGCGCAAGTCCCCGCTGTCTTCTCCGCTCTGGCTACTGAACTTCCTGTCCAGGGGAAGTTTAAACAGTAGAGGGCGCTCTACTGTTTAAACTTCCTGCCGGGACAGGAAGTTCTGTGTAGCTCTGGAGCCCAAAGCGGAGAAGAAGACCAGGGGACTCGCGCCGGCTGGAGCAGGTAATGTATTACCGCTGTATTGCGTCGGTCATTCGAACGCCGCTAAAGACGCACTCCCGACCCGCCGGTGATCGAGAAAATCTTCAGCACGGATGGGTCGACGGGAACGATCGATTTCGGACGGAAATCGATCGTTCTGTCAGCGGTGTGCGCGGCGATTTCACAGCAGTTTCGATCCCTGTGATCGAAACGGCTGTATATCGGCGGGAAAATCGTTAGGTGTATGAGCCCCATAAAGATGCTGTACACATGCAAAAGATCAGTATCTGCAAAATACATTCATAGTTTAGGATATCTGGAGAGCTCATACACACCTTGTTTAATGGATATTCATCTGCAGATCAGATCAATCTAAGCTAGCTCTGCTAGCTAATCTCCACTCCATGTGTAATGAAGGATCTTTTCACACCCCTTCCCTAGTGTGTGTTTTTTTTTTTTTTTAAATAAGGTTTAATATAAGAACAGTGTGAAATGGCAGCTTATGGCTACCCCATTAAAAAGTCAGATACTCACCTAAGGAGAGGGAAGGCTCAGCCCTAATGAGCCTTCCCGCTCCTCTTCCGGTGCCCTCGGTGCTGCGCTGGCTCCCCCGTTCGCGTACGCCGCCGCAGGGACTTCGGAGGTCTTCGGGAGCACTCGGGCTTCCGAAGACGGGCCCCTCCATACTACGTGCGAGTGCGTCATAGAGGGCACTCGCGCATGCGTAGTATGGAGCGGCCCGTCTTCGGGAGCCGAGTGCTCCCGAAGGCTTCCGAAAGCTCCCTTCGGCATGCGGAAGTGGCAGTATTTGACCGAACTGGTCGAATACTGCCACGGGGGCTCCTGCGCGGGACCGGACACCGGGAGAGGAGAGGGAAGGCTCATTTAGACAGAGCCTTCCCTCTCCTTAGGGGAGTATACGACTTTTTTATTTTTGAAATGGTAAACACTCACTTTAATACAGATCAGGTGATCAGTGGTATACATCGATTTTATATATCATTGGAAGATGTGTGGTAAGAGTTAAATTTATTACACATGGTGCAGGGAGGAACACTAGTTACAGTGCTGGCCACAAAGAGTGTAATTGTAGGAAGTGGGCTGGCTTAGGTGATCTGCTTCATTCCGGGAAAGGAACTCCTATTAACTTCACTTGCAATAAGAAGCTACTGGATTCATCCTGCAAGAAGCCAGACAGGTACTTCCAATATATTTATTGTAAAAAAGGTACAGACATGCAATGTATAGAACTTTGTGTATGGCTAATTATTTCAAATTTACTATCATTTGCATTAAAATAGAAAGCTGAACTAAGGCATTAAGGATAAAAATGTAAATTAGATGAATAATTTGGTAACTGTAACCAACTGGAAAAGTTTAGAAAAATGGTATTTACTTGCAAATCCTAAATTGAAAAGGTCAGAGCTGGTAAATGTACAGCTAGTGGAAAAGTGGATGTGAAAAGAGGCAGAGAACCGAGCTTCGAACACAGCAGGTCAATACATGGCGTACAGCAAGAGTTTATACCTACAGAGATGATTCCGTTATAAAAGTGACGCATGAATAAGCATGCTAACCTGTGGGTGAAGGCCAAGGGAAAAGCAGTTCTCTGGGCATCTCAGCTTTTCTTCCCTGACAGCACATACAAAAACTCTCCAAGGACAAAAACTTTACAAGACTCACATACAGCTCATAAATTCTAATATACCGGTACTCATTCTGTACCTCTAAATGTTACTGACAATTAGAAACTGCTGGAGTTAGGTACTAGTATCTTGTAAAATTACCGATAATTTGAGAAACAATTCCTGAGCTTTAAAAGACTTAAAATTGTAAAGGCTGCGTGGAAAATGATGAAGAAAAGGACAGGTTCTGTAAAAATCAGGCATAGCCAGCTAGTCAGTGACTGCATGTTGAAAAGCACAGGGAGAACGTACTTAGGACCCCTCCCCATTTGCGCGCTGCTTGCAATGCAGGTGTCCGTAGCAATGCACGGAACTGCGTTGCTTTCAGATTTACTCCAATGTGGTGCAGATCCCATTCATTTATTATGAATAGTATTGAACCTGCATTTGCGCATTATTGCATGCAGCCATGCATTGCTGCACTGAATTATAACGCATGGTTGGAAACCGCAATCTATGTACTTCTAATATTTTGCATGTTGCACACACACTGCATTTCAAAGAGGTGACCAGCCACACATAAGTGGAGAAGAGCACCTGAATCAAACTCTGCACTCTAGAATTGCAGCGTTGCCCTTTGGCAACCGTGCTGCAGCTGTACAAGATCTGGTATGTTCAGTCTTTGCCAGCCAACCAGTAGCTCCTCAATGACACCCTGTCTTTACTACAAAACAAAGAGGTTTTAATTTGAAATTGAAGCAGACTTTTTCCAGGGTTTACTTTTATAAAGTGCTCACTGGTTACTGTAGTAGTCTGTATTTGTCAGCTAGTACAGAGGCTCTAACTTAGTAGTAAGCTGCCCCTTCAGCAAAGACCACATTACTTAAGCCTTGGAGCTTCTCTTGTGACTTGGGCCAGATAAGTATAGTTTTATTTTCTGTCAATATTTCCGTGTTGACCATATTAGCTACACCAATTATACAAAAACGGCTTCTTATTTCACTGACATAACCACCATACCTAAGCCAGACTAAACTTCAACCCTCTCCAATGTTAAACAGTAATATTAAAATGAACATTAATCTTTGAATGAGTATATCGATAAATAACAACCTTACCCAGTAGTTCTGCTTACCCCCTAACCAATAAATCTACATGATCCTAAGCCTGCTTCTAAGGGGGTGTGTACACACACACACACAATTACCATAGCCCGCAAGGATAGTGACTCGATCCATCGGATGACAGTTCAGGGCCCAGTGTTCTGTTAATGTGGAGGGCTGACAGCAGGGTTCGTAGGAGAACAATAGGGTCGGCTTGCCCTTGGCTGACAAGATCTACTAGCCCAGATCTCTCTGGAATGCATTGGGGATGATCAGGACACACACACACACACACACACACACACACACACACACACACACACACACACACACACACACACACACACACACACACACACACACACACACACACACACACACCCTCAGTACTAAATGAGGCCTACTCTACTCTTCTCTAACTTAAACCCGACCAGCAGAATTAGATTGCCTCTCAATATTGCCTGATGCACTAACGGTAATATTGCGGTGCGCTGTCTCTTACTTGAGTAACATGAGCATTGCTACAGTAATGCACGCCAATAGCATAACTCTTTGTACACTGCTGCAGTTGTACCAGTAATACTGACATGCGCTGTGTGCACACGGCATTACCACCGCTGGTGAGTGCATCAGGCTCCAAATAACTTATGGAATATTGTTGTATAGAGTTGAGAAAATCCTTTTCTCTGGTGCTAAGGAGAACACCTTCATGCCAGATAGAATCAGTAATACAAGATATACAGAATAAACTGAATGCTACCACACAGAGTACAGAGCAGTCTATTTTATACATACAGATTTAAAACATTTGTTAAAAAAAAGTGTAAACAACCTTTTACTGTATTTGTAACAAAATCATTGTATTGGTTTTTTTTTTTTTTTTTTTTAATAATAATCTGTTTAATAGAACAAAATTAAAGAATTCTAAAATTCTAAAACAAATAAGAAAAAAAACTTTCCGTAATTAATAAATTGTGTGCATTTTTTTTTTTAAATTCAACTCTTAAAGGGACACTTAAGTCAAACCAAAAAAATGAGTTTTACTCACCTAGGACTTCCAATAGCCCCCTGCAGCTCTCCGGTGCCCTCGCCGCCTCCCTCCGATCCTCCTGGCCCCGCCGGCAGCCACTTCCTGTGTCGGTGACAGGAGCTCACAGGCTGGGGATGCGAGTGATTCTTCGCGTTCCCAGACACATTAGCACCCTCTATGCTGCTATATGGTATATGATATATGCTATAGCAGCATAGATGGCGCTATTGTGGCCAGGAATGCGAAGAATCACTCGCTTTCCCAGCCTGTCAGCTCCTGTCACTGAAACAGGAAGTGGCTGCCGGCGGGGCCAGGAGGATCCGAGGGAGACGGCGAGGGCACCGGACAGCTGCAGGGGGCTATTGGAAGCCCCAGGTTAGTAAAACTCATTTTTTTTTTTACTTAAGTGTTCCTTTAATGTAATGATTTTCCCCAAATCAATTGCTACAACCTACGCAACCTTGCATCTTCTCCACATGCATAAGCATGATGTAATTTACTGTTAGCAAATGTAAGGACCATGATAACTGAACTGAAGTCTGCTAGGTTTTCAAACAAAAACAAAAAGCATTTTTTGTGGGTTTATGACAAAAACACACAAAAGAGCCACAGAAAAGGTTCCTGAAGATCTTATCATACTTCTGATTTATCCAAAGTAAACCGAGATGTCTTGACTGTGATTGCAGATGTAGACCATGAGATAAAGTGAATTGCAGGGCCTACAGCCCTCCCAAGTGAGCAGATCAATATTGTTCTTATCAGTCCGAATATAGAGCTACTGTGCATGATTTACTTGTCACTTCAATGTCACACTTCAAATTCAGCATATGTGAAAGATTTTAGCAATAACAAAAGTTGTCAGGATAAGCAGTTTTCTACCTAACCCTAAAATGACAAAGTTTGCAGAGCATCTTTAAAAGTATGAAGCAAAGAATGGCTTCTTTAGGAGGCTAAAGCGTTGCTTACTGCACATAATCTTGCAACAAACCGATGTATGGTGCGGGAGGGCTTCAATTGCCACTTGTGCCACAAATAGAGAGAATTTATTTTCTATAGCAATGGCAGATAAAAACTTGTAAATATGTGAAAAGAATTGCCTAAAAGCAGTATATAAATTAAACTAATCTTAGCACAGCAGACAAAAACTGTAGTACTTGTGTTTGTACTGCTATTCAATACCCTGTTGTAGATATTTCCCAACTTTCTGTCCTGTAAAACGTAACTGAACTGACATGTGAACATAATGAGATAAACATAGGTACATATAGTACTAGTCCTACTAAGAAATTGGCTGAAGTCTTTTTCTGTTTTCCAGTACAGCAATGATATATATATAAAAAAAAAAAACTCCAAACAAATAGGCAGTCAAACAAAGTTGAATTTAGTTAAATGTCCTTAAAATTAATAGAAGGCAAAACAGTTTTATCTAAGGGCTGGTTCAGATGAGCGTCCTGTAGCGCTAAATGACAGGCCACTTTGCTCGTCGTTTAAGCACTGCCCACGGTTTCCGCAAGCGCCTTTTCTGATCCCCATTTTCCCAGTGTCAGGTGATCCTGGAAGCAGTATGCAGCCTCCAAGTCTGGAACGTGCCAAATGCTTTTCTGCACGTTTGCAGAAAAGCATTTGGTTGAGATGCTGCGGGACGCCCTTCTGAAACAATGCTGAAAACTTCAAAGGGTCATTACTTTTGCTTTGCAGCTAAAAGTAGTAAGGACCCTGAGGGCCCTTTTGCACGCTTACTGCTGCCTGACAATTGCTTGCTGCTGCCTGGTAACTGTTCACTGCCACCTGGTAAATACTTGCAGAGCACACAGTTTAACTGCCCATGGAAATGGGCCCTAAAAATGGTCACTAATGATCTAGTTCACCCAATTTTACCAAATCTATGTAGTAGAAGGGCAAATTAAATGCATATAGTGAATGGATAATTTAGGCAGTTTCCTTATATTACATACAGTAGAAATGGTAAGATTGATTGAAAAATAGTGTATCATAAGTGCCATTATGTAAAATCTTCAGTTTTGCAGCTAAATTACTGATGTTACATTAGTCAAGGCTGTTTAGAATTCAGTCCTTCAGCTGAAAATAGTAATAAAAGTCCATGTTCCATGTACCATTTGTACTAAACATACAGCTAATTATATTAATTAAATGTATTCTCATTTCAGGTTTGCTTTAGGCGACCCATTCTCTTTCACAAAGCTCAAGTCAGTTTTGTGTAGCAAGACAGAGGGGCATGGTATGCCTACTTATGTCATACCATAACATGGGGCTCTTTTCCAGATAAAAGGAGGTAAACATGAGCAGTGCTGCGACTGTACTGAAAATGTTATTAAAAAAAATAAAATAATTGTGTAATAGCAAGGTAAAATGAGTGCTTGTTGCCCTGTAAATGTTATGTATTCATGACCTGGGTGAAGATCAGATGATATTTTACAAATCATTCAAGCTGAAAGCTAGAAAATTCTTAGGGGGCTCACTTAGATTTTCTCTAAAACTGGATGCTAATGCCAGGTTCATATTCACATATCTTCTTTTTATTGATCACAAAACTTCTAATACATGCTACAAAAAAAGAAAAACATAAAAGACTAATCTTTTTGATGCAACGCCTATCTTGCTTTAATCAATATACCTTTATCAAAATCACTGATCTACATAAAGGAATTGACATTTAAACAGAATCTATCATCAAAAGTTAACATAAATCTAAGCTTTGTAAAAATGTACCGTTATCTATATTAATATGACACTCCACTTTTGCTATATATTGAAACGGTTGGTCATTTATTAGCTATTGTATGTATTCTTGTGATGTTTTTAGTAGAGCATTTTTCTTTCATTTTTTTTTAAATCTGCAAATATACATGAAGGGAGTTTTGTGGCAGACAAAAAAAAAGTTTAGCTATTCTCTTTATTGGTTAGAAACAGTATTAACCTCATTTTCAGGCAATGTATTCAAGTCCCCCCCCCCCTCCTCTTTGTGTGTGTAGAGAGGAATGGGTAAGAATAAACAAGAGTTGTCAAACTGTAGCGTGCAGTAGGAAGTGACATCACATACCCACCCCACGTGTTATATGCTGGTAGCCATATGGAGCACAAATGCGGAAGATGTATAAGCACCTTTGTGACTATGGGCCACAGTGGAAAAGGTAAAGTATTTTAATAAACAGGCAAATTTACATTGGGCAGCGGCTGAGTATTTTGATGCTCGTCCCGATATTGCACGCGGTTACTGTCGGTCACCCGATTGACCACGTTGACCTGAGAATTCCCAAGCTTGCCTAATTGATACAGTCACCAATTTCGGCTTTCGAATTGTTGATGGGGCATGCTTGTTGCGACACAGATTTTCATGGCCAAATTAATAGAGGTCAGCTGAGTATTGCTGGAGTGTAAACCACTGATGTGGGGATGGGGTACATTTGTACTCACACTAGATGTTGTGACATACATTTAAAGAACTGCCCACTTTGTATTTTTTATGGATGTGGAGTCCTGCCAGGCTGGCACACATCTAATTCTAGCCACTGCCAAAAGTTAATACAGTGGGTGCATAAGCGTCAGAACTAAACCAAAGAACATTGAAAGAAAGTAGTCTTTGGCCTAATGAATCACATTTTTATTTTAAGATCATGTAAATGTTAGTTTCAAATGTACCACCTACCTGAGGAATACTGCAGACCATATACACCCCTTCATGACAATGGTATTCTCTGTTGGCAGAGGGCTTAAAAGATCTGCTGCTAGCATCCTGGTGTCAGATACCACAGGACACCTTCATAGGTCTTGAAGAGTCCATGGCTTGCAGGGTTAGTGTTCTTATGGCAGCAAAAGGGGGACCTACACAATATTAGGCACGTGGTTGTAATATTTTGGATTACCAGTCATATATAAGGTAGTGAGGAGTGTTATTTCCCTGGCATGCCAGAGTGCAAGGATAAAAAAACATTATATATTAAAATGAACACGTGCACTTCTACACACACCATTATCTACACCCACCCCAAGTAGTTATCAGGCTCACCTTCACCACTGCTTCCCTTATTGGAGCCACAGTGGAGTAATACTGTAGAGGCCCATACCCACCTTGCGATTTTCCCAACAACCTGCAATTTTTTGAGCTACAGGTGGTGGTTTCCATGACTTTGCAACTTGGGTACAGGCACATGATCACGCCAACATCGTTTAGCAACGCACAGCTATAACGACCGTCACGGTAGATCGGATCTTTAAGATCCCCGATGACTCCTCGCTATTGTTTGAAGTCTCGTTCGTGCCCATCGCGTATATCCACCGCCCGGAACATGGATTAGGGAGCCCTTGTTGCCAGGGAGATGTAGCTGGATCCATCTTCCTTCCGTCGCAAAGTTATTCAGTTTAGAACCAGATGGAAGGAATCGCAAATCTGTATGTGCGGTGGAAGTTTTGCTGCATCCAGCACCAAATAGCAAACTATAGAGAATGACGCATAACAGCAGGTACATTTTTACATACCATGCATGCAAGCCATCATGCACTAAGTAAAAGCTTGTACACAGTCTGTTTGTCATCCTTAACCGAGAGCGTCCTGCTCACTGGGGAGAGGCGGAGGGACACCAGGGAAATGCATGAACGAGCAGCTTGCAGCGGGTATGGCGAGCAAGAACACAAGGTGCTCGATTATTAGTATTGTGGTGACATCCGGCATGTGTACGAGCTTTTAGTGTTAATACAAGGATCAATAAAATATACTGCCATCATATTTAAGCCATAAAATAAAAATGCAAACAAACAAAGTTAAGTCAGTCTTTTATATAAAAGCATATTCGCTACATAACATGCTTTAGCTCCTTGGCACAGAGGATTTCAATTAACTCCCCATAAATAATCTGTAATTCCTTAAAATACACTGGTCCTTTGTTATACAATAAAATACAGCAGAAAAAAATTCCACACAACTGAACTGACAGTGCACTTGCTCAACCTGCATACGCTCCCCCATTTACTTAAATTATATGAATTTATAGAATACTAAGATGACTAGGTCCTGTTTGAAGAACCACAGATATCCCCTAGGTAATTAGGATAGCAGTGGAATGTGAAATCAAGTATATTTCATTAAAGGAAAAAGAGAAGAGAGGGAAAAAAAAAATACTTTCGCTCTCTAGTGTTATGCTGCTGGGGCCGTTGTCCATCAGTTAGCTAGCTCTCTCATCTCAATGCCCTACTGTATAATTAACTCAAGCTAGGATTGTTATCCAAGTAGGTTAAAAGAAGTGATGGCATAGCCTCAGTTTCATTAACAGCATGATGATGAGCAGTTCCTACTGTCTGTATCCTGAGCACAGTGCCTAAAAGAGTAATCAGAAGCAAGAGATGAGCACCGTATGTTGTTTTTGCATTATAAGAGTGATTTAAGTAGGTATCAAGAGATTCACAAAGTAGATCTGAGGCAAAGTCAGAATAGATCTAAGGCCAGTCGTGCCTTGATTAGGTGGATAGTTAGTGCAAAGTAACTATGTGAAGCTCTTCAAAGTCTGACATGGTTTGTGCAATTATAAATGAAGATGCAACAATGGTTCATATAAAACTTACTCCATGTCAAAGCATGTACCTCGAGTTAACCCTTTAGACACATACTACCATTTAAAGCCTATCAACAACAAAGCAGTGAAGTCACCTGATGTGGCCATAAATCCACTCAAATAAGGCCTTAAGTGTAATATATCGTATATGGCTTACGTATGGAAAATTAAGAACAGCCAGATTAATAATAGACAGTTTTGCATAGTGTGCATTATTCTTTTAAATAAAGACCACAGCGTCCTCAAGGAATATTAATTATCTGACTAATTATGCATAAGTGAACAGCATTTATGACTGAAACATAAAAGCGACTTCAGCGGGGCTCAAACCACACAAGTTTCTTTAAAGGAGCCGGTTGATTTAAATAAGAGGACACAATATGTCAGCTAACAATCTCCATGCTAATTCCAGTTTAGTAAGACATCTGTCTAGCTTCACTGTCAGTACACAGACTACCTTGTAACAACTGTGCAGCTCATCAGTCATACAACTGGAGATACCAAAAACCTAAGAGGTGTTCATTAACATCTTTAACAGTAATCCCGAGTCAGGCTCGGGACTAAAATCCGTAGCTCAGAGAGGTAATTCCGTGCCTGAGATAGTTATATACAGGAGCTGCTGCAGATCTGTCTGTGGTGGTTTTTTTCATGTTTTTTAGGATTTAAAAGCTTGTGAAAAAAATTGCACGTCTTTTAGACTCTAAATCTGGAAGTAATCATAATACCAGGGAGGTTAAGCCATCAACAGATACCTGGACAAAAACCATGGAAAAATAAATTTTAAAAACGGGTGCGTACATGGTCCAGGGGTGTCTTGTAGTTCTCCTCAATTATTGTGCCCCCCTTGTACCTCGTGTCCCCCTCTATCCCCCTTGTGTTCTCTTCCGCTCCCCTGTGTATAGATAAAAGAATTAGCACTGTGTTTCTCACCTCATCATTCTGATTGCAAGTCAGAGACCTCTCCTTTCTCTCACTGCTCCCCTATTGACCGCTTCTGCTGATTGCATCAGTACACGAGACCAGCACTAGGGGAGCAGTGAGAGGAGAGATCTTTGATCACTGCGATTTTCAATGGATGAGGTGAAAGGTTCTGCTGCTTATTTCTGTACACGGGGGAACGGAGGAGCAATACAGGGAGTCCCTGACATCGCAGCAGGTCAGAGGTTTGAATTCATAAGTCAGGGAGGGGCTCCCTGTATTTCGAATAATAATAAGACTAAGTGACTTTTTCTCCCCATTTTTGACAGCTTGTTTAGCCACTCCCTTTTGGTAGCTTGTACATGGACACTTCTACAGAGTGAAGGGTAGAAGTAGAAGTGTACAAGCTACCAAATAAAGGGAGTGGCTAAACAAGCTACCAAAACTGGGGAGAAAAAGTCCTGTATTCCAAATACAGAGCACTGACTTACGAACCCCCGCTGATTCAAACCTCTGTAGCAAGTAGTTGTGACATCCGACACAACTACAGAGCGTCAAATCAGCTGTTATCAGCAGCTATAAATCAGCTCTGATTCATGGCTGCTGATAATGGCTGATTGACACTCTGATCTAACTAAACAAGCACAGAGCCCAGTCCAGTGAAACAAGCGACCGCTTAAAGCGGATCCGAGAAGAATAACTATCTTGTCTATATATGTTACCTAAAGTTTAGATAGTTTACACAGCATATCTATCTGCAAACAGCTTCAATAGAATATGACTATTTCATCCTGTGATACAATGAGGGTAGCCATGTTCTGTTTGTCACAGGCTGCTATCAGCCATCAGGAGATGCTATCAGCTTGCCTCTGTGTAAATCCTCCTCCCTCCTCCCTTCTGCCTCTGAAATCAATGGCTAGTAACCTCCTCCTCCTGCCCAGACTGAGCTCCTCTAAGCCCTTGCTACAGTGCCAAGGCACAAAAGGAGCTGTGGGTGAGGCTTGTTTAGTTTATAGGGAATTAGAGTATTAAAACAAAAACAAAAAAGTATTTGGCTTTAGGAACGCTCTATAAACTATATGAAAGGAACACAATTATGCAATGAGTAAAAGTTTATCTCAGATCCACCCTCTCAGTGCTTCTAGTGAATCAAAGTAAAACTACAGGGTTTTTATAAGATTTCTATAAACGGTTAGGAATATTTGTATTCTCCTAAAAGGTCATCATGTTGTGGTTAATCATTTAGAGCAGAGGAAGTTCTGAGCTTAGTATGTATAATTCACTTGAATATGTATAGAAACTGGCCTATGGTATTTTCAGTATATCAGGCCCTGTGCACTATTAGGAAGATAAGCATACTTACAAATATTTTTAACATATTTTCAAAGGAGGACAGCTGTAGTGACAAGCCTGACTTAGCATGCTACACGACTCCAAGGAAAATACACATTTTGATGCATGAAAGCATGCATTAACAAGCTGTACAAGGTGTGCTAACTCCCACTCACCACTAGATGTCAACATTGGTAGATGATAATGTGGTTATAATTAAAGCAGAACTATAAAAAAATTCCCCTCTGCTTCAATTGATAAGCCACACTATCATAAGTTCTCTGAGCAAACCCTTTGTGAAAAAGGTGACTGAAAGGATCTTTTATTCCCTGTTGGGAGCCTCATCAGGGTTACTGATCTGCAGTAATCCCTCCTCTGCTTACAGGAGATGGGGATGATTTTTGAGAAAGCTGTACATCCAGGAAAATAGTGTTGTGCTTACAGACTGAATTAGATATTACATTATTATACAAGATGACTTCTTGCACACTATCTGCTTTGTCCGTGGGTGCATTACTTTGGGTACCAGCACTTCCACCCCATCATGTATACCAGTCGCTGAATTAGGGAGTCACGGCCAGGGCTGTGGAGTCAGACTAACTCCAACTCAGTTTATTATACGACCAACTCCTTTAATTTTCATAGAACAATCTTGTTGATTCAAAGTAACATAAAAGGCATTCCATCACTGCCAAAGCCTACGAATTTTAAAGCTATATTAAGATGGCATCTGTCTTTGGGAACAAAAACCTCCTGGCCATGAAGCCGACACTCTATCCCGCCAGCCACCCCATTCGGTCATTGCCAACGTGAATGCCCCAGCATGTCTGTATAAGAAGATTCATTGGAGCACGATACGGGACAAGTTACATACAAAGAGTAAAGGACGACCGGCGAATAAACGTACGGGTATGTACCCATGTATGGGGTGCCACATGTGTGGCATGGTGTTGAAGGGTAATACCTTCACTCACCCGTCCCAGGGTACTCTTTTTCGGTTACGAGATTTTTACACGTGTGGCTCTAGTTATGTCATATATATGCTTAAGTGCCCTTGCGGGCTTGCATATGTGGGCATGACCACGCAACGCCTTAAGGATCGTATTTCGTCGCACAAGTCGGCGATACGACATAAGACACAGGGCCAGTCGGTTTCTGAACATTTTGCACAGATGAAACATTCAGTTACACAACTTAAAGTTAAGATTATCGATTCGGTGCCTATGGATTGGAGAGGAAGCAATAGGGAGATTGCACTACGCAAGAGGGAGGCGTTCTGGATAAGACGGTTGGGGACGATGGAGCCTAATGGACTCAATCGGGAATATGACCTAGCATTTTGTATTCATTGAGGGTCAATTATTATCTGATGGGCGGGGTCTTTCTTAATGCCTGCAATTTACTACTGTTTCTGATTGATTGACATTTAACTTTTGATCTTACATTTATTTTATTGCTTTTGTATTTGTTTTAGATATCCCTGGGCTGTACTGTGATGGACCTGCTGAGGGTGACGTATTGAAATATTTGCCTGCTGTAAATTTTTTTTTCATAGTGCCAACATTGACTTGTCCACACTTGTGGATTTTGTTTGGTATGGGAACATGAGTGTCTAGTTGGTATTTTGGTTCTATGAACACTATATTTGTTTGGTTGGTCAAACTTTAGTGTTCTGGTATGCATGCATTCTGCTCTTATGCGTATAGCCATAAGTTTTGCGTATTTTGTGACACGTTGAGGATCAGCTGTACGCGTTTGTGAGCGCACTCCGCACTTGGGGCGCGCTCCATGCGTACCACCATGTTGGGATGCGTACTTTGTGACGCATTGTTTTGAAGTGTTCTGTTGTCGGTTTTTACGCGTATAACCATATGTTTCGCATTTTTTTTGACGCGTTGTGGATCAGTCGTACGCTTTTGGGAGCGCACTCCGCGTTTGGGGTGTGTTCCATGCGTACCGCCATGTTGGGATGCGTATTTTATGACGCACTGTTCTGAAGCGGTTTTGCCGTCTTTTTCGCGTTTTTTGCGTTTTCCCGCGTTTCGCGGTTTTTTCGCGTTTTCCTCGCTTTTTTTTTTTTTTTCTCCTCGCGTTTTTGAGGTTACATCGCGGCTGGTTGGCGTTTTACGTGTGTGATCATGCATGCATGCATATTTTTTAGACGCGTTCCGTTGGATGATGTGGTTCTTCCTGATTGGCCAGAAAGGGCCAGGAAGTGATGTGGATGTCACATGATCTGTCCATTTTGATCAATGGAGGCACGTTTACTCTCTACATTGACTCTTTTTGTCAGCAGGTAAATGGTTAATTGTGATTTGCATATTAGCCTTTGCAGTTCCCCATCAGGTCCACCACTGGTCTCCGCCCAGTTAGTCACCGATTGGTGATTTTAGTGGAGGTGGGGTATTTAAGGCACTGCACATGTGTGTTTGTATATGGCTGTTGCAATTTGAAAAAGGGCTATGCCCGAAACAACGTTTGTCATTGTTAAGCCACAATGGTGATGCAATAAAAGAGCTTTTCCTGATGCTTGGAGTGGTGCCGACCTCTTTACTACTTGAATGATTGGAGCACGATATCAGCCAGGTTCCAGTGTGTAGCCCTGCCACCTTGCAGAAAAAGACCTCCGCCTTTTCTATCTCTAATATAGAGAAGCCATTTTCTGCAAGAAGACCGATCTATGCAACAGAAGCCAGCCGATACAGAATTTCAGTGAGTCCTGACAATGTGTTTGCACATTCTAACTTTTAGTCATTACGCTCACGCAGGCGCAGTAGAGGACAACCTGGAGGTCGTCCTGTGCACCGTCGAGGAATGGGGGCAGGCGGAGCTGCGGGAGGAACATAGCGGCTGCCAGGGGCTGGAGGAAGCCCCGGGTAAGTAGTACTGGGGGTAGCATAATTCAGTTGATGACTCCTTTAAGACTTTATGTGATGCACATAATCAGATGTTCGGTTATAATCAATAGGCAATATATCTGAAAGCAAAACAGTCTGAAGGTTAAAATAAAATACCCCTTTATTCCAAAATAATGTTTTAAACATACTGTGAAAAGACCATCCCATTAATAATAACATAAAAACCCAATGTAAAACTGTGAATTTGTCTCTTACGAGAATTTGTAAGTACCTCCTAGTTTACAATTAGTGACAGTCATTGCAGTGAGATTGTGTAGTTATCCATTTATTCTCACAGGATGGAGCATAGTAACAAAAGCTGGCAGGCATAAAGAAGTATCCTAACAGTCTACTGCTAACGTCAGAGATGAAAAGTATGCTCATTACAATAGCAGACCTAACAAAATCCACGTGAATTCACACAACACGGATACAGTTGAATCAAAGGAGTACAACCTTCCCCTGCTGATTTTGCTTCTATACGCAAGCAGAAATTTCTTTCATGAAAAATTTGCGGAAGCAATAACAATTGCCAAGAGTAGAGAAAGCTCCAATACACTTAATGGCAATGGGGGACTTAGTTGTATCGGATTCTCCCTAATGAAATAGAGTGGCGAAATAATTACACAAAGAAAACAGCAACATAGTTCATTAAAAAGATGAAACCAGGGGCCAGGCAACAGTCAGTCGTGATCTATCAGTAGATTGAAGGGAGTTCAACTCCATGCCACTAGAAAGAAAATGCAGAAATGTATGCAATAGCATGTGGATATTGCAGCGGCAACATGTAATAGAAGACACCTTGCAAAATCATACACTGAAGGGTGGATCAGAAGTACAAGAATGCCATCAAGCTCAGTCACAGATTATTATTATAATTATTTATTGTAAGTGACAACATATTACGCAGCGCTGGACAATATATACAATGGATGACAGACGTAACAAGGTTACACAACATAGGGCAAAGCTATACAAGACAAATAGGGTCCAAGATACATGATCATGTGATTTTGGGCTGGTTAGGTAGGCCCAGTAATACAATTACGAAGTGATCATAAGAAAGGAGCACATGATCATGTAAAATACACTAGGGAAGGCAGGACCCTGCCAAAGGCTTACAATCCAAGGTGACGCCTGCTCTATTTTCCCTGGTCTGCACAATGCAACTAGTATCATATTCAGTCTTTATAGTAATCTTCATGCAGACATGGACATTTACCTCTGTGCTCAGCATCCTGGCCTGTGGTCTTGGTAAGGAAGGTAGGGGGAGTGGGGGCAGCAAGAGATCTCCCAATGTGGAAAAACACAGCCAACTACCCAAAAATATCAAATGTGCACAACTGCAGAGGATGGGAAAGGTCTATACAGACATCAGATTGTTGCCTGGAATATCGTCTGAAATACCGTGAATTATTTTGATGAAAGAAAAGTTTCTGCATTGTGAAGAGCTGGTTCACACGGACGGCTCCCAGCAGCTTGTTTTGCGGCACCCATTTCTTGCTATCGCACAGAAAAGCATCTGACGTAGTTTGTAGTCACATTCCATCTCATTTAGAGCTCAAGGTATGGAATGTAACTGCAAACACCGCCGACTCCAGAAGCTACATGTAGTGTCCAGGAAAACTTGATTGACTGTGACGCTAGAGTAAACGACGGCAAACGTTGTCAGATGAAGACTCCATCTCAACTATGATGCTTTGGATCCCTAGTGGTGAATGGCGGTTATAACCATCAGCAGTCATCCATCTGAACCAGCCATATAAGGTCTAATGCCCACTAGGGATAGCTGCTGCGCTTGCAAATGCTCAAGCAGTTTGTGCAGCGATCCCCAGGGCGATTTATTTAATGGGCAATCTGGCAATAGTTTTGGAAGCATTGTACAGCATTTCAATAAGCATTTTTGTATTTGTTTTACCTGTAAATAAGTTTTATACACCTACTTGGTCTCCTGACGATTTCCAGCATTGTGCCCCACCCTCCAGAAAAAGAGGCCATCTGCCCTTCTCTATATCCAATTAGAGAAGTGCAGATGACCTCTTGTGCTAGGGGGCGGGGCTATGTGCTGGACTTTGGACATCAGGAGACCCGGTAAGTAGATCAAACTTTATTTATTCTGCCACACAAGTACTGTAGCTGCAAAATGTCTTTCAAAACGGGAATGAAAAGTAATTTTGCAGCGGTCCTATCTGCTGCATAAGAGCGCAATTCTCCAAAAATGCTGCAGGACCTGTGATTGCAATTTGGTCTAATCACAATCTCAGGTGTGGGGTCCCCACCATACACTTTCACTGGCAGAGCACTTTTTTGAATCACTAGCGATTGTCTGCAATTCAAAAACGCTGCCAACCACACCCAAATGTGTCCCAGGCCTAAGACCTGTTGATACTAAAGCTAGTTATTGACGCTTAATATTTTATGTCTCAGATGATCCTTCAGATCATATTGAGCAGAATTGTAGCAGGCATTCCACAATGTCATTCAGTTTTCAGTGTGCCTGATAAACAATTGTTTTGATATTGTTCTGCAAGCAGGGCTCCGCCCTCTCATCCCCCTCTCTCCATAAAACAAAGCAGGCTGCCCAGCTGGGGCTGAGGTGTGTGCAATCATTCCTGAAACAATTATGATTTCAAACTACTGGCCATGTGCACATGCCTTCTTTCACTGTCAACTGATTTAGCTGTCCTGTTCTGCCAGATCATTGATTACCCAAGACTAGCAAATTATTCCCACTGACATCTATATGAATACTAGCCCCTGCCTAAAGCTGAGAATAGAATACACAATGAGTTTTTTCGGCAGATTTACTGGCCGATTTTCTGACTGTTTCTCAGATCGATTTCCATTCAATTCCATCAGAAAATTGAACAGAAAAAAGATTGAAATCAGATAAGACCTGTCGGAAATGATCTATCGAGCCATCCATCTTACAAAAAAACTCATTGTGTATTCCCAGCATAACACCTGATTTACCCTCTCCCCCCACACCTCCTACTGCCTATTAAAAGTCACCCCCGTAGGTATGCTGGTTAGCTGAGACTTCCGGGGTTTTAATATACAATTTATTTTTTTCCTCAACTTTGTTACCGGACAGACAGAGTAGTGGGGGGGTTTAAAGCGGTATAAAGCCCTGACATAATATTCAATAAAAAAACAGGTTTTCCTACTTTTTATATGCCATACAGTTATCATATTTGCATTTGTGCATAAGTATTGTTATTCATTTAGATATTATAGGTTCCCAAAAGTACAGTTTTTTGCTTTGTGAGCTGACTTTGCATTTTATTAATAACTGGTTTTATTCATTATGTAGTGAAGGCAAGACATGTTTTGACTCTGTGTGGAGCGGCTTCTGCACAGTCAGAGAATGTGTCACATTCCTCACTTGATACATTTAAGAAAACACAAGATAACATTATCTAAAGTTTGGATGCGTCCACATTTCACTACACTGAACTTTCAAGCTCTGTGTGTAACCCTTCGAATGCTGGTCTAGTAAAAAAAAAAAAAATGCTGGTTGCATTTAATATGCTGTAAATAATGTTTTAGAGCAAAGATGAAATGCTGGGTTATATTCCGCTTTAATAAACAGATGATTATCAGATTTAATACACTCAGTTCCACATTTATAAGCTGCTTATAAGGACTCTGTTTGTAAAAGCAGACCAGAGCGGACATAGTTGATCTATGAGTAGGTTCTCTCTATGAAGTCAAATAATCTGGAAGGTACATATAAGGAGTAAATGTGAACAGTGTATTTATTTTTTAAAAGTCTGCATTAATTTGTTATAAAGCTAGCACTGAAGTAGGTCTAAAAATATAAATAAATAAAAAAAAAGTGCTTTATTTCTTCAATAAAAAATATAAAAAAAACCCCACAAAATTAACTGTTCAGTTTGTCGTTTTAATTGGTAATTTAAGGTTTTTTTTGTTTTTTTAAATAAAAAACAAACAAAAAAAATTAGATTCTTGTTTTAGTTCTGAGAAGTAAAGATAAGTCCACTGAGGACATATGTCTTCAAGTCAGGCGAATTAGTTCTTGTAGAATGTTAGAAACTATCAAACCAGAAAAAAAAAAAAAAAAAAAAAAGATTTTCAGATACGAAATCTTACCAATAAAAGGAGTACTGTATGTGAAACTAATTAAAAAAAAAAAAACACACACACAAAAAAACAACAACACTATTTTGTAATATTTCTGATTTAAAGAACAATAACCAGTGTATTTTAATTTAACCTTTCATTATTTCCCAAGATGTAAGTACTTCCATCACCCAAGGCACTAATTAAATGCACACTTAAAGTTATATTATATGTAAATGAAAATAAACATAAAAACAGTTGCTTCATTAAAGACAGAAAACCCCTGAATATTAATACTGCCATATCACATCTCATTTTTGAGGAGGAATTATTCTATTTATTCACACATCAACTACACATTTCTATCTAAACAAACTGAAAAGTCAATAGGATTTACATTTCATTACATAAAATGAAAAGAAGTAAAACTGCAGTGTTGCTGACATAAGCCCTAATGTAGTCATATTGACATATTACTAAAGAAATTACTTGCAATAGCGCAGGCTAAATCAGCTTTAGTTGAATAAAAATGCAATAAATTTTAAAATCTGGCACACGAGTTTGGCCTTTGATGACTTATTTTATTTCTGTTTTCTTGTTTGCATAATGTACATATTCTGTGCACTGTGGCAGTACAAACATCAGAAATGACAAAATCATAGCCAAAAGGTATGCATGAATGAAAAAAAAAATAGGCAATATGCTCTGTGGAACACAGAATGGACTGTGGATGAGGCAACAGTAAACATGTGGCTGAGGCTGGCAGAGCAATCAAAGCTTGACTTGAAGATCCAGTCATTAATTGACATGCAGGTCTAATATAGTGCTTGCACTGATGAAAGGGCTTGTGGCAGAATACATAGACTGATGTTTTTCAAAAAGTGTTCAGGATTCAAACATTGCAACAAGTGGGAGTAAACCCTGAAGAAGTGTGCATACCAGATATTAAGAACCTAGGAGGTAGTATACTTCATTGGGCCCAAGGACAGGCAGACAAACAATGGAAAAATCCTTCTATGAAGTGCTAAAAAAAATGGAATATTCATCACTAGTTCCATCTATCTACTATCTAAAACCATTCAATATACTCAAAGGAACATTGGAACAAGGAACAATATTTAGCTCTGTGGTCACTAAAAAGAGGCATCTAAAAAAAAAAAAATACTAAATAGAGCCTCCTGCTTAAGATATTTAGATATTGAGATTTGGACACAGATGCTTAAACATCCTTTCCTCACTTTACACTGGCATTGTGAAGAAGGGTGATATCTACTGTCTTTGAAGACTATTATAGGCCTCAATTCACGGAGCTTTATCAAACACTTTATCAAACGTTTGATAATTTACCTCATGGGTAAAATCTAATTTTGAATTCAGTAAGGGGTTATAGATTTATCGAATGTTTTATCGATGAAATGATCAATAAATCTATAACACTTTAGTGAATTCAAAATCAGATTTTACCCATGAGGAAAATTATCAAACGTTTGATAAAGTGTTTGATAAAGCTCTGTGAATTGAGGCCATAACAACAAAGTTGTTTAGGTGATACCTTTAAAGAGAAACTCTGACCAAGAATTGAACTTTATTCCAATCAGTAGCTGATACCCCCTTTTACATGAGAAATCTATTCCTTTTCACAAACAGACCATGAGGGTGCGCCGTATGACTGATATTGTGGTAAAACCCCTCCCACAAGACACTCTTGCGTAATACTTCTGGCTGTTTCCTGTCTGTGAAACTTGCTGCATTGTGGGAAATAGCGGTTTACAGCTGTTTCCAACTGCAAAAAAAAACCATGCAGCAGCTACATCACCTGCCAACAGTAAAAAGGTCACCATGTAATAAATGTCAGAATGTAAATCAGCGATTTAAAAGATTTTACAATGGGCAAACACTGACTAAATCATTTATACATAATTATTGTAAAAATGAAGCACTTTTTTATTACGTTATTTTCACTGGAGTTCCTCTTTAATGACTAAACTGTACAAGATTTCTTTGCAAGCTTTTAAAACTAAGTTTCTTCTTCAGGCATGTTTCAGAACGTTATCAGAACCAGCTTTGAGCCCGCAAGGAGGAAAGGACGATATAAATGTTCTGTGTCTTGTCTACACAAAGTGGCTAGGGGGTCAGTAGGAAATCCGTTTCTGTATGTTAGGGTGGAGCTTTTGAGTTTCTATCTGAAGCTTCTTTGAGTAGACTGTAGATAACGTCACTGTTAAGAGTTGACATCAAGACATAGGTCAGCCCTGTCTTTCTTTACAAATTCACCCCTCTACCTCGACTCACGGCACACACTTGCTCCTCAGATTGTTACTCATGAAACAAAGTTTACAGTTCAAGTTGTAAAATTTCACCCTCAAATCTCTAATCCCACTGCCCCATACATGTCTAGACTCCAAATACCATCCTGCTGATAATTTGTGTTCTAATAATTCTCAGCTTACTGTCTTGGTCCCCTCTTCGTGCTCTCAAATTGTCTCTTTGGAAGTCCTTTACTAAAACAGAAATCATCTGAAGATTTCAAATGCAACCTAAAACTTCACCTATTTATACACACTGTACATATATAAGGGTCCTTCTACAGCAAGTTCCTGATTCACCACTTATCTTCCTAATAAATGCATAAAGCAGTTATACCATATGTACATACAGATTAGCGACTCAACTTATCATATGTGCCTGTGTATTAGACTGTAAGCTTTTACTTTTGTCACTTGTCGTATCTTGATGTTGCTGTAGTTACTGACGGTCCCATCTATACATTCTGAATAAAAGGAGACCTGTACAACAGTGTTGTATCTGTACTACCCTTAGATGCTCTTGTAGCCAGTTGATAAAATATTTGTGCTGCGTCATGAAAGGTATTGGCTCTATAGAAAGCAGGTATATGCACTTGTATATGCAAGCATTCTTTTAAATGGAGGGACATAAACATGTTACACATGAAAATGTCACCATTTGAAGCTACATCTGGTGGCTTAAGAAGACTAAAGCTATGTCTACCAACTTGAAAATGAAAAATGAGGTCCAACCTAACAATGGAAAATGGTTTTTAAATTAAAATCTACATGTTGTACAGAAAATATGAATGACAAACACTCATTAATTTCCAATAAATGCAGAGGAACCTGACTGAGGGAGTTGTAGATATAAAGGTTTATCCAGCCATACAAGTGTCTGTGGTGGGACGCTGGCTGCTAAGCAGTGGAGGATACCCACAAGCACGCAATTATGTAAAGCTATGGCAGAGCCATACACTATACAATGCCCTGTGGTTGTCCCGCGATCAGCCCATGGGTGACATCCGATAAATAGGAAAGGCAGTTTTTGTTGGGATTAACCCATGACCTCGGCCATAATGTTTGCGGTTTGAGCATGGGCTGATCGGTGCAACTGTTGAATAGTGCATGGCCAGCTTTAGGAGTCTACTGATGGATCGGTTGGGGTCCTGTAGTGTATGTAGGCTAGTGTATTTATTTTACACCTCACTAACCAGGTGAAAAATGTGCTAAACACCCCCTCCACACAGAAAGTTTCCCCATTACCATGAGATCTATGTGCCTAGCTGTATTGGGAGTCCTTCTACAATAAGCTAGATACATTCACATCCGGAGATTAGATGTGGAGGCAGGAGTGACCTTGCTGTGATTGTAGGAGTCGTTTTCAGAGCCCTCTTGGACCGGATTTACCTGAACAGACTGCAACCCCTGCTTCATAGGTACTGGTTATGCATAAGAGTATTAATAACCTACCAAGATTTTTTTTTATTTATGTTTTTACAAAAGAAAAGCAAACAAAGGTTTTAAATGTTGCTGGGAATAGACAACCCCTCTTTATGGTTCTCTGTAGGCTGGTTGAATCTGCCCAGATCAAGTCCACAAAGAGGTTCACGATGAGAGACGGCAGAGAAAGTGCAGAGATTTCACTGCAAAAGGCACCTATCTCCTGCAAAAACGTGCTCACACAATAACATGAATAATTTAGCTGAGAGAAACTTCACATGTGCCGCGTACTGTACGCCGACCACTGGCATTTTCACTTCAAATTTGTACACTCTTTAGTCAACATGCTTCATCTGCATTTCTAACACCTGCTTCAGTCATCTGTGAAGAGCTGTTATGAACAAATTTTCCTTTCATCTTCCCACTGTCCATCCAGAACACATACACACACAAAAAAAAATTATACAGGGGAGCATAATTATTTAGCTTTTACGCCGCTGACACTGTCTACTCAAACGGAAATATTTTGATCATTTCTTGAAAGGAAACGGTTATTCAGTGGGATAATACCTATAACGTGCTCGCTTTTTATCTAGCTGAAATCAAACACGCAATAGATTTTCTTATCAAGATGAGCATTAATATTACAAAGGAGGAAGGCTGCATGGTTTTGTTGAAATAGGACACATTTATGTAGCACTATCATCATCTGTGTCAAAAAAAATAAGAATATGGTGCATCATAAATAGAGGTTAAATGGTGCAAGCCTAATACTAAGTATCCCAGGGTTAAACAAAGGTGCAAGTTTAGGAGACAATGGGTGAGAGAGTTGTGCCCTTAAAGGGCAACTGAAGCAAGAAGGATGTGGAGGCTGCCATATTAATTTCCTTTTAAAGACTATCTGTAACGTCAAAAGATCCCCTGGGGGGTACTCACCTCGGGTGGGGGAAGCCTCCGGATCCTAATGAGGCTTCTCACGCCGTCCTCCGTCCCTCAGGGGTCTCGCTGCAGCCCTCCGAGAAAGATGACGTCAATATTTACCTTCCTGGCTCCTGCGCAGGCGCTCTGACGGCTGTCGGCTCCGAACTACGCGGAAATACCCGATCGCCGTCGGGTCTGCTCTACTGCGCAGGCGCAAGTTTCCGGCGCCTGCGCAGTAGAGCGAACCCGACTGAGATCGGGTATTTCCGTGTAGTTCGGAGCCGAGAGCAGCCACAGCGCCCCCGCTGGAGCCTGCAAAGGTAAATATTGAACTGACAGTCTGGTCTGTCGCCGGCTGTTCGGAGGGCTGCAGCGAGACCCCCGTAAGACAGAGGACAGCGTGGGAAGCCTCATTAGGATCCGGAGGCTTCCCCCACCCGAGGTGAGTACCCCCAGGGGATCTTTTTGATGTTACAGAGTCTCTTTAAGCAATACTAAATATGATGCAAGTGTAGTGCAATTGTTCAAAGCATCCGATCAGAATCATCTCCATTTTTTGCAGTTCTGCTCCAGTCTTCCTTGTACTGGTCTTGATACATCTAACCCAGTGTTTGTCAAGCTGTGTACAGCAGTTGTGTTTGAAAATGGCTAAAAACCACAGGATGTCGGCATGAATGGTTAGTGCCTGGAGATGGGACTATTTCCTATGACCAATAAAACAACAAGGTAAGCACAAGAAGCTTAGAGTATGTTTAAGAGCTTAGGGTGAGTCGCCAAGCAAGTCCATCACAACTGCTGAGCCAAGCAACTGCTCATGTACACAGCCTGCAGAGGTTTTTGACTGCCCTGTTGCACATAATATTATGGCATAATGTATGGCATCGCAAAACATTAAAATTGGCGCAGAGTGCCACATGCTTCACTGTATACATCGCAATCCTAACAATGCGATTTTTTATCACAATTGCATTGTGATTCTGTTGCAACATGCATAGCGTTAAAGTAGCCTAAGCCTACAAAATCCCTTTCAGCAAGTGTACCTGTGGTAAGCTTTCCAAGAAGTCTACGCGGCAAACGGTAGTTGCACTAAACACTGACTTGTACTAAATTTTGCTTCCGTAACTTTGTATTTTGTAAATAAGGATAATTAGAATTTATACCTGTGAAAGCATTCTTACTTCACATCATTTTACTTACATATGCCTAAAATGTGTGAACAATACTTTGCATGCTACCCGTGCCACAGCTAGAAGTAACTGCTAGTAAGTATGAGAAAGGTCTGGCCCCCAGCCAGGTACTGGAGTGTCTTGCGGGTAGCAAAGCAAGTAATTATTTTTTTTTTTTTTAAATAATATATGGATACCCATATGTTTGTGATTAGTGCACTGCTTTTGACTTCAGTTGGCAGAACTTGTCATGTTTTAAATTCTTGGAATGCTTTGATCTCTCGCTCTGCTAGGAGAAAATACAAAAACAGAAAGCAGAAGTCCTCTGTTATTGTCTCACACTGCCCCTTGTGACAAGTGGCCCTAAATACACATTAGCGCAGTACCATTTAGTAGCAAGTACATTTCACAAATTAATTAAAAAAAAAGTGCTAAAATAAATTAGCACTAAGTCTTTAAATATATTGGCTGTTAAAGGGTTAAAAGTCTAAGGAGGAAAAAAATGCAAATCTGTATCGGCATCTCTGTTCATGCAAAATTTCTGATTTTTTTTGAAAAAAATCAAACAAAAACCTTTCATTGCTATTACAGAGTAAAAAAAAACTAAACATTTTATATGAAGAGGATCTTTTCACAGTGCCGAGTAATAAAAATATATGGCCATAATTAAAATGACTGAGCCTTTTTAGTGAGGTGCTGAAGCTACTCATGACTAGGCATATGTAAAACCATAGAATCCTGCTGTTCTAGTGATAGAGCGGCAAGGCTAAATGACATGCTTTCTAACAAACACACTGAGGATTCCCACATAGGAAAAAGGCTGATGTGCAACCCAGGCACGTAAAGCTCATTAGCCGTGTTTAATAGTCGGATTGCAAAAATCTGCATCTGAAAGACGTTTATTCTTAACCTACCATAGTAGAGTTTCGTGAGATTTACCATAAAACAGATACTCCTAGCCTAGATTATTAAAGCATGATTCATACAGCTAATAAAAAAAAAATATCTGGTAAAGGCCACTTGATGTTCCTAGCACCATAGCCCATATACAGCAATCAAGCTCGCCACTGCCCCCCTAGGGATATATATTTGCATGCTGCCAAGACCAGATGCTTTGATAACTAGCTATGCTGAATTACTCAAACACCATCAAATTTTATTAAAACCTCATCAAGGGGAGAAATCAAATCACTTATTAAGCTGCACAATTATGGTAAAGCGAGCAGTTTAAATGAGAGGGGGAGGTAATGACATTACTGTCTTAACTTAAGGAAATCCTCAGTGGTACTATCCTGAGATATTCTCTTGGCCTCAAATGTATGCAAATTAAATTCAACTATAATTAGTGATTACCCGCTGAGATAAAAAAGGAAAACAAACGAAAAAATGTTTCCTATAACGTTAAATTGGGGAACGGCATTGCAGGTATTGGATCTGTTGTGTGGAACTAGTCTTCCAGAAATGAGGAGAGGAAAGAGAAAAGATTGTTCCTCCTCTCTACATATTGTGGACATTGGGATAAGCTTAAAATGACTGCAAGAGGCAATGATATACAATTTGAGACAAATTATCCCACTCACTAAAGAAGACAAGGGCATACATCTAAACATTTTTAAGAAAATGCAGGTTCCCCAACAATATACAATGTTTTCTAACCCTACTAAGTATATTAAAGCAGTGTTCCCCAATCCTGTCCTCAGGGCCCACCAACAGTGCATGTTTTGTGGAAATCCGCAGAGGTTGTTAATCAGCTCTGCTGAGACACTAATTACCCCACCTGTGAATGTTTGTGGTTTTCTGCAAAACATGTTCTGTTGGTGGGCCTTGAGGACAGGGTTGGGGAACAACAATTCCATAAAGTATTGAGCACTGAGTAAAGGTCCGTACACACGCCGGACTTTAGGCAACGACGGGTCCGTCGTTGCCTCCCGCTGGGTGGGCGTGCCAGCGACAGTCCGGCGTGTGTACGCTCTGTCGTCAGACTGATACGGCTGTTTCTGAGCGATCCGCCGGGCGGATCGCTCAGAAACAGCCGTATCAGTCTGACGACAGAGCGTACACACGCCGGACTGTCGTTGGCACGCCCACCCAGCGGGAGGCAACGACGGACCCGTCGTTGCCTAAAGTCCGGCGTGTGTACGGACCTTAAGAATAAAATGTTTAATTTATACCATTTGTTTTGTATCACTGGTCATGTACTGAACATCTAATGCTGGGAATACAAAATGAGGTTTTTTTTTCTGCAGATTTACTGGCCGATAGATTTTCCGAACGTTTTGCTGATCGTTTTCCCTTCACTTCTATGAGAAAAATGATCTGAAAAACTATCAAAATCAGAGCGGACCTGTTGAAATTTATCGAGCCATCCAACAGCCCCCCCCCCAAAAAAAATCATGGTGTATTCCCAGCATTAAACTCATTATAGCCAGCTGGTTGACACATCCATTTAAATGAGTCTGGAGACAACAACAAAAATAGATTATTTGCATTTCAGCTCAAAGGGGGGAAACCCTTAAAAACAAAACTGTGCCAGAGAGAAGTAGCTTACAGGACTTAATGCAACAGAATGTGTGAACAAGTCCATTTGTATCACTCCAAGATACACCGTGTTTTCCAGAGCAGAAGCAGGGTCTGAAAACCTATTTTAAACAAGGACAAACCATATTCAAAGGTCACTTACAATAAATCATCTAAATGGGAGGAGGATACATATATTTTACACATTCTGGAATTGCTTATACTTTAAATTAGGGATGTCAAATCGGTCCTTTGAGGGCCGAGGTCCTCACACATTTTTGACACAGCTCAAATTAATTGATGGGGCTGAATTAGGCAAGGTGTGGTCCATCAGGTAGAATACATTCCCCTCCTTCTCAGTCCATCCTAAATACTGGCATGGATCTGGCCCTCCAGGCCTGGAGTTCAACACCTGTGCTTTAAATTAATGCAGAAAAGAAGCCCATTATCATATCATGTCTAATTCATCCTCAATACTGGAAAACTAGAAGTATGTAACTTCTAGGTATTCTAGTACTATATTTTTCTGTCCTAGAATAAATGCTCCAAACTGTATAAAAGAATATGTGGAACAGTCCACTCAATTGCTGACTTGTAGATGCTGCACATTCTCTAGTTGTAATACTCAACCTATGCGCTCACTGCCTAGTGACTCACTATAGCAAAGCAAGTAAGCAGTCAGTACAGGCAAAAGCTGGGCCAGTGACTCAATAGTAATGAGACCACAAGTGGAGCATAACAGCCAGTGACATTGCAATGGTAAATCTCAGATTTAACGGTATGTCATGACAGATTCACTTTAATTTGCTTATAAGGACAATAAACATTACGCATAGTCCAGGTAAAAAGAGAATCATCAATAGTTCACTCATCGGCTTAACCCTTTCCACTCGGAGTTCTTTCCTAAAGGAAGTCATTTCTGCTCGGAGTTTTTTTTTTGTTATAGAAATGCGCTCCCCCTCTTACTCTCTCTCCCATTTCAACATGGAACATAACACCGTAACATGGTATATTTTATTTTAAAGAACACAACGTTTAATTTGATACCTTATTTGGACAGTTTGGCATCTTCTATTGGCTGGTAGCAGAGGAGAAAGCCAAGGTATGGTAAATTGGAAAAACAGTTTCCTGGGCGTAATCTGGGCCTGCGTGAGCAAGTTTCGCAATAATTGGTGGTTTTATGCCCACCACCCAGGGTCTTACTGTCCCTACACACAATGCAATCGTTGGTATTTCGATTGGGCAGATTAGCAATAAAATACTGGCTACTATTTACACCCTCCCCCAGTCCATCCCATAGGATGCCATTCATTATTTCTACAACTTTGCAGGCAATCTGTAAGGGAAAAAAAATTTAGTCTACAATTATTTTTCTTTCTTTTTTTGCAGAATGGAATCTGCAAAAGTGAACCAGCTACTACTTTTTATTTAAAAAAAACAAACAAAAACAACAAAAACAAAACACCAGGATAAACAAGGAAGCGACATTTAATTCTAAATGTCACCTCCTTCTAGCGCTGATGGGGACAAGAGGTATGGGGCTGGGGGGCACTGACAGTGTGGGCATGTAGTAATACATGCCCACAAACAGTCGCATGGTGATCGGCGGTTTGCGGCGGTCCCAATGCGCTGCAAACCGCCACTGCAGTGATGTCCTGCATAGCGGGACATACGAGCGCATCGGGCTTTTCCTTATGTCCCGCTGTGGAAAGGGTTAATGCACTTGAACACCTGATACAGCTTCTACAAATAGCATGCTTACCAAAAAAAAAAAAAAAAATTGCTTAGGGCTCTCTTTCACATCAGAGCTTGCGTTGGAGAACGCTCAAAGCATACGTTTTGTTGTATGCATTTTAATGCATTTTGATATGCGTTGCACTGCAATAAGTGTGCATTTTTAATGCGTATTCAATGCGTTACAGCACATAGGAAAAACGCAGGTAATTTTTTTTCTTTTTAGTTTTCAACTTTCTACATTGTTCCTCTGTTGCATTCTGGGACTGATTGCCTGCGTTAACGGTTTAAAAACACGCATAGTGTGCGTTTTACATTGACTAACATTGTAACGCATAAAGCTAGCGTCGGCCGAAAAAACTGCGCCTGGGTGCGTCGTAAAGCAACGCACAAAAACGCAGCGTTATATGTGAAAGCTAAAATGAAAGTCTATGGACTTTCATTTTACCTTGGGTAACACAAACTTTACCCGTTGCGTTGAAACGCAGAAAATCTGCCCTAATGTGAAAGAGCCCTTAGGTTTTTTTTCTATCTGCATGTGAAAATATGCTTTGAAGTGTGAACTAGCCCATTGATTAACATAAGTTCTAAGTTTTCCTATGCAGGAAAAATGCACGAAAACAAACAAGAGTGATCCCTGCCTTACACATAGAAGCGGAGGATATTATTTATGCAGTAACTGGTTCTCTTTGTGCCAAAAAGCCACACAGCCAGTGCCTATATCCCAGGAGACCTGACAGCAGAGGCTGAAGACTCAATCACATGTCATTGTTTGCAGAACAAGAAGACTAGATCTTTTGTTTCCACTGTACTTCAAGCATTGCTGTTATGTAATGGACATCCAATATTCCTCATTAACAGACAATAAGAAAATAAATCACTGTATTGACAGGCATCTTCATTACAACAGCTGCCAAATGATTTGTTGGAAGAAGGATAGCTTATGCATATAGGAGTAAGGGACTAAGCAGTTGGTAGCCTGCAAACCCTCCATGCTGATCAACTACTGATATAGTAACAATGCGCATGCTTATAGTACTTACCAAGAAACTCCCAAATGCGGAATTGAATATGGCAGCAGCCTGAAGAAAACAAAGTAAAATATGTATGATTATAAACGCAAGTTACTTTGCAAGATATTTACTTAAATGCAGCATTTAGTTTAAAAATTATAAGTGGTGTGTATCACAGAGTGTAAAAAATACCTGAATTGACCATAAAAATGCTAAACTAAAGGAAAGATTAGAGTGAGGGTCCTCCTGATATTTTACAGGCCCCCTTGTCTAGCTGGGCGCCCCTCCATTGTGTGTCATTCATAGCTCCGGTTGGAGCCAGTTGAGATAAAGGAGTGGCACATGCCCTGTCTCATTCCATGCTCCATGTGCCCACGCTCCTGCCAGCTAGGTACAGCAGCCACCACTGGGGGCATTCTCTGACCGTGCACACGTCATATTCTGGCAATTTCAAGGACACTTCTTTGGAAATTATTTCTTTTAACTTTTAAACTTCTTTTATGCTGTATATCACAATTTCAGATTTTCACACAAGAAGAAAACCCCTGAAAAACACAGAATACAGGACTTTTGTTTTTTTAAATACCTCAAAAATCCGAATGGCATGTAGTGTTAAAGAGCCCTAAGGGCCCGTTTCCACTAGGGCGAATTCGCATGCGTGGCCTGCATGCGAATTCGCATAGGCAATGAAAGTGGATGGGACTGTTTCCACTTGCCAGGATTTCTGAGCGTTTTTCTGTGCAGGATTTTTCTGCACGGTAGAGCCTGCAGAATTCGCCTGCGTGAGGAATTCAGGCGATTTGCACATAATGCATTTAATAGGGAAACCGCACATGCGTTTTTTGCCGCGATTTCGCATGAAAACTAATGCAAATTGAACCAGGCAGTGACATGGTTAAATTCGCATATACCCTGCCTATGCGAAATCGCATGCGAAATCGCGGCAAAAATCGCCCGCGGAATCGCATCCGCATGCGATTTCGTCAGCGGTGGAATCCCGGTGATTCTCACCGCACTAGTGGAAACGGGCCCTAACACAGATAAACCAGAAAAGGACGGAGCAGTGCTTTTCAGCGCTGCTAGATTTGGGCGCAGCCGGCGCCTCCATAGACTTCAATAGGAATCATTCCTATTGAAGCGCTCAGTGAGTAACGTCGGCTCCGTCAGAAGACAGAGCCGAAGTTGCTTAAAAACATAATAATTCGGCCTCCAGCAATCGCTGGAAGCCGAATTATTTCATTCCCCCACTATCCATGTCGGCCTGGAGGGGGAATAGTAATTAAATCGGCCCGGACTTGTGCAGAAGCAGGATCAGCCATATACCGCTGTATCCTGCGCCCAAGTCTACCGGCGCCGATTTCAAATGTACGCGAAAAGGATGAGCCATTTCACTACCAAGAACACACACACACACACACACACACACACACACTTTTTGCTCTTGTAAAGTAAAAATTCCCCTTTTGCAAAAAAAAAAAAAAAAAAAAAAAAGAAAAACCTCCCCTAATTTCAACTCTACACATTGTAATGAATTTGGCAATTTTTCTCAGCACCCTAAGGCCCCATTTACACTTAATCCGTTGGTATGCGTTAGTACGCGTTTTTTGCACAGCAGTGCATTGGGAAGAAGATTTCAGTTAAACGCGTTAATTGTAAAAGGTGCCATAGGAAACCATGAGCATTACTTTGAAAATCAGTTCTCTTTCAGTTATAACTGAGAGCAACCGATTAAGTGTAAAAGGACCCTTATGTCTGGTACACACCATGCAATTTCCTGTCACATGTCAAATTGATAATTTCCCACAGGTCCGATCTGATTTTCTGAACAATTTTCCGATCACTTCTATACAAAATTCATAAGAAAAATGATCGGGAAACAGATCAGATTGGACCTGTTGGAAATTATGGATTCGACAGTCAATCTGATGGGAAATTGCATGGTGTGTACAAGATTTCTAAGAGCATGCCTTCTAGGCATAACACAGCTTGTTGCAGTTATGTGGGTAGTCTAGAGGTGCGTACACACATGCGACTATAGTCGTTTGTAACGATCGTTCCCCGATCTTTACCAACGACGATCGTTACAAAAAACGAACCAACGACTATTAAGGCAAACGACGAACGAGGCAAATCGCTACAAAACAAAGTTCTGTCTTGGCGGATTTTTACCACCGACGATCGTTAGCAAAAGTGGCACATCGTTGGAAACGATCGTTCGTACCAGGCTGGACATGCGCATTTCACTTTTTCTCCAAGGAACTTTACAATTTTATGCGCAGGCGCATTAAGTGCTTTTACGTGGTGTAACGTTCGTTCTAACGATGTGATCGTTACATACTTTTTACAACTAACTTTACTTCGGTCGTTCTTTCGTCAATTAAAAGATCGTTCGTCGTTGACAACGAACGATCGTTGTCGCATGTGTGTACGTAGCATTGGAATGCAAGAGACTTTGTGGAAGTCTGTAGTCCACAATACAGTTGATATGGCTGCAAAGAAATTAGGTTTGAGTTTACTGATCGTTAAGCAATTCATAGTTACCAGCAACGTGAGATCAGTTTTTAACATTACTTAATAAGAATACAATTTTAAAAACAAAAAAATGTTTTTCTCAGAAAAATGCATCTTGTAGTTTGTTTAAAAATGCATGGCACAAGTGAATGCAATGCAACGCCGGGTGCAAGTCTTGCAGTGGAGTTCTATAAGTACATTTGCTCACAAACACATATTGGGCTCCCTTTTTCTCCTACGTTTCCTCCTAGGAGATTAGTTTTCATCTTCTGTTTAAAATAACTTTTGCACGCTGCAATTAAAAAAGTAATTGAAAAGTACTATTAAAATTATTCTGAGCATGCTCTTGCTTGTTTGGTTGCTTAAAAAAGGCACTTTTTTTAAATTCCCTATTTATATATTGTGAATATATGACCTAAGAGAAAACTTGGAAGAAAAAGTGAATTGGGTCAGGCCCATTGTGTGTAAGAGAGAGCTCCTCGACTTGCTGTTCTTTGACTTACTAGCTAGTGGCAATCAGACATGCTGAAAAAAATCTCGGGCCGTCATGCTAGATCAGGTGTGCAGCGGAAAGTGAGTGAGATATCGAACGAGCGCCAAAGTTTTAGAACCTCCAGCGCTGCCCCCACTAATGTTTTATGTGTGTCGTGCTCCCCCAAGGTGCCCGTGCAGTTATACTTTACCTTTATCCCTGTCCACACTAAGTGATTGTTGCAGTCGTGCCCTACATGACTTCACACACGCAGCCCACATGCTGTAACGTCTACAACAACATGGGGGCGCAAATGTGGAAGCCCCCCCCCCCCAAAAAAAAAAAAAAATACTGCAAGCTCTTTCACACAATGGGCCTGACCAGATTCACTTTTTCTCCCAAGTTTTCTCCTAGGCCATATAGTCACAGTATAAATAAAGTGCCTTTTAAGCAAAGCAAGAGCATGTTCAGAATAATTTTGACAGTACTTTTCAACTACTTTTTTGATACATTTTCCCGGTGTTTGCATTTCGTGCAAAAAAAAAAAAAAAAAAAAAAAAAAAAAAACCCAAATACAAACGCATTATGAAATTGACTGTTCGCACAAAAATTGTGCCAAAAACAATCTTAGGGGGAATAAAATACACTGTATTTGCAAACAAATCCTAAGACAGCATCCCCCATCACACAGAGATGGTGCACTCCAAAGTTCTGACTAGCAAGGTGGCACAACACCGCATTAACATTACCAAATTATTTAGGTGTGTACAATATGACAAAGATGAGAGGTGAAAGAATGTTAAGTTCAGGTTTGCCGTTAAAAAGAATCTTAAAGAGACTCTGAAGCGAGAATAAATCTCTAATCGCGGCTAAACGGGGGTCCCTTCACCCCCAAAAACCCACCCCCGCAAAACTTAGTCGTAGATTTCTTTCTTCCTGGAGGCAGGGCTAACGGCTGCAGCCCTATCGCCGCCTCTCCCCCCCCCCCCCCCTCTCAGTGAAGGAAGACTGAGAGGGGCGGGGGAGAGGCGGAGGTTCGCGTCTAATAGACGCGCATGAGGCAGGGCTGCGGCGATTAGCCCTGCCCAATGCGGAAGCGCTCCCTGGCTGCACGGAGGGGATTTGGGGGTGAAGGGACCCCCATTAAGCCGCGGGATAGCGGCGTTTTAGCAGGGGCACACATGCCCCTGCTAGCTATGAGGTCTGAAGCGAGATTTATTCTCGCTTCAGACTCTCTTTAAAGGAGTTATCAGGGAAATATAAAGAAATGAGCTTTACTCACCTCAGGCTTTCTCCAGCCTCTTGCAGCCGACTGTCCCACGCGGTCACCTCCGCTTCTCGTCGCTCGGTATTCAGGCGACTGCGGGGTCGGCCTTACTGCGGCTGCGCGAAGCGCCGCTGTCAATCATGGCCACGTGGGTCGCGGCAAACTGCGCATGCGCAGAACTACTGCGCCTGCGCAGTTCACCGCGGCCATGATTGACAGAGGCCCTTCGTGCAGGCCGACCCCGCGGTCGCCTGAATACTGAGCAGCGAGAAGTGGAGGTGACAGCGCGGGACAGTCGGCTGCAAGAGGCTGGAGAAAGCTTGAGGTGAGTAAAGCTCATTTCTTTATATTATATCTGATTACTCCTTTAACCAAGTAAAAAAAAAAATACATGTTTCACTTACCTGGGGCCTCACTATCGGTTAACATTTTTTCAGATAGGAGATGTTTGGGAAGTGCTGCTAAGTACTGGTGTATAAATTTGAATCCTTATCTCTTTGTTCACGGTTATCGAATTCCTTTCACATTTTTCTGAGGGCAGTTTGCTGTAATTCTGATGCCAGAGTGAGCCATGAGGGGGGGGGGGGGGGGGGGGGGGGGGAATTCCCTCACAGTATCGGTTAACTCTGTGTGTGCAGAGAGCTCAGTCAGAGACAGGCAGAGCTTTCTCACAGAGAGCAGAGGAGATGTATCTTATGTGCAACATAAACCATTTGTAATTGTGTGTGTGAAACCTGATAGGCTTTTGTTTTCATATAACTCTGCTTCAATATTACACGGTTCTTAGCATGTTAGACTGCAGAGAATCATCTATGCAAATGAGACATTCCAAACGTAGATAAAATCTCCACACATTGAATTACAGCTTTTGCCTCTGATATTTAACATGAAAAGTAGGAAAATTCTTACACTGCTACTAAGGGCTCTTTCACATTAGACAACGCGTGCAGGATCCTTTCTCCTGCACGCGTTGTCTGCCTGCGGCGTGTCGTCGGGTATCTGCGGTGCGATGCAATCAGCGGCGGTAGCTGGTAATTAAACCCGATGGAAAACGCAGACTCGCGGGTGCGTTGGACGAAAAATCGGCGTCTGGGTGCGTCGGAACCGCAACGCATCGAAACGCAGCGTCAGGTGTGAAAGGTAACATGAAAGTCTATGGACTTTCACCTTACCTTGGTTAACGCAAACGTTAGCAGTTTGCATTAACGCACAAAATTTGCCCTAATGTGAAAGAGCCCTTAGACATTATTTGTATTTTGTCATTTTAGAACACTTGGGCAGGGATAGTTTCCCTTTAATTAACCACTTCACCCCAAAGGGTTTTTTTACCCTAAAGCCCAATCTACACGATACGATTCTTTGTACGTTTCGATTACGATTACTAGCACTGACTGTTGTACTACAGTACCAACTACACAATAACCGTAATCCTATCCCCTAATCCCTAACCTAACCTAAACCTTAAACCCCATCTACACGATATGATTCTTTGTGCGATTCAATTACGATTCTATTTACGATCCGATTAAATCCGACATGTCCGATCGGGATTCAATTTAATTCGATTTGAAATTGCAAGACAATGGCAAATCGAATTGAATCCTGATCGGACATGTTGGATTTAATCAGATCGTAAATAGAATCGTAATCGAATCGTACAAAGAATCGTATCGTGTAGATGGGGCTTTACAGACAAGAGCGATTTTCACCGTTCAGTGCTCATCCCTTTCATTTGCAAATAGCTTAATCACTACTAATCACAATGAAATGATCTAGATCTTGTTTTTTTCACCACCAATTAGGCTTTTTAAGGTTAATATTTGTTTTCAGTAATTACTTTTTACTTTTTTTATGCATTTTAAAAAGGGAAAAACAAGGAAAAAAATTACTCCAATATTATCCCCTATATCTGTAATATAAACGCTGCTACTGTACATAAAACCCACACATTTTATCTGCCTATTTGTACTGGTTATCACAAGATTTTAATTACCATATTTTTCGGACTATAAGACGCACTTTTTCTTCCCCAAAAGTGAGGGGGAAAAGTGCCTGCGTCTTATATAGACCGAATACAGGGAGTTCCCGACATACGAACGCCCGCCGCTACGAACCGCCGCCTTCTCAGGGATTCCCTGTAATGCCTGAGCTGTCCTCCTGCACTGCCCATATGTAAGGTGAATAGCGCGGTTATTTCCTGTTAAGATAATTTGCATTGATCCCCGGCCACCTACTGTATGTAAACTAATTAGCATTTAGTCACGCCGCCCTCCTGATCGTGCAAGCTAATTAGCATTCAATGACGCGCCTCCCGCATGTGCAAGTAAATTAACATTTAATGACGCGCCTCCCGCCCCTGTAATTCTAATTAGCATTCAATGACGTGCCTCCTGCCCGTGTAAGTAAATTAGCATTCCATGCCCCGACGTAAGGTATCGGTAATTAGCCGCGGGCATCACTCACCTGAGACTGGAAGCCTGAGATGAACAGCTTTTTTTTTTTTTTTTTTTTTTAAGCTTTCTTGGCAGTCCCGGGTAAGCAAGGCTATTAGCCCCATGCACGGAAAAAGCGTGAGTGCCCTAAAAGCACCACCACAAAACGTGCATGAGTAGCCACGGGCCCCACAATACAGCAGGGCCCTTCCGGCTGTTCCCCGAAGGGAACCTTCCTCCTTTGCCATCGGCTCAGGGGGTGGCATCCAACACCCAAGGGGTTGGAGGATCCTGGAGTCCTCCGACACCCGAAGGATTGGAGGACGCCGACGTTGCCCAGTGGTTACCCAAAGGGCCTGGCCATGTGGCAACCGTGTCCACATGGTGCGGGTGGCTCCCCCGAGAGGGAGGGTGGCAACCGAAGTCCCCAGGGGACAAGTCCCCGGTGCCAGCAAGCTGGCCTCGACCTTGCGGCCGGAGTAATAAAAATTCTGCACTCTCCCTAGCCAAAAGGCCGGGGAGCTGCATTAGTCGGCTATGCATATGGGCAGTACAGACCAAAGCACCCTACTTCCGCCTGGGATCTGCCACATCCCAGGTTTTTTTCAGGTGCACCTGGAGCGCCACTTCCAGGGGCAGTACGCCTAAGCAAAGCCCTCAGCCATTCAGCTTCGACCATGGTATAAATCCATTCAATCAGCCTCTGGGGAGTTACGACAAGAAGGGACACCCTGCCACAGTGCCATCCCTCCAGATCCCCCCAAAAACCTCAAGAACATATACTACACTTGATCTTAGCCAAAAGGCCTGAGATGAACAGCTGGTTGTCTCGCTCACACCTTCCTCTTAGTGACGGTCGCGTATGTAATGACGCAACCAGGAAGTGCCGGCCCGGCAATAGGAGGAAGGTGTGAGCGAGACAAGCAGCTGTTCATCGCAGGCTTCCAGTCTCAGGTGAGTGATGCCCGCAGCTAATTACCAATACCTTACGTCGGGAGATTGAATGCTAATTTACTTACACAGGCAGGAGGCACATAATTGAATGCTAATTAGAATTACGCGGGCGGGAGGCGTGTCATTGAATGCTAATTTACTAACACGGTCGAGAGAGGGCTAATTAAATGCTAATTTACTTACAGGGGCTGGAGAGGTGTAATTAAATGCTAATTAGCTTATACATGGAGGATACATGTAACTAATTACCAGGGGAGAGATACTGGCTCGGAGGCAAGAGGAGGACATGAACGGGGACAGGAGGATGATTCCAAGGGGGACAGGAGGACACAAGGGGGACTGGAAGACATAAGGGGACTAGAGGAGGATATATAATTGGGAAGAGCATCTACAAGACGTTCCTGGACCTTGGACAAACCAGATTTAGTATTTTTCTTTTTTTCCCTGGTTTTTGCTCTCTAAATCTAGGGGTGTCTTATAGTCCGGAGCGTCTTCTAGTCCGAAAAATACGGTATGTCCCTAGTACAAAGTATGGTGACAATATATTATTTGGAAATAAAGGTGTAATTTTTTGGGGGTGTTTTTCCCACTAATCTAACATGCACGCATGCATAAACGGACGTGCATGCGCGCACGTGCTCAGTGGCAGCAGCACGGTTTTACTTATAAAAATGTCCTGGAGCAGTTAAGAGGCTCTAGCAGGATGTTTTTATAAGTCTGCTTGTCATTAAGTGGTTAATCTATCTACATTCACATCTCTTTAGAAGCAGTATTAACCTTCATGAACTGACATGAAAGAGTGTTTATCTTACTGTCTGTACAATATTTCCAGTATAAAAATGTAGTTCACTGTATTGGTCAATACATATATGCAATAAAATACTATAATTCTGCTGTTCTGTCATGCATTAAATACTTAGAAACACTGAAGCGGAAAAAAAAAAAAATGATATAGTGAATTGGTTGTGTACTATGAATAATTACTAGAAGTTTAGCAGCAAAGAAAATATTCTCATACTTTTATTTTCAGGTATATAGTGTTTTTTCTAACATTGCATCATTCTATAATATGTGCACATTACACAACACTCAGCATTCAAAATGAGTCTTTCAGAGCAGTCTGTGAAGTAATGACCTCTCCTCTAGTAGAGGAAAAGTAAATAGTCCAGGAACAGTTGAGATAATAAAAGTCAGATAACAGCCCTCTCCACGACTAACTTAGTCGGAGAGCTTAATGGCTTGTTTGCATAGAGATAACAACTGGAGTTTCTCAACTCTTCCTGTACTGGAAACAATTACACTGATGTATTTGATCTTAATGTTTTATTTCTTAGCTGTGCTACACATACAAACCATAATATTTTTTTTTCGCTTCAGTGTCTCTTTAAATTTTACTGTAACTAATAAACAAAAAAAAAAAAAAATTAAGCAAGGCATTGTAAGAGCTAAATTAAATAACCGGTCACTCCTTACAAAAATGAAGTTGCTTTTGTATAAGTGTGCTTTAAGAAGGCCAAAGCAAGGACAATGACAGATGGGAAGGACACCAAGGAGAGACTGTAAGCAGGACAAGCAGTGCACAGTGCTGTGTTACAAGCGTATTGGTCACTGACTTATGTATGGCTACAGCCTTTCTTAGGGGGCCTATTATTCTCAAATTTAGTTATTATACTGCAGTTATTTGGACATATATTATGAAGATGATGACAGTTGATAAAATATCTTCAGCAAGACCCCCTTTTACATAAAGTCCAGACCCAGCGCTCTACAATTCTTGCTCCTGGATAGGATATTGCAAGTGTTACTGGCTGAAATACACCTGGGCTTTTAAAAAGACTGTTTAAATGCATACGAAAAGATCAAGGCACACTGTGACACAGTAAGATGGCGTTAATAGTTAAATAATATACCCATAAACCAAGCAGGTCTATAAAACACAAGGCAATGTTCCATTGTGATACATGTATTGCTGCATCTCCAGATACAAATACCGTATATACTCGCAAGCAAGCCGACCCGCATGTAAGCCGACCCCCCCACTTTTACCCCAAAAAACAGGAAAAAATGATTGACCCTCATGTAAGCCGGGGGTAGGAAACGCTGGCCGCGTGATCCCCCCAGTATGTCCCAGTATAGCTAGTATAGTGCCCAGTATAGGTAGGTAGTGCTCAGTATAGCAAGTAAAATGCCCCAGTATAGCTAGTATAGTGCTCATTATAGCTAGTATAGTGCTCAGTATAGCTAGTATAGTGCTCATTATAGCTAGTGAAGTGCCCCAGTTTAGCTAGTATAGTGCTCAGTATAGGTAGGTAGTGCTCAGTATAGCTAGTAAAATGCCACAGTATAGCTAGTATAGTGCTCAGTATAGCTAGTATAGTGCTCAGTATAGGTAGGTAGTGCTCAGTATAGCTAGTAAAATGCCCCAGTATAGCTAGTATAGTGCTCAGTATAGTGCTCAGTATAGCTAGTATAGTGCTCAGTATAGCTAGTGAAGTGCCCCAGTTTAGCTAGTATAGTGCCCAGTATAGCTAGTATAGTGCCCCATTATAGCTAGTATAGTGCCCCCAGTATAGCTAGTATAGTGCCCCCAGTATAGCTAGTATAGTGCCCCCAGTATAGCTAGTATAGTGCCCCCAGTATAGCTAGTATAGTGCCCCCAGTATAGCTAGTATAGTGCCCCATTATAGCTAGTATAGTGCCCCATATAGCTAGCTATAGTGCCCCAGTATGGGTGGGTGGGTGGGTGGGTAGGTGCTGTCCCTCCCCGCTCCCCCTGCGGCCGCCGCTGCTGCTATTACCTCAGGCGGCGCCGCTTCCTCTATCCCCGTCCTCCTCCGGTAGTAACTCATTCACAGCAGCGCGCCTCTCGCTGCTGTGATGACGAGGAAACCATAGAGAGCGGCTTCCTGTAGCGCGATGCCGTTACTATGGGAACCGCTCTCTATGGTTTCCTGCGTCATCACAGCAGCGGGGGGCGCGCTGCTGTGTGAATGAGTTACTACCGGAGGAGGACGGGGATAGAGGAAGCGGCGCCGCCTGAGGTAATAGCAGCAGCGGCGGCCGCAGGGGGAGCGGGGAGGGACAGCACCTACCCACCCACCCACCCACACATGACTCGCAAGCAAGCCGACCCCCCAACTTTGGCCCACTTTTGGGGGGTCAAAAATTCGGCTTGCTTGCGAGTATATACGGTAGGTATTTTTCTGTTTGCACCGACCGTATCATGCTTAAAGGGGCGTGTGACGGTTCCAAGACCACAGAGCCCAGAGACACAGTGTATAGCGGCAGATTAAACAAAACCCGACTGGCGGGGCATTTATTGGTCACACAGTTCACACAAAAAGTTTACAATATTACTATATAATCCACAAAGGAGTGTCCGATTCCCCCTACCAAGCAGTCACAATTCCCAGCTTCGCAGGCAAAGCAACATAAGTCCCAAAGTTCCAGTAACTCCACCAATAGAAGGTGTCCAAGAGGTGCACAACAGATCCCAACAGTCCCAATAGATGCAGTTCTCATCAGTCCCAATATCCAGTAGACATCCGACAAGTCTACACGACCAGATGCAGGTGAGATACACCAGTCCACAGTCCAGGGCCTCAGGACACTAAGTTCAGCACATCCTATTGGTGTCCTGGCCGCATGGGAAATTCTTCTGGCTCACAACAGATCCTGGGAGCTGCTCTCCCTTCCCCAGACACAATCCAACTCCTTTCCATGAGGTACAAACATGAAACCAGCTCTGCTCTCAGGTGCCTAGCTGTCTGCCTCCAGTGGAGAGCCAACCACTCAGCAGCCTAAATAGTGAATGGCCTTAGGCTGATAAGGTGTATCTCTGATGTCTCCAGAGGGTGGGGAAAGGTGAGACTTCTATGGGACAGCAAATTATTATTATTATTATTATTATTATTATTATTATTATTATTATTTATTAGATTTATATAGCGCCAACATATTACGCAGCGCTGTACAATAAACAGGATTACAGACAATGATAACAGGGTTGACAGAACAATACAGGTAACAGACCATAGATACAACAATACAGGTAATAGCAATAAGATACGCAACATAATGCAGATAATAGTACAATGCCAGATCATAAACTGGAATGGTAGTGGTAAAAAAATACCAGTTCCAAATTCTGGGTAAAGTGCACACAGTCAAGTATGATACACAAGGGAAGAGGGCCCTGCCAAAGGCTTACAATCTAGAGGGAGGGGCTGGTGACACAAAAAGGAGGGGGTGCATCAAGAAGTTATTGGCAGAAAGGATTAGGGTAGTGTTGAGTTGATGTAGGCCTCCTTGAAGAAGTGAGTTTTGAGTGCTTTTTTAAAGGTGTTGAAGGTGGGAGAGAGCCTGATGGGCAGCGGGAGAGAGTTCCACAGGATAGGGGCAGCTCTAGTGAAGTCCTGCAGTTTGGCATGGGAGTGCGAGATGCGTGGGGTGGTTAAGAGGAGGTCGTTGGAGGAACGAAGTGGGCAGCCAGGTGTATATCTGCTGACCAGGTCAGAGATGTAGGTTGGGCAGGACTTGTGTAAGGATTTGTATGCCAAACATAGGATCTTGAAGCGGATTCTGAAGTGAATTGGAAGCCAATGAAGGGATTTGCGTAGGGGAGTTGTGGAGACAGAGCGGTGGGAGGAGTAGATGAGTCTGGCTGCTGCGTTCATGATGGATTTTAGGGGGGCGATGCGGTTTTGAGGAAGGCCTGACAAGAGGGAGTTGCAGTAGTCCAGGCGGGAGATGATGAGGGCATGGACAAGGAGTTTGGTAGTGTCTGGGGTCAGGAAAGGCCGGATCTTGGAGATGTTGCGTAAGTGGAAATAGCAAGCTCTAGCTACGGTTTGGATGTGGGAGGTGAAGGAGAGGGCCGAGTCTAGGGTGACACCCAGGCAGCGGGCTTGTGTGGTTCGATGAATGATTGTGCCATTGACAGTGACAGAGGTCAGTGGGGGGGTGAAGCAGCACGGGGCGGGAAGATTAGGAGCTCAGTCTTATCCAGGTTTAATTTTAGGAACCTGGCAGACATCCACGATGAAATAGCTGAGAGACCAGAGGATACCTTCCCCATGGTGGTGGTGGAGAGGTCAGTGGTATGGAGGTAAATCTGGGCGTCATCTGCATATAGGTGATAGTTGAAACCCAGAGAGGAGATGAGTTTTCCGATGGAGGCGGTGTAAATGGAGAACAGCAGGGGACCAAGAACAGAGCCTTGGGGGACCCAAACTAAAGGTGGGAAGGAGGTTGAGGAGGAACCATTGAAGGAGGTCTTGAAGGAGCGATTTGAGAGGTAGGAGGAAAACCATGCTAGGGCACGGTCTTGGATACCCACAGATTGCAGGGACTGGAGTAGCAGGGAGTGATCAACAGTGTCGAATGCTGATGAGTGGTCTAGGAGGAGAAGGATAGTGTATTTTCCTTCGGCCTTGGCAAGCGTGAGGTCATTGACGACCTTGGTGAGGGCAGTCTCGGTGGAGTGGCCTGGCCGAAATCCTGATTGTAGGGGATCAAACAGGGAGTTGGAGTCAAGGTAATGGGTCATGCGCTGGTGGGCTAAACGCTCTAGGAGTTTAGATGCAAAAGGGAGTAAGGAGATGGGACGGTAGCTGGATGGAAGTGAGGGGTCTAGTGAGGGTTTTTTAAGTAGGGGAAGTACAGTGGCCTGTTTGAAGTCAGAGGGGAAGGTACCCGTGGATAGGGAGAGGTAAAACAGAGTGGTGAGGACAGGAGCCAGAACAGGGAAGTGAGGACGGAGGCATTTGGATGGCACAGGGTCTAGGGGGCTGGAGGTGGCAGGAGAAGTGGCTAGGAGATGGCTGACTTGGTCCTCTGTGATAGGAGTAAAGGCAGTGAGTGGTGGGTGGGGTGGGGAATAGGTATTGGTGGGGGAGGAATAGGTGGTGGAGTGGAGGCATGAGATTTCCCGTTGGATGCTGGCTATTTTGTCTGTAAAGTGGGTGGACAGATCAGTGGCTGAGAGGGCGGAGGTGGGGGGAGGAGTGGTGGGGTTAAGGAGGGAGTTGAAGGTGGCGAAGAGGCGCCGAGGGTTGGAGGCTTGGGATCCGATCAAGGCAGCAAAGTATTTTTGTTTAGCATCAGTTAATGCGGTATAGAGCAGCTGCAGGTTGGCCTTGTACGCCAAGAAGTCGGAGTTGCTGCGGGATTTCCTCCATTTGCGTTCGTAGGTGCGTGTCTGTTTTTGGAGGTTGCGAGTGTGTGCATTGTGCCAGGGCTGGGGGTTGATGGGACGGCTGCGGCGGAATGTGGGGGGTGCAGCAATGTCTAGGGCTGCTGAAAGGGCCTGGTTGTATTTGGCCACGGCTTGGTTTGGGCAGGTAACGTTTGGGAGGGTGGATGTGAGGGAGTGGAGGGGGTTGGCTAGTGCAGTTGGGTCTAGGTTATGCAAATCTCTCTGCCAATGACCTGAGGGTGGTGGAGGGTTGGGGGAGGATGATGGGGTGATGGAGAAAGAGAGAAGGTGATGGTCGGAGAGGGGAAAGGGTGTGATGTCCAGGTTGGGGAGGGTAGCAGATTTTGAGAGAATCAGGTTTGAGTGTGGCCAGCGCGGTGGGTGGGGGAATTGGTGTGTTGGGAGAGGCCAAGGGAAGTAGTGAGGGAGAGCAGTTGAGAGGCTTCAGGGGAGTAAGGACTGTCCATGGGGATGTTGAAGTCCCCAAGTATGATTGTGGGGAGGTCAGAGGAGAGGATGTGTGGGAGGCAAGAGGCCAGGTTGTCCAGGAATTGTTTAATGGAGGTGGATGGGGGGCGGTAAAGGACTGTGATGACTGCTGGAAGGGGATGGTAGAGGCGGATAACATGTGTCTCAAAGGATGTAAAGTTTAAAGAAGGGGGTGGCGTGAGGACACGGAAAGTGCAGGACGGGGAGAGGAGCAGACCCACCCCTCCCCCAGACCTGTTTTCTGGTCTGGGGGTGTGACTGAGGTGAAGTCCTCCATAGGAGAGGGCCGCTGCTGCAGCAGAGTCAGAGGGGGTGAGCCATGTCTCTGTGAGGGCAAGGAGGGTGAGGGAGTTGGAGAGGAAAAGGTCATGGATTTCAGTGAGTTTGTTGCGGACTGATCTAGCATTCCAGAGGTCGCAGGAGAGAGAGGTGGTGTGCTTGTGAGAGGTCTGGATGGGAATGAGGGAGGAGAGGGAGTGAGTGTGGGTGCGGGAAGGAACTGTGAGGGAGGTAGAGACATGTTTGGAGTGGGGTGTGCATGGAGTCAGTGATGGAGTGGTATGGGAGTTGCGTGGGGTTGGAGGGTAAAATGGGAGGGTAGAGTTACATAAGGTGACCTTATTGATGACTAGGTGGTGAAGGAGCAGGTGGAGGAAGAGCATATTGTGATATGTAGATAGTGGAGGAAGAGGTGTGCAGAAAGGTGGAGGAGTCATGGAGTTTGAGACTAGGGAGAGATGGTTTGTGCAGGCCGAGATGTTTGGCAGTGTTTAAAGTTGTAAATAATGCAAATACCTTAGTGACTGCTTAATGCTGCTGTATTGCTGGTGAATTCTGGTAAATTCAATTAGTAAGATCCTTAAAGCTATCCTTAAAATGCGAGCAGACAATCGTCAAAGCCGATTACACAGCATCCTTATGAACATCCACACAGCCCTAGTGTTTGAATAAGATTGGTCTAGAGACCATTAGCCTCCACTACAATCAGCAAATACAGTACTGTGCATTAGTCTGCAGTCCTAATCCAATCACCTATTGTCACAGGGCGCTACAGCGAAAAAAAATTTAAATTTAAAATATGTGCAAACAAATTAGAAGTACATTTTTTACAAAGTAAAATGAGTCATAAATTACTTTTCTCCTATGTTGCTGTCACTTACTGTAAGTAGTAGAAATCTGACAGAAGTGACAGGTTTTGGACTAGTCCATCTCTTCATAGGGAATTTTCAGGGATTTATTTATTTATTTTCAAAAGCACTTTACTGAATGGCAATTGCTCTGTCCAACTACCAAAAAACTGTGTAGCAAGCAGGGAAGCTGGCCAGCATCATTGTTTAAATCCTTTTTAAGGAGTATCTTTATAAATAAAAGTCTTGCTGAGAATCCCCTATGAAGAGATGGACTAGTCCAAAACCTGTCACTTCTGTCAGATTTCTACTACCTACTGTAAGGGACAGCAACATAGGAGAAAAAGTAATTTATGGCTCCTTTTACTCCAGAAAAAAATTACTTATTTTTGTCTATGTTTGCACATATTTTAAATTTTACAATTTTTCGCCATAGTGCCCCTTTTAAAATTTGTAAAAACAAGCTAACATTTCATTAGTCGCTGTACACAAAATCTTTATTGGAGTATTAATTATATGGCGGGATGGTCAATGTGTGTACACCTCATCCCTACTGCCCCAATCCCTATTAAAGGTTATCCCTTTGACATGGTGGTTCCTGACCTTGGGGTGAATTCCTATGTATTGGAGGTGCTCCATGTGAAATTGAGAGGGGTAATGAGCTAGTCACGGTTGTCCATTCTCTCTTATGTATACAGATCAACATGTATGTGTTTGCACATGCATGTATCTAGATGCGCAGATGTAGACTAGATGCGAAGATGTAAAGAATGATAAGTAAAGGGAGACATCGTTTTGATTGCGTTGAAGCCCAATCCTTTCGACCACAAAACCCCCTTCCAGCTCATAGGGTATAATAAATTATTTTCCTGCAGAGTAGCTAACTTGGCTCACTGGATTTTAGCAAGCTTATCTGTCGAAGGTCTGGATTTATCAAGTTTGTCATTCAATGTGAAGTTAAAGTCTCCACACTAAATAAATATAGTGTTGGGACCAACTTCAATTTGTTTCTGGATCTCACAATAGGTGCGGAAAGCCTTCTCAGGGGGTAGATAGCAATTGATCAGGTATAATTTTTTATCATTAAGGGTGCCTTTAATGATAACAAAAACGGCCCTCAGGATCTGACTCCACAGTCTCAACTACTAGCGGAAGTGTGTTTTTTATAAGGATAGTGGCTCATCTGTGTTTTTTAGAGGCTTGGGAGTGATATGTGGTCAAATAGTGCTTATGAAAGTAACAAGGGCATGATGCCGAGGAAAAATGTGTCTCCTGGAGGCAAACGATGTAGTAAGGTTATAAAAGTTTTCCTACGTTTAGAGGGGGAATTGAGGACCCTAGTATTGAAGGATATAAGTCTCAGGGAGTCCATGAAGTAAGTAGTGTTAGAGCTTCAAATGGTGCAAAAAAAAAAAAAAAAAAATGGACTGTCCCAGTGTGAGCAGCAACGAACAACAAACATTTAACCCTCCTGGCGGTATGAAAAATTCCACCAGGAGGCAGCGCGGCAGTTTTTTTTTTTTAAATCATGTACCGAGCCCAGGGCTCGCTACATGATAGCCGCTGCTCAGCGGCATCCCCCCGCTTCGATCGCCTTTGGCGATCTCCCATCAGGAAATCCCGTTCAAAGAACGGGATTTCCTGGAGGGCTTCCCCCGTCGCCATGGCGACGGGGCGGGATGACGTCACCGACGCCGTGACGTCATTGGGAGTCCCGATCCACCCCTCGGCGCTGCCTGGCACTGATTGGCCAGGCAGCGCACGGGGTCTGGGGGGGGGGGGCCGCGCGCCGCGACAGATAGCGGCGATCGGGCGCGGGGTGGCGGCGATCGGTGTGCTGGCGCAGCTAGCAAAGTGCTAGCTGCGTCCAGCAAAAAAAAAAAGAAAAAAAAAAAAAGAAAATCGTCCGAGCAGGGCCGGAGAAAACCTCCTGCGCGGCTTACCCCGAACCGCCGGGAAGGTTAAACAAGAACTAAAACCATAACGATGTAGGTAAAGGGAACACAGAGGTCAAGGCCTCCATGTTACAACTGGACAAGACTCCAGTTAGCAACTGGTTGAGTTGTGGGAGGAAAGGGGAACCTATTCCTCCCCAAATCCACCAATCAGTGAGGACAGCAATGAAAATCTGACCGGGAGAAAGGCATCTGGATTTCCTTATGAGAAAATATAGCCATGCAATTGGGGCAGAGATTGACCTGCTGTGGGATTAAGTAGGCATAAGTGAGAGGGGCGAGGATGGGCAGGGGTGGGGGAGGTAAGAGGGAAAAGGGAAATGAGGAGGGGGGGGGGGGGGGGAGTATAAGGGTAAGGGAGAGGAAATGGGGGGGGGGGGGGGGAGGAGAAGCCCCAAATAAACAGGTTAGTGCCTAGTTCAAGATACTCAGAAAATTTATAAAACAGACTACAAACATTTTTTACAGAATTTAGGCTTGCAAACGTTGGAAGCATGAGCCAAGGGTATAACGTCACTTATAGCCTAAAAAAGGCTAAACTGTCCAGTACCAACCCTCTAAGTCGGCAGATGAGTGATGCATAAAGAAGAGAGCCGTGCTAGAGATTGCATAGTGAAATCAATCTGAATATTATATAGCCTTCAAGTCCCCCCCCCCCCCGTCCCCCCCAGGTCCCCATCAGCAAGAACAGTGAGTGCAGTAGTGGGAAGTCCCATCACTGCCCATCCAAAAGAGAAATGATAGCACAATGTTCCATTGGGAAGAGAATGGAAGGGAATAATATGGCTCCATCATAATGCAAGGTTCCATCATAATGCAAGCGGCTTGTAGACTAAACGAGAGTCATATCCATAGGACAGAGTCAATGCAATCTCATGGAGATAAAGTAAATTAAAGGCCAGTAGAGAAACATCTCAGCATAATGGGCTTTTAGATAGCAAATACAAGCAAAGAGCGCTTCCCATATACTTAGCTCGAGGAGGTTGACGGTGAATTAGGAGCCGATCCTTGTCTGCTTCCTGCGGTTTGCCAAACTCTCTCTGGTCTCTGAACCCGGGGGGACTCCACGGGCGGCTCGATTTGCACCCTCATGTTAGCATCTTGCAGGATCCGTTTGCCTTCTTCCAGGTTGGTAACTCTGTGGCCGGTTCCTTGCAGCGTAAAGACAAGGGCTCAAGGGAAGCCCCACGCGTAGCGAATTTGGGCTGAGATCAAAGCTTGCGTGATCGGACGAAGAGTCCTTCTCTTTTGCAAGGTCAGCGGTGAAAGATCAGTATAAAGTTGTACTGTGTCTGGCACCCCCGGGAGAGAGGATTAGGAGCGAGCAATTGCCATAACTTGTTCCTTAGTCTCGTGGTATTGAAACTTAAAGGACTTCCGAGGCCAAATGTTCCCCCCAAAAATAAGTTAGATACCTGTATAACTTTGGTGGACACGGAGGACGCCGTCCGCGCCCTCCGTGCCGTTCCGCCGGGTCCCCCCCGCCTCTCAATATCCCCCCGAATGGCTCCCGACCCCACGGCCAGGGTCGGGCTCTGCTGCCTGTATAAAGATGGCCGCCGGCGCTGGCCGCAGCTGCGCACTCCGCATGGTCGCTACTGCGGCTGTGCAGCACTAGGGCCAACCCCCCGATCCACGCAACAGGCTGTTTCCTGTAGCATGGATCGGGGGTTGGTCCTAGAGCTGCGCAGCCGCAGTAGCGGCCATGCGGAGTGCACAGCCGCGGCCAGCGCCGGTGGCCATCTTTATACAGGCAGCAGAGCCCGACCCTGGCCGTGCGGTCGGGAGCCATTTGGGGGGGGGGGGGGGGATATTGAGAGGCGGGAACCCGGCGAAACGGCACGGACGGCGTCCTCCGTGTCCACCAAAGTCATACAGGTATCTAACTTTTTTTATTTTTGGGGGGAACATTTGGCCTCGGAAGTACTTAAAGCACCAAGACTCTAGGCAGGTTAGGGTTGCGCGGTTTCCCAAGCGCTCGATGAATCCTATCGAACCAAAACATGGCCTGGTCCACCTGCGGCAGCATGGCTGAGAAGAGATTGAGTGCCACTGCATGCAAGTCTGAAGGATTCGGGCAGCCCTCGGATTCTAATGTTTGAGCGACGAGCCCGGTTTTCCTGATCCTCTTGTCTGGCTTCTAGCTGATCGAGACTGGTATCATGGGTGTCCAATCTGCGTTTGTCTTCTTTCAGGGCGTCAGCGTAGGAATCAAGCCTTTGCTCCACCTCGTGAACTCGATCTCCGAGCTCCTGGATATGAGCGTTAATGGCGGAGACCGCAGCATTCAGCTCCTTCTTAAGCATTTTCTGGATGGAGCTGAGCAGGGCCGAGTTGTCCAGCTTCTGGGAGCTTTGAGAAGGGCCAGGCTGAGATAGAGGTTCCTCCGGCGAGTTATCACTTGCATGGGAGTTAGGAGCAGCGGCCATCTTTGGGGCCTTGTCTTTTTGCTGGCGGGCAAGAAGCTTCGGTAATGGGCCCTCGTGGGGAGTACCTTTGTTCTTTTTGTTTTTCCTCGGCTCTGTCATATCCCGGTTGCTTTGGTCTAACAGCAGTGAGCGAGGTGCGGCTATAAAATGCAGAATTATGCAGTTTAGTTCCCGATCAGACACGGAGCTTAGCGGGGCTACTAGTGAAGGCTAGTATTGTAGTATATTTATTAAGGTTTTCATATTTAAAGGGAACGTCTGGCAAAAAAAAAAAAGTTTCACTTACCTGGGGCTTCTACCAGCCCCATGCAGCCATCCTGTGCCCTCACAGTCACTCACTGTTGCTCCAGTCCCCCTCCGCCAGCTAGTTTTGTCGACCTCGGGGGTCGTCGGGCCGCATTGCGTACATTTTTACACATTCCCACCGGTGCAGTAACATTAACACAAGTTTTTACGAGTTACTGGTTCAACGCAAAAATTGTTACGCATTGAACCAGTAAGACGTAAAAACTTGTGTGTTAATGTTCCTGCACCAGCGGGAATGCGTAAAAATGTACGCAATGCAGCCCGCTGACCCCCGAGGTCAGCAAAAACAAAACTAGCTGGCGGAGGGGGATTGGAGCAACAGTGAGTGACTACGAGGGCACAGGATGGCTGCATGGGGCTGGTAGAAGCCCCAGGTATGTGAAACTTAAATTGACTCTAAACTTTATTCCCATCCTTTGAATTAACATTTGAATATAAGAAATATAATTTAAGTACCGATGACAGTACTAAGTCCTCATGCTGGCTATGTATATATACAAAATATTAGTTTTGCCATTAACTACTGCAACAGTGGTTAATCTGAAAGTCCTAATGCCTTTTTGAATTATGGAAACAATTATTTATTTTTTCAATTTTAAAGGGAGGTACTGCTGTACTTTATAGCAAAAACAGTTTGTAATAAAAATATAAAAAAAAAAAAAAAAAAAATCACACTAGAATAAAAAAAAAAAAAAATATAAAAAAAAAAATATATTATGTCTGAAGAGCAGATTTCCAGCTTTGGAGCAGGTGGAGCAGTCAAAATGATTGACCCCTGAATAATATTATACATTCACTTTGTTATGAGATGTTAAAGGCTTGTGTCAGGTTAACAGGCTTGCTGGCCTGGAGCTAAAATTACTGTGATCACTGAAGTGTATTATCTCTAAACAATCAGGTGACTTATATTACATTGTGATGTGTAAATATCTCTAAGCCTGCGCTGAGCATAAAGGGGTGCCAGCACTTGCAGGCCTAGAGCCTTGAAGGAATGAGAATAAAAATAATATTACTTATAGGATATAATGTACTGCTCAGAAATAACCATGCAGAACGCTCTCAGCCACTGGAGAGAAACTGCTCGCAAGCCCCCGACCACGAAGGGGACCCCAAGAATGACAGAGCGGAGCTGCGGCGAGGTGCACATAGGTTTCTAGGGGCTGGAGGAAGCCCCAGGTAAGTTCTTGTTGCATCATGTATCCTTTAACGTAGTGTTCCCCAACCCTGTCCTCAAGGCCCACCAACAGTGCATGTTTTTTGGAAATCCACAGAGGTAGGTAATCAGCTCTGCTGAGACACTAATTACCCCACCTGTGCATGTTTGTGGTTTCCTGCAAAACATGTACTGTTGGTGGGCCTTAAGGACAGGGTTGGGGAGATCTGCTTTAAAGGGAACCCAAGGTGAGTGGGATATGGAGGCTGCCATATTTATTTCTTTTAGAAAATGCAACCGGTAGATAGGAGGATCACCACTCAAGAGAACAGCAGCGTGCCACAATCCCTGCCCCTGTGTCCCAATGGGCATACACAGATCATAGAAGACAAATGGATCGGCACCACTTCAGCTTCAGTATTTTATGCTCTATTATTCATGTGAAAGACAGCAGCAATCACAGACGCTGTTTCGGGCAGCATGCCCTTTTTCAAATTGCATCAGCCATAAAAAACACAAGTGAAATACATCCTTATATAACCCACCCCCAGATAAAAACACCAATCAGTGTACTACTGATTGGTGTTTTTATCTAGGGGAGGAATATATAAGGGTGTACTACTGATTGGTGTTTTTATCTGGGGGTGGGGGTATGTAAGGGTGTATTTGACGGTTTTTATGGCTGATGCAACTTGAAAAAGGGCATGCTGCCCGAAACAACGCCTGTTATTGCTGCTGTCTTCCTTTTAGAAAATAACAGTTACCTGGCAGCCCTGCTGATTTTCTGGCGTAAGTAGTGTTTGAGTATCAACCCTGTGACAAGCATGCAGCTAATCAAGTCAGAAGAGTAAGAGCACCTGATCTGCTGCATGCTTATTCAGGGTCTATGGCTAAAAGTATTAGAGGCAGAGGATCAGGGGGATAGCCAGGCAATTTGCATTGTTCAAAAAGGAAATAAATATGGCAGCCTCCATATCCCTCTTAGCTCTGGTTCCCTTTAGGGCTGATTCACACTACAAGAGCTTTTTAAAAAATGCTAGAGATTTTAAAAGCTCTTGTTAATGCAATGCTATGGGGGATGTTTATAAAACCACATCACTCCAGTTTGAACACACACATAGGATAACATTAGCACAAGGTTAGAAAATCACAAAGTGCTTAGAAAAGCTCTTTGTGTGTGAATGAGTCCAGAAGGCAAGAACACTGTAATACCTTTCAAATGAGGATGTCCACTCAGCAAGTAGAACCAGGAAAACTACCGTTTAGTAAAAGCAGAAAGTACAGTTAGATCTGCCATTTAAGACTGGATTCACACTGCGCATTGCATAAGGGTCGCATAACATGTATGAACGGCAATGGACATTGGGCACATTTATTTAAAGGACAGGTTAGAGAACAAAAAATAAAAAATTAAGATCCACTTACCTGGGGCTTCCTCCAGCCCCTGGAAGCCTATCTGTCCCTCACCGCAACTCCGTTGTCCCTGGATACCCTTTGTTGCTGATCTCACCAGGTCGGCATCTGCTGCGCCTGCCCGCCACTCGCGCTCCTGGAGCATCTGCAATGGAGGGGATCCTGGGACATCGGAGGAGCGGTGAGGGACAAATAGGCTGCCAGGGGCTGGAGGAAGCCCCAGGTAAGTAGAACTTTTTTGTGCTCGGATGTGTGCTTTAAGTATTTATATAGCGCCAACATATTATGCAGGGCTGTACAGAGTATAGTGTCCTGTCATTAACTGTCCCTCAGAGGGGTTCACAATCTAGCCTAGTCCTATGTATGTATCATGTAGTGTATGTATCATAGTCTAGGGCCAATTTTAGGGGGAAGCCAATTAACTTATCTGTAGGTTTTTTGGGATGTGGGAGGAAAGTGGAGTGCCCGGAGGAAACCCTCAGAGACACGGGGAGAGCATACATACTCCTTGCAGATGTTGACCTGGCTGGGATCCAAACCAGAGACCCAGTGCTGCAAGGCGAGAACGCTATCCACTACGCCACCGTGCTGCCCAAGGTATACCATAGATGTTAATTCAAAGTCAGCATGCACTGAGTTAGACCAATGTGATCTGCTACAATGCAGAAATGTGAACAGGCCCATAAAATTGCATGGGTAGCGAGTTCATGCGCGCAATAATTCTGCAATGCAACAGATATGATGTGAATGCACCCTAAAGGTGGCTATGCACTCAAGGCCCGAGCCCACTAACACAGTTGTATCTGCTTCTGTCCACTTTTCTTCATCTGTAACATTGATGTGCAACTGAAAAGCGGACACAGCTGCATCAGTGGGCTCGGGCCCTAACAGATGGCCACCAGATCGACCATCAGATAGATCCCTCTCTAATTGGATCTGATCAGAGAGGGATCCATTAGCTGTCTACACACTGTACACAGAAATAGATTTCAGCATGAAATTATTAAAAATCTGAAGAGCCACAGTCTGCCAGGCTCCAGGTCTCTCCCATCCAATGTGCTTGCCTGTGGTGTCAGTGGAGCCAACTCTCCTCCATCACCCAGCATGCCTCCCAGGGTCTCTCCATGCCACTGTGCTCCTCCCGGTGTCTTCTTTCCCAGGGAAGCTGTCTCAGGTGACAAACACTAGGGTTCCAGCGTGTATGCCATTGGGCCTCTAGCGTTTGGCTTCTAGCTGTTGTCATATGAAGCAGCTTCCCTGGGAAAGAAGACACAGGGAGGAGCACTGTCGCATGGAGAGAAGACACCGCACATGGGAGGAGGCACACCGGCGGACAGGTAAGCGCTAGCTCTGCTGCCAACACTCTGCGTCGGTTGTTTCCAAATCAAACGCTACTACGGACGTACTCCTAACCCCTGTGAATCAGGCAATATGTTCTGTCCAGTGTGATCGACCAATTCCACCGATTTTGACCAGAAATCGATCTGGCATAGTCTACAGCGCTGATTTCTAACAGCTTCCATCAGTGATCTAACCTGTCAGATATCAAAGTGGGGGGGGGGGGGGGGGTGAGTTGAGAAGTGGCCACCTCGCGTTATGCAGCTTTCACTAACTGCAACCTCTAACAGCTGTGGAACTAAACATTCCAGCGTGACGTGCCAGCTCTAGTTATGGTGGAAAGGACAGTTCCATCACAGCCACATAAGGAGCACAAGTAAACCGGCAGTGTTGCCATAGGACTCGGGACAGGTGTCTTAGTTTCCTTTTAGTGAGTTAGTCTGGTAAAGGTAAATTGCTGCGTGTAATAGAAATTTTGCTTATACAATATGCTACTTGCAAAGAATATACAATATTGCAGAGACCATGCAATGCTCTGACGTCCATGGTTTTAACTCTGTCACAACCCGATTTTGTAGCAGCTGGAAAAAGTAAAATGGGTCACGTGACTAACTTCTGTCACTTGCCCTTAATGAAAATAATGTGAAACGTTTCAAAATGAAAACAAGTTCCATTCATTGGCTTGCGTCATTTAAACAAGGCTTTCCAAGATTCAACCTGTCTAAATGTCTATTTACAAATGAGCTCCTATGATGCTGACAAAAAGAAATCCCTCCACTAGCTTACTGACATCTCTTTGTAGACCTGTTCATTTTTTCCTTATTTTAGCCCTTTTGCCCTTTCAATCATGAAGCATATTACTATACTGTCAGGAAAAAGCAGAACTGAACAACAGGAAGCCCAGCTGGGATAGGAAGAGGGCAGGAGGCTCATGCATTAACATAATAATCCAGCTGCGCTCCCATAGGCCCTTAGGGCAGACAGCATATTAGGTAGGCCTCCTGTGCAGACCCTAGCGGAAGCTGCCTGTCAACCTGTGGCAGTTATAGACTGCTCAATAGCACCAGCTTCATCCTGAGCCAAGTGTACATTTATTCTGCTGATAAAGACAGGAATCCATCTTTTTGTGCTGCTTGGTGCACACCATTTATACTTGACCTATTAATTCTTTACAAATGGCTTTCTACATGATAGAAGAGAGATGCTGTAAGCAGCTATTCCTCACTGATCCTAGATCCAGTAAGGACATGAAAGGGATATGATGGGCAATGTGTATAATCAATGTACTTACTGACTTCACAATCTCAATCATCACATCCAGAGTTCACAAATGTTGTGTACATGAAAACAGACTTGGGATTGCATTCAATCATTCTTTTCAAAGGGATGGGTTCAGCTTTGGAAATACAGTAAATAGGTAAACATGTAAAATGCAAGATATGTATGACATGTGAAATCCATTCCATTTCACCATTTTATTTCAAGATTATGAACAGAAAAAAAAATTACCATGGAAAATCAAAAGAGGTACATACAAGCAATGACAAATATACATGCATTTTAACCACTTCACCACTACAGGTGGTGTTCCCTTTATGGACCAGAGTAATTTTCACTTTTCAACGCTCCTCCCATTCCATTTATTCGCTAATAACTTTATTATGGTGTGGGACCTAACAGACGTCTAGGGGCTGGAAGAAGCCCCAGGTGAGTGAGACCCGACCCCCCCCCCCCCCCCCCCCCCATGTTTCCTTAAAGCAGTGTTCCCCAACCCTGTCCTCAAGGCCCACCAACAGTGCATGTTCTGTGGAAATCCACAGAGGTAGTTAATCAGCTCTGCTGAGATGGTAAATACCACACCTGTGCATGTTTGTGGGTTTCTGCAAAACATGTACTGTTGGTGGGCCTTGAGGACAGGGTTGGGGAACTGTGCTTTAAAGAGAAACTCCAGTGAAAATAATGTAGTAAAAAAAGTGCTTCATTTTTACAATAATTATGTATAAATGATTTAGTCAGGGTTTGCTCATTGTAAAATCTTTACTCTCCCCGATTTACATTCTGACATTTATTACATGGTGACATTTTTACTGTGGGCAGGTTATGTAGCTGCTCCTAGCTGTTTTGGCTGTTAGAGACAGCTGTAACCACTTCAGCACCACAGGGTTTTTTGCTTAAAAACCAGAGCAATTTTCACATTTCAGTGCTCCTCCCATTCATTCACCAATAACTTTATTGCTACTCATCAGATGTAAATTATCTATATCTTGTTTTTTTGCCACAAATTATGCTTTGTAAGGGTGATATTTGCTTTTAGTAATTATGATATTATCTGTGCATTTTAAAAGGGAAAAATGAGAAAAAAAAAAAAGAAAAAATACACTATTTCTCCATTTCCATCCACTATAGTTTTCAAATAAACAATGTTACCATAGGTAAAACCCACACATTGTATTTGCTAATTTGTCCTGGTTATTTCAACATTTAAATAATGTTCCTAGTACAATGTATGGCGATAATATATTAGTTTCTGGTTTGTGTTTTTTGTTTTCTCATTGTACTCTATCAGTAATTAAAAGCCCTTATCTTCATGATTAACAGTAATACACTCTCATGGCATACATATTTTAAAAGCTAAGTCCCTAGGGTAACTATGTATTCTCTTTTCAATGCTGTCACTTTTGTTTTTTTTTTTACAAGTATTTATTTAGGGGTATAGAGTACATGAAAATAACAGTTTTATTGCTTTTCATTCAGTTTTCCGGTAAAAAAATAATCACATGACTTAGTCCTCAGTTGTCAAACAACACAAAATCTATTCTCTCACTTGTCACGGTTAAAATGATACCCTATATACATAATCAGATAGCTTATTGGGCATACAGCACACTGTTTACCACAAGTACGCCTATCTACTCCCCTGAGCTTCAGATGAAGTTTTGTGGGGAGTAGATAAGCGTAGCAAGGGATTCAAAGTGGGTAAACAGCTAATTCCTGTCTGTGAACCTTGTTACATTGTAACAAACTGCCAAAAGTACAGCGGTACTCAGAGCTTCTTGTGGGAGGGGTTTCAGCACAAAATCAGTCATACAGCGCCCCCTGATGCTTGGTTTGTGAAAAGCATTATATTTCTCATGTAAAAGGGGGTATCAGCTACTGATTGGGATAAAGTTCAATTCTAGGTTGGAGTTTCTCTTTAATGTATTAGAGACAGAGCATCAGCACAAGTCAGGCAATTGGCAGCTGTATATAGAAGGACGGGCACCTTCCGCTTGTCACCAATCAGATTTAATAGAAAAGTGTGCAGCCTACATATGCTTGCATGAATCCCAGATGACTTGTGACAATACAGATACCAGTTGACTGCCGCATGACCAAGCGTCCAGTGTGACCCGAAACGACTGCCACTGGTCCAATTTGTGCCAAATTTGTCCCCACCACCCAAAAAAAAAACATCCCAAAAAAAAAATACAATACAGTAAAGTCAAAGATATAAATATAGGCCATGAAAACGTGTTTAAAAATACAGGTTAAAGACAATACTAGGGGTGTACCACCCATAATTATCTACCATTTCTGTTTTTTGTTGTATATAGTGTAAATCAGCACCACTGGCTCTACACTTTGATAGGTTCTTCATGCCTCTCCCCACAAACCCCCCTAATGTTGTCCATTTATAGGTGCAAGCTGTGATCCTCCTTTACAACTTGAGATGGTAAATGTGATGCCTATATTTGTGACATTCAATTGTGAAGAAAGCTGCATGCAATATGGAATTATCTGCAACTTCCTGACCAGCTCTACTTTCAGCATATCACTTCCTGTTCCTGTCAGCTAAGGAAATAGGAGGGCCATTTGCAGGAAGAGACAGCATTGATGACACAGAGCAATGATCAGAGCATCAGACCAGACTAGAAATCATAGATATGCAAGCAAAGCTATTGGACAGCAATATTACGAAGTGATGAACCATGCACACAGCACGCAGTTCAAAATAACAATGCACACCCACTATGATGCTGATCCTCTGTTTTCAATACCATCTTTCACTGAAAACATAAATACAGATAAGGTGTTATGACTCTGCCGCTTACTTCCTTTGGTAGTACTTGCTTTGTAAAGGTGGCCACACGCCATACAATTTTTTAAATATCTGTTCAATTTAAGAATTGCAATCAATTTTTCTGACCGATTGTAACATTTCAAAAATATGACCAATGTACCACACACGTATGTTCAATTTTCCCCCAATTATGATAAAAATGATTGGAAACTGACAAAATTGCTAGGTTGTGTATATTAATAAATTGACAAACACACACCATACAATTTTTAGAAAGATTGAAGAAAAATATCTGGCATTCCAAATCGATAAAAATCGAAGAAAACGGGAAATCCGATCTGATTTTTCAGTCGAATGAAAAAAAAAAAAAAAAAAAAAACTTTTGATTTTTTTCGGGAGATCCGATTGTTTTTATCGAATTGGCATAAAATCGGATCATTTTATTGTATCGTGTGTGGCCACCTTTAGTCTGACTAAAGTTGCTAAAAGATCAGCATGACTGACAGACAAGCAGCCCTGATAAGTAGTAAGTCTGTAGTGGCATGTTCTGTATTGTGTGTGATCCCACTAGAGCAGGTATGTCAAACAGGTCCTACAAGGGCCGAGATCCTCACACATTTTTGATACAGCTCAAATGAATTGATGGGTCTGAATCAGGAAAGGTGCGGTCCATCAGGTAGAACACATTCCTCTCTCTCTGTCCATCCTAAACACTGGCATGGATCTGGCCCTCCAGGCCTGGAGTTCGACACATGTGCACTAGAGGGATGTGTTTTTATAATAATCCCCCATAGCATTGCATTAGCAAGAGCAAGAATTATCAAATCACAAGCGCTTAGAAAAAGGCTGCTAGTGGGTGTGAGCCCAAAGGCTGGGCATTGTAAAGTGGAGTAAACTATTGAAGGTAGTGGAAATCTAGAACACACTACTAGTGTAACTGCCGTACTGGTGAAAATCTATGCAAAATACCAACTCCTTATTACCACGTTTCATTAATACCAGTGAGTGAGCGCATCGTCACTGGCTGACTTTGAAAACAGGAATTTAAGGAATATTTAAGTTGAGACAATTAAAATTGATCCAGTCCAAATAAGACTAGTACTGTATACATTTACGAAAAGCATTTCTAAATTAAGCGCACTAATTGATTGAGCTGCCATTAGATAATGATGTGATCATTGCAGACTCTAGGGATTTGACAGCTTAAAAGACAAAAGCAGTTGACACAGATTTGTCAAATCAGTTTTAAGGATTCTAAGATATTGCTGCAACAAAAAAACCTTCATGGATTGATTCTCATGCAGGATTCGGGTAAAGTAGCTTTTTTTGGATTGCAAAGATTTTTTTTTCTGGGCAATAATAATAGACGTGACACAAATTATGTGCCCATAAGTAATTCTCAGGTACCTTTGATCTGCAGTCCTGAACGAATTCTCTTGCCTTCTGTGGATATCCTTTGGGACACTCTCAGAATCAGACATCTGGCTACTTTACTGTTTAGACTAATCCAGCCCCAAAGGATTATGGATGGGAAAAAATGACAAGAAGACAAGAGGGCCCTAACAAAGGAGCGTAGACCAGCAACACACTATAGATAGAATGGGTTGTTATGGAAGCAGTTGATGAAATCACTGCAGTAATGCCAAACAGGCTAGTCTTCCCTGTGTTCAGATAAAATCAGCACCCTCTAGGTGAATAATTCAACCTATAATCAGCTGCAGTTTTCTGTTTCATTAGCTTATTCATAAAAATAAAATTATAATCCTGAAGGTTCTGAAGAGATTCATACAGACTGCATCCTATGAACTGGGCAGCTGTACTACAATCTAAGCAAACTTCAGTGAAAACTGTTAGGGCCTATTTCCACTACAAGCAGAATGGATGCTGAAAAACGGACTCCAATGACTGCCTATGGGAAAATCTGCATCAGGAAAAAAAAATAAAATAAATTCGCATTTAGTGGAAACAGGCACATAGGCTTTTATTTGAGCCATTTTTGCTGCATCCAATCTGCGTGTAGTGGAAATAGGCCCTTATGCTGGGCATACACGGATTCAATTATGCGCCGGATCGAGCCGCTGGCTCGATGCCGGCGCATCCCCGCTCGTGCCCGCGGATCGATCCTTGCTCGTCCCCGCGGGCATCCCTTATCAGCCGCTCGATTCCCCGCTATTGTCCGCCCGTGGGGAATCTATCCGGCAGGTCATCAGCGGCTCGATTGAGAAGGAGAAAACTTACCATGTCTGCCTAGCATTAGTGTTCTTTGTTTTGCATGGGACCGAAGAGAGTTTTTTTTCCTACATACAGTGACAACACAGGAATCTGTACCAGGCTTTAGAGCTTGGCTAGGGCTTTATAAACATTTAATTATAATTGGCCAGTTCCGGACCAATTTTACCACCGCCATGAAGTATGAGGATCAACAAATACTAAATGTTATGATGAGATTGTGTAGGTGAACACTCCTACCACATGGAGGTGGTAAAATTGGTTAAAGGTGTGTACCAGGCTGAAAGTGGTATTGTCTTAAAAAAAAAAAAAAAAAAGTTTATTGCCTTTAAAACATTAACCCCTTCAGTACCAGCGATCTCTGTCCCCTTAAAGGGAATGTCCAAGGAAGACAAAAAAAAAAAAAAAAAAAAAACAACAACTACTTATCCGGGGCTTCCTCCAGCCCTTGTCAGCCGTCCTAGGCCCTCACAGCAGACCCACTTTCCGCCGGTGGCCCAGGGTCCCCTCCCATGCAAGGTGCCAACCTCAGCAGGTCGGCATCCACTGCGCCTGCACGAGAGCTCCTCGCGGTGGCACTTTTTTTTTCCTTTTCTTTTTAGGCCTTTCCTTTAACCACTTCTCTACCACAGGGTTTTTCACCTAAAAACCACAGCAATTTTAACATTTCAGGGAGGCAAGGGTTAATGGGGGTATAATTTATTTTAAAAAACCCTCACTGATGCTGATCACTCACTAATGCTGTATTGGTTATCTGAGATCCTCTCACGAGTGATCTCAGTAACTGTAACAGCATAGTGACTGATTCAATGTTTACACACATTCTGAATGAATGAGCACTGTCATTGGCTTTGGCAGTGCTCATTCAAACTTGTAAGCACTTTGATTGGCTGACCAGCGGGTGCCGACCGCGGCCGCACATCCGCGTGCACGCGACCGCGCATCCGCGCGCACGCGAACGCTCACAGCGGGAAAACAAACAGGAGTTGCCTATCTACGCCCCTGTGCCCCAGGTGAATTTTAAAGGGGCGTAGATAAGCGTGGCAAGGGTTGCTAAGTGGTTAAGGAGAACATAACACGAAGCACCCTCATGTATTTTACCATATACAGGATCTTCTCAAAAAATTAGCATATTGTGATAAAGTTCATTATTTTCTGAAATGTATTGATAAACATTAGACTTTCATATATTTTAGATTCAAATACACACAACTGAAGTAGTTCAAGCCTTTTATTGTTTTAATATTGATGATTTTGGCATACAGCTCACGAAAACCCAAATTTCCTATCTCAAAAAATTAGCATATTTCATCCAACCAATAAAAGAAAATTGTTTTTAAAACAAAAAAAGTCAACCTTCAAATAATTATGTTCAGTTATGCACTCAATACTTGGTCGGGAATCCTTTTGCAGAAATGACTGCTTCAATGCGGCGTGGCATGGAGGCAATCAGCCTATGGCACTGCTCAGGTGTTATGGAGGCCCAGGATGCTTCGATAGCGGCCTGAAGCTCATCCAGAGTGTTGGGTCTTGCGTCACTAAACTTTCTCTTCACAATATCCCACAGATTCTCTATGGGGTTCAGGTCAGGAGAGTTGGCAGGCCAATTGGGCACAGTAATACCATGGTCCGTAAACCATTTACCAGTGGTTTTGGCACTGTGAGCAGGTGCCAGGTCATGCTGAAAAATGAAATCTTCAACTCCATAAAGCTTTTCAGCAGATGGAAGCATGAAGTGCTCTAAAATCTGATAGCTAGCTGCATTGACCCTGCCCTTGATAAAACACAGTGGACCAACACCAGCAGCTGACATGGCACCCCAGACCATCACTGACTGTGGATACTTGACAATGGACTTCAGGCATTTTGGCATTTCCCTCTCCCCAGTCTCCCTCCAGACTCTGGCACCTTGATTTCGGAATGGCATGCAAAAGTTGCTTTCATCCGAAAAAAGTACTTTGGACCACAGGCGCTTCTGCCGCTGTTTCTGGTTCAAAAGTGGGTTCATGCTTCCACCTGCTGAAAAGCTTTATGGAGATGAAGATTTCATTTTTAGCACGGCCTGGCACCTGCTCACAGTGCCAAAACCACTGGTAAATGGTTTACTGACCATGGTATTACTGTGCCCAATTGGCCTGCCAACTCTCCTGACCTGAACCCCATAGAGACTCTGTGGGATATTGTGAAGAGAAAGTTGAGAGACGCAACACCCAACACTTCGGATGAGCTTAAGGCAGCTATGGAAGCATCCTGGGCCTCCATAACACCTGAGCAGTGCCACAGGCTGAATGCCTCCATGCCACGCCGCTTTGAAGCAGTCATTTCTGCAAAAGGATTCCCGACCAAGTATTGAGTACATAACTAAACATAATTATTTGAAGGTTGACTTTTTTGTTTTAAAAACAATTTTCTTTTATTGGTCGGATGAAATATGCTAATTTTTTTAGATAGGAAATTTGGGTTTTCATGAGCTGTATGCCAAAATCATCAATATTAAAACAATAAAAGGCTTGAACTACTTCAGTTGAGTGTATTTGAATCAAAAATATATGAAAGTCTATTGTTTATCAGTACATTACAGAAAATAATGAACTTTATCACAATATGCTAATTTTTTGAGAAGATCCTGTAGATCAGTGGTAACATGACAGTAAACACCTACTATTTGTTTCATTCTTCACTGCTCATTCTGCCTGTCATTAGCCCTGATAAGAATCCCCGACTGAGCATTCAGTCTAGCTATGCCCCGCATGATTATAGCTGAGTCAGTCTTCAGTGAAATCTTTTCAAGCCCAAGTATGCCCCCTTGTGGCTCTGCTTTCCTGCTATTTATCCTCCTAGCAGGAAAGCAGAGCCACAAGGGGGAAGACTTGGGCTTGAAAAGACATCACAGAGGACTGACTCCGCTATAATAATTATGGGGCAAAGCTAGACTGAATGCTCAGTCGGGGATTCTTATCAGAGCTGATAACAGGCAGAATGAACAGTGAAGAATGAAACAGAGAGCAGGGTAGGCGTTTTCTCTAATGTTCCCAATTATATATATATGGTAAAATACACAAGGGTGCTTCATCTCTCGTTCTCTTTAAGGACCAGAGACCGCTGGTACCAAAAACTGCCACATACCAACAAATCGCCACACTTAATAGCTGCTACCACTGTTCACACCGCACACCGGTCGCCTCAGCCCACCCCCTCTGCCGTCTCTATGACGGCAGAGCACTATGAGCCGGTCAAGAGCAGATTTTATTGGCTCCTGACCCTGTGATCAATTTAAGCCAATAGGATTTGCTCAAATTGATGACAGGGTCAGGAACCAATGAAATAGTCTCCTGACTGCCTCACATAGCTCAGCTGTCATACCGACTGCAAGGTGAGTGAGCTGGCGAGAGTGCACAGCGGTGGTAAGGTAAAATCTACTCCCCAGCAGGAATAACAACCTCCAAACAGGGCGTAGATTTCAATCACCACCGTTCGGAAGCGGTTAAACACAGTGAAAAATGAACATGAATCACTATGAGACTGCTTTGAGGTCTTTTGAATGCATATTTGCACCTCACTAAAGCGGACTGATATCGTTGCCGGCTGCCAGGCATTGATTTGCCTCACAGCAGCCTATAGGCACAGATGTCCTTGCATTCTAGACTTCACCCTCCATGAACCGACAAATACTCGTTTAACTGCCCTGCAAGCTACAGGAACCCCTTAGTATTATGTAGCCAGCGCTATCCTCAGTATTAGGTATCTAGAGGTGCTCCCAGCTAAAGAGAGACCTGGTCAATGGAACGCCGAGACTTGGATAAGTAACCTCTCATTTAAACTCCATTAGGTACTATGCATAGGGAAGGCACGAGGGGGGCACTTATGGAGGGGAGTGAGCTGCCTTTACATCATCAGGCACCTGCAGGTTCATGCCTATGGTGCCTTATGGTTAATCCGGCCCTTCTGGCTGCAAACCAAATTATCAAATGTACACCAAGAGCAACAATTAGTGCGCAAATAGAATAAAGTTCTCTGCTGAGCTTACCTGCACAATCTGTTCATAGAACACAACATAGTTTGGCCCTCACTTTGGCCATTCAAATTTGGATGTGTGTACACACCCTAAATCTTTCCCTGCTCCGATAAAAAAAAAAAAAAAACACCTATTAGCTGAAAGCAGAATTTCCATTTGAAGTAAGATTGGCCAAAATACAAACTGCTTCAACTGTTTTACCACTCAGTATTGTGGTCTTAAAGAGACTTTTTTTTTTTTTTTTTTATTTTAAATACAATGCCCCTGGGGGGGGGGGGGAAGCCTCTGGATCCTATCGAGGATTCCCCCATCCTCCTCAGTCCCACGGTGGTCTCGGTCTGCTCCTCAGAAAGGAACAGCCGACAATTTGTCAGGCTGTTCAATAATTTACATTCCCTGGCCCCTGCACGTGGCGATGTTGCGGCTCTCCCTCGGAAATAGCCGATCCCAGTCAGGTCCGCTCTACTGCGCAGGAGACTTGCGCCTGCGCAGCAGAGCGAACCCGACTGGGATCGGCTATTTCGGGGGGAGAGAGCCGCTACTGCGCCTGCGCTAGAGCCAGGAAGGTAAATACTTACATCCCCGCCGTTCGGGGAGCTGCATCGCCAGCCGCTGTGGGACACAGGACAGGGGAAGCCTCAATAGGATCTAGAGGCTTCCCCCTCCCAAGACGAGCACCCTTCCCCCAGGGGCAATTTTTCTTAATACAGATTTTCTTTACAGGACCACTATCGCGAAAAAAGTAGGCAGTTAAAATCTGACAGAACCGACAGGTTTTGGGCCAGTCCATCTCCTCATGGGGAAGTAGGGTTTTCTTTGTTTTCAACAGAATTTCCTGAACAGCAGTTTAACTGCCAAAATAGTAAGATACTAGCCGGCCTCCCTTAAAAGGAGTTATCAGGCATTGGCAAGTAAAATAATGGCTACTTACCCGGGGCTTTGTCAAGCCCCAAGCATGTCCCTCGCCGCAGCTCTGCGGTGAGCCGTTCGCCGCCGCTGCCTCTCGGTCCCCAGCGATGAAGTCAGGCCGACCTGGAGGTCGGCCTGTACTGCGCAAGCGGCGCTGTCAAACACCGCCACAAGGACTGGAGCGTACTGCGCAGGCGCAGTACTCTCCGGTCCACGTGGTGGTGATTGAACCTCCAGGTCGGCCTGACGTCGTCGCCGGGGACCGAGAGGCAGCGGCAGCGAACAGCTCACTGCAGAGCTGCGGCGAGGGACATGCTGGGAGCTTGGGGCTGGACAAAGCCCTGGGTAAGTAGCCCTCATTTTACTTGCCAATGCCGGATAACTCCTTTAAGGGCCCTTTTGCACTAGCAATTGCAATCACAAACCAAGTCATGGCAGCGATTGCGATTTTTCATTTGCATTGCATTATCCCTCTTAAAATCGCTCCAGAATGAAATTGCGATTTGCAAAATCGAATAACTATAGTGGAAAATACTTCTCATGATTTCTATGATAAAGTAGCAACCCTAGAGATTTAAAAATTACTAGCGATTTGCGATTCAGCTGTGTAGTGGAAAAAAAGCCCTAATCACTTGCACACTATATTGTCAGTTAGACTGTGCAACTGCTGTTCAGGAAGTAAACATGTGTTTATGCATGTAAACATGTACAAATAAGTATTTGGTCCTTTAAGGATAGCAGCTATTACTGTAAGTGGTTTCTATATTATACAGACAATCTGGGCGCACGGCCCAATCACTGAATCAGGTGCTGCCTTATACCACAATGTAAAATTTGCTGGTATGGTACGCAGAATGACTAAATTGGGCCCTAGAGTTTAGGTATTATATAGCCAAACTCCATCTGCTAGGGTACAGGTATAGCAGAGCTACGTTATAGGCTGCGATGGAGCGATATCCGTTATGGTGCTTGGAGGCATTAGGCTCAATTTTAGGAGGCTTAGTGCTTGGTGAAAGAGGGGGGGGGGGGGGAGGTTAGATTTAATAGTGTTGGAGGTTAGTGTTTATTTAACATTAGAAAGCAAGAACAGCATGCAAATTCCTGATGCAAAGCCATTATTAGAATATCATGAACAATGCAAATAACCGAAATCCTGGTTCTCAAATTCACATGTGCTGTTTCTATCCCCACAAGATGATGATATCTTGTCAGACTGGGCCTCAGCGTTCTCACTGTAATGCCACGTACACACATGCGACAACGATCGTTCGTTGTCAACGGCGAACGAACTTTTAATTGATGACAGAACGACCTTAGTAAAGTTAGTTTTAAAAGGTGTGTAACGATCAGATCGTTAGAACGAACGTTACATCACGTAAAAGTAACTATTGCGCCTGCGCATAAAAATGAAAAGTTCCATGGAGAAATAGTGAAATGTGCTTGTCAAGCCTAGTACGAACAATCGTTTCCAACGATGTACTACTTTTGCAAACAATCGTCGTTGGGAAAAATCCGCCAAGCTAGATCATTCGTTTTGAACGATCTAGCTCGTCCGTCGTTAGACTTCATGGTCGGTGGCTGCTTTTTTTTCAAACGATCGTCATTTGAAAGGATCGGGGAACGATCGTTTCAAACGACTATAGTCGCATGTGTGTATAAGTAGAGAGCATGTTATATACCTAGTTATACATGTTTCTATTCTTTACTTCAAACACCGTCTCAGAGAGATATGGCAGGAGGGTCAGCAGATCTGGAACATGTATTGAAAGTTACTTCCTAAAGAGATATCTGATCATAGAGCGGTTGGACTATTATTTAATCAGATAATACTCTAGCTGTTCCCAAGACTCTCCAGATGTTGGCTAAATGATTCCGTTGCAGTAAGAAAAGTTCTAATAGAGCAGTTTCTACTGGCAGAGTAACAAGAGCTCAGCAAGTTTAGCCACACCATGGGAGGCAGACGTCATGGCAAGATAACTGTTTAAAGGCAGAAAAAAAGAAAAAAAAAAAAAAAGTAGAAAAAAAAATGTATTGGAGATAAAAGTGAAGAAGCCTATGCCAACTGGCAAAAAGCCACTTAAAAAATTCAGACAGTTAAAAGTCAGAAGTCAAACATTACCTGATAAATAAATACGGTAATGTTTGAACTAAAGGAACCCACTGGCAAATTGTTGGCATGGTGAAGGCCCAACATATCCTCTGCACGGTTTACTGATAACTGATCTTGCCAAGTTAGCAAGTGTATTAACAGTAATATGACTATCTTTTATGCTGTGCCCCAAAAATTTAATTTCACCGATTAGGGGATATCGAAGCAATACAACATTTTGCTTTGAGAGGCTGAAAGTTATGGAATAAGACACAGCATTGCATGAAGTAAAAAGCGCAAGCGCCCATTCACACAAGCGTTTTGCTGGCGATTTCGGCAAAACACTTAAGTGCTAGCGCTTTTTAAAGCACTAGTGCCATAATACCCTATGGGCCTGTTCTTACTTGGCCAATTTTCGTTAATCGCCAGCAAATTTGTATCCTGCACCATTTTCAGGCGATTTCCCGGCGATCTCGTTTAGTGCTATAGAAGCGCTAATCGCGAAAAAAATCCTCAAGTGTGAATTTCGATTTTTTCGCATTAAACGCCAGAAATCGGCTGAGCAAAATGCTAGCAAAAGCGCTATCGTTTTGCATTTTGCAAGTGTGAATGGGGCCTAAAGTCAGTTTTGCCATAGGGAAAATACCAGGAATAAGATTTTGCGTGCCTTAGAAAAAAAAAAAAAAAATGAAAATCCTACAACAAATTTTACATTTTACACAACTCTTTATAAGAGTTATTAATAGTGCTTTCAAAACCATGGAGATACCCTAAACTTTAACATCTAATTGCCCTTAAAAAAAACTTTTAACACAATACTGGAAAATGTAAACCAAAGTTTTAGCCAATAATAGTACTGCATGTGGAAGGGAGATTTGGTTGACAGGAATAGAGACCATTTAGTAGCAACAGTCTTATGCTACGTACACACATGCGACAACGATCGTTCGTTGAGAACGACGAACAAACTTTTAATTGATGAAAGAACGACCTAAGTAAAGAGTTTTAAAAGGTGTGTAACGATCTGATCGTTAGAACGAACGTTACATCACGTAAAGCAACTATTGCGCCTGTGCATAAAAATGAGAAGTTTCACAGAGAAATAGTGAAATGCGCATGTCAAGCCTAGTACGAACGACCGTTTCCAACGATGTACTACTTTTGCAAACGATCGTCATTGGTTAAAATCCGCCGAGACAGAACTTTCTTTTGTAGCGATTTGGCTCGTTCGACGTTTGCCTTAATAGTCGGTGGTTCGTTTTTTGTAACGATCGTCGTTGGTAAAGATCGGGGAACGATCGTTACAAACGACTATAGTCGCATGTGTGTACGCACCTTTACACAATTGAACGCTCCTGTATTGGCTTATTTGGGCCGCAGTATGCAGCTTGGTGTGTGTGATGGGTGAAATGAACACAGACCCTGCTAACTCTTCTCCCAAGTGAAGATTTTTTTTTTTTATATAAAAACATCCGGTTTTAGACCAGTATTAGGTTTAAAATGAGAAGCCACAAAAAGATTACTAACGAAAGCATTAAAGATCAACTGTAAGATGGGATAAAATAAGTAACATCTATCCAAGAAAATACATAGGAAGAGAAAACACTCACCTCATTACCACCAACAGCTTTGGTCAGAATTACTGCTGAGGAGACTGGAGGAGGCATACAGCTTACTGTCTGTAGACTGAAGCAAAAGAGCATCTTTAGCAATAATTAAGCAACGTATTGCCTTATTACCAATTTAAAAGGAAATGTTAATGAATGTGAAAAAAGTATGCAAGCTCTCAAGTGGAGAGACAGGTTATAGTGTTAATGCAACAGGGAATATAAATTAAAAATGTTCATATGTTGACTTGAGAATACTTTATTCCCATATATATTATTAATGACAGCCATCTTTGTTTTAGCTTGGTAGTCAGAAAATTAGAAGACAGACTTAAAACTGCTGATAAAAGATGTTACAAATTATATTGCAATTATAGCTTGTGTGAGAGAGTTTTTAGACTGTGCCTATGCTCCATTGGTATACGTTCCAAGAATGAGACATTGTCTAGGACATAGCTGGTGGTTTCATTCTTTATTAGAGCAAGGATTTCTCAACTTCATGAATTAGGCACTGGAGTGGGCCACTTCTCAAGTAACCCCCAATAATTCATACCCATCGTTCTACTCCAGCATGCACATGACGGTCACGGTGACGGGAGTGCGATTGAGGACGCGCACTGCCAGGGCCACGTAGGCACACTGAAAATGAAACAAACTGGCTGTGGGGGACTGGAGGATCAGTGATTGATGGCGAGTGCGCAGGACATTTGCAGGGGGCTGGTGGAAGCCCCAGGTAAGTGACATTTTTATTTTTACTCAGTTAAAGAGCAACTGTTAGCCCTCATATGCCCCCTATAAGAAATACATATGTAAGTAGATAAATGCTTGATCTAATTACATAATAGATGTATTGCACGGTCCATGTTTTGGATTTTTATTTTTTTTTACTTTGACTTATTCTCCTGGCAGGGGCCATCTTGTGCCCTCCAGGTTAAAGAGGAGGCAGTGCAAATAATTTAGAAGGGAACTGCAGCGCCTGGAACCATTATTAGGCGAGTCTGTGTGCAGCTCCTTTATCCTTCCCCAATATTCAGCACGGGGAAGAGGGCGAATGCTGCGGGTGGCAGGCGGCAGAGACGGAGCCGACATGCCTCTGGAGGAAGGGGGCCGAGGACAGTGACAGGAGACAGCCTCTGGCCTACCTCCCTGCGCTCTAACATCAGCTGAAACATAGACAGTGAAGGGGAGACCAGGCGGCCAATTACAGTGCAGAGAGGTGAGTGACAGAGGCTTCAGCCAATCAGGCTGATACAAAATTTGCCATGTAACTTCTCTTTTGCGTCTGTGTACCACTATAGAGTCTGGGGGCATGGGGAGAGAAGACTTAATTGGGAGAAAGTAAGAATGATTTTAAAGTTTTGGATTTCCCTGGTTAGCATCCTTTTTATCTTTTTAACAGCCTGCAATAGAAAATTAACTTTGAATTTAATGCCTAAACAGTTACTCTTTAAAGCGGACTATAACCCTGCATTTCAACTTTGCTCTAAAACATTATTTAGAGCATATTATATGCAACCAGCATTTTTTTTTTTTTACTAGACCAGCATTGGAAGGGTTACACAGAGTTTTAAAGTTCCTGGAGATTTCTGCAGACGCATCCGAAGCTGAAATAGATACATTTATGTAAACAAAATGTATCGAAGTGTTGGATGTGACTCATCTCTCTGACTGAGCTGGAGGACAGCCAAAGTGTGTAACATTCAACACTTAGATACATTTATGTAAACAAAATGTATCTATTTCAGCTTCGGATGCGTCTGCAGAAATCTCCAGGAACTTTAAAACTGTGTAACCCTTCCAATGCTGGTCTAGTAAAAAAAAAAAAAATGCTGGTTGCATATAATATACTGTAAATAATGTTTTAGAGCAAAGTTGAAATGCAGGGTTATATTCCGCTTTTTAAGGCCTCTTGCACACTGCAAGCGATTCAGATTCCGCTTTTTAATCGGTTTTTACTTCCGATTCAGAATTGCAGTTTGCTCCCTGCACACTGCAAATCGGAATCGGATGTAAAAACTGATTAAAAAGCAGAATCTGAATCGCTTGCAGCGTGCAAGAGGCCTAAAGCTTGATGGGGGACTTACAAAATGTCTTTTAACTTTCTGAAGTCGGTGTCTCCAATTAGCTTCCAGTCTCTATGTGCTGCATCATACTCTACGTGCTGTGTTGACCTGTATCATAACTTGCTCCAGCAATAATGCTGTAGTGCCCCAATTCCAAATGTCTTTATGCTAATTATTTTTCAGGTATCAGTCTACCTGAAGTGAGGCCTGGGAGATTACGGTAGTTAAAATAGACCATCTGTGGGCCTTGGGGAAATGTACGCCCCTATAGAAAGTCAACATGTAAACTATCCAAAACAAAAAAAAAAGCAATTTCCTATTACTGACATTAGTGATCAATTCCCAATACTCCCAACAACCTCAAAATGCACAAAGGAGTCTTGCTGTGCCATAGTGATTGCTAATCATGATGACCACAATCTCTAGTCATTCTGTCTAAACAGCATGAGGGCTGGAAGCCACTATAGCCATTTTTTGAGCATTTAGGGAGCGCTTTAAATCGCTAGTGTTTTCCCTAAATGCTCTGCCAATGTAAATAAATGTAACAAATTCCAAAGTAGCTATTGCGATTATCAAAATCGCAATCGCAGGACAGGCAGCATTTTGGGAGCGTTTGCGCTTTAATGTAATGTATTGAAGCACTGGCAAATCACTCATGAATCGCTACACATAGCGATTTGAGTGCGATTGCAAGCTGTAATAAAATTCTGATACATTGAAAGGATCAATCAGAATTAAAATCGCAAAATCGCTACACAATCGCTGGCAAAAAGCTTACACTTTTAAAAATCGCTCCCAAAAGTGCCAGAAAATGCTCATGAAATCGCTTACAAAACTCTGAATAAAACCGATAGCGATTGCGATAGTGTTTTGCGATTTGTAGTGTGTTCCAGGCCTGAATGTACATCTCCCTAAGGCCCCATTCACACTAGAGCATTTTGCCGCGATTTCAGCAAAATGCTCAAACGCTAGCGCTTTTTAAAAGCACTAGCGGTATGATACCCTATGGGCCCGATCTTACTTGGGCGAATTGCGCAAAACGCGTAGCCTGTACCATTTTCAGGCGATTTCCAGGAAATCGCATTTCAGTGCTATAGAAGCGCAAAACGCGATCGAGCCAAAATCGCCGCAGTGTTCAGTGATTTTTCCGCGTGAAAAAGCGGAAAAAAAAAATCACTCCTGCAAAACAGGTGTGAATAGAGCCTTAGGGAGAAAAAAACGGCATTCACAATAATCTGTGCTGAGGAAGACTGCAGGACCTTGTAAGGTTTGGCAATACAGAAAAAAAAAAAAGTTGAAAAATGATCTATTGTTGAGTCATGTGCTGGTAGGCGTAGATGCAGAATTCAAAATGTAATTTTGATGATGTATTACACAAGTGATGCAATAAAGATTTTGTGCAGATTCAGTTTGGAGTAAATCAGATTTTTGTTTTTCAGGCGTGTTTCAACCTTTCAGAATAACGCTGTCTTTTGTTGTCGATCTTAAAATGATGTAGAAATTCTGCAGTCTTCCTCTCCACTAACCTGGAAACCAGTACATTAGTGCAGAAGCCTTTGCACATGCTTGTACATATGCACATACTGATTAGTTATAGTCAGCTGAGCAGTGTAGAACTGGACACAAAGTGAACATATAAGGCAAAGATATTCTCAACAAAATATCCATCATATATTCATCGAATGCAAAGGAATGGCACTAGACAAATCTATGCTCTAGCATATACAAATACATTGCAGTCATTTTCATTACAAAGCATGCACTGTGGAGTAAATTACATGCAACAGTGCAATCCAAATCTCCAGCGAAGGATCGGCACCACAAGCAGTATTAATAGCTCAAATACTTTATTTAGATCATTAAAAGACCAGCAACAGTGCAATAGGAAACAACCCAAGCTGTATAAACATCAATTGCATAACTATCATTTAGGGCCCGTTCACACCTAGGGCACTTTTGCCCTTTTTTCAAGCGCCGGTGATTTTGAAAAGGGGGGGGGAAAAAAAAAAAAAAAAAAAAAAAAAAAAAAAAAAAAAAAAAAAAAAAATCGGCCTAAAAAGCTTGTGCAATGATTGCCAATGAGAGTGTTCTCATCTGAGCGGTTCGTTTCCATTTTCTGCTCAATAGAAGGTATAGGGAAATTGCAAAGCGCTTGAAAAAGTGTTGTGTATAGCGATTTCCTCAGCGGTTTGATGAATAAATACATTGTATTTACTCATTTCCGGGTCAGAGTTCACTTCCTTGTGCCAGGAAGTAGAAAAAAAAAAAAAAAAAAAAGCCAAATCGCTCTGCAAAAGCGCTTTTAAAAACCGCAGTGTCCACCTGAGCGCTGAGAGTAGAGGGGGGGGGGGGGGAAGAGATGCACCACTGCTCACCTGCTGTATCCAATCCCAACTTTAATCCATTTAAATCATGATCAATGCGCTATAGATTTTCGGCAGAGTCGATGAAGGTGATCAAATCTGTCAGGGAATATTGAAACAAATATGGTCTGCTTTAAGCTGCCTGCCTGCTTTAAAGAGAACCCGAGGTGTGTTTAAAGAATGTTATCTGCATATGGAGGCTGGATCTGCCTATACAGCCCAGCCTCTTTTGCTATCCCAAACCCCACTAAGGTCCCCCTGCACTCTGCAATCCCTCATAAATCACAGTCATGCTGTGAGGCTGTGTTTACATCTGTAGTGTCAGTCTCAGCTGCTCCCCCACCTCCTGCATAGCTCCGGTCCCTGCCCCCATCCCTTCCCTCCAATCAGCAGGGAGGGAAGGGATGCAGGCGGGGACAGGAGTTCTGCAGGAGGCGGGGAGAGCAGCAGACTGACACTATAGAGATAAACACAGCCAGCTCTGACAAGCTGTTTGTCAGCAGCGTGGCTGTGATTTATGAGGGATTGCAGAGTGCAGGGGGACCTTAGGGGGGTTTGGGATAGCAACAGAGGCTGGGCTGTATAGGCAGATGCAGCCTCTGTATGCAGATAATATTCTTCAAACCCACCTCGGGTCCTCTTTAAAAGTGACCCAGAGAAGGCGAAATCCAAAGTTTTTTGTTTGTTTGTTTTTTTTTACTTACCAGGGGCTTCCTCTAGCCCCATAAGCATGGATGCGTCCATCGCCATCCTCCCATTGCCCCCCGTTCAGCAGTAATCAGCCCCGGTAATAGAATTTAACCACTTAAGGTCCACGGGCTTAAACCCCCCTAAGGACAATTTTTTTTTTTTTTTTTTTTACAAAATAGGCTACTGCAGCTTTAAGGCCTCGCTGCAGAGGGCTGTACAACTCAGGACACAAGTGATCCCTCCCCTTTTCTGCCCACCAACAGAGCTTTCTGTTGGTGGGCGAGGATGGCTCCCAGGATGTTTGTTTATTTTTTTTTTTATAAATATTTTGTTTTTATTTTTATGATTTTTTTTTTTTAAAAATGTATTACTTAATCCCTTCCCTAGCCAACGATCGGCTGCCATAGGCGCGCACAATCTCCTGCAAATCCCCGCCCCAGGACTTTACACCGACCGGTGTTGGGCGGTCCTTTGGCTGGCGCCGCGTCCACTCCCATCGTTGTGATGCGATCGCACACAAGTTAAGCCTCGGTAACTGGCTCAGTCGGCTACAGTCTGAGTCAGCCGAGGTCTTCTGCGCATGTGCAGAAGACCCCGGCTGCCGTCACTCAACCTGTTACCAGAGCTAATTAACGGAGGACAGCGAGGGACGCATCCATGCTTATGAGGCTGGAAGAAACCCCAGGTAAGTGTAAAAATAAATAAATAAATAAACTTTGAATTTCGCTGTCTATGGTACACTAAGTGTGTAATTTAGTGTTCCACTGAAGTAAAATGATGAACAGGCCAGTAAACCAATTAGTATTATTCAAAAAGAGACTTAATATGGCAGCCTCCATAGTCCGTTCAATACAAGGTCACTTTAAACAAAAAGAAAAGCATGCCTTTCTCTTATCTTTTCATTCTGTAGACTGAAGAGAGGATGCCCTGTGGTTTTCATCAGTATCACTGTATGCTCCCCATTGCTGGTTCTGTCTCAGATTAGCATACCTCCAGCGAACTGAAAAATGTACTTTTTCCAGTTGTCACTTAAAGGACAACTGTAGTGAGAAGAATGTGGAGGCTGCCATATTTTTACCCTACTAAACAATATCAGTTACCTGGCAGCCCTGTTGATCTATTTGGCTGCAGTAGTGTTTGAATAACACCAGAAACAAGCATGCAGCTAATGTTGTCGTTGTCAGATCTGACAATGTCAGAAACATCTGATCTGCATGCTTGTTCAGGGTCTATGGCTAAAAGTATTAGAGGCTGAGGATCAGCGGGATAGCCAGGCAACTGGTATTGTTTAAAAGGAAATAAATACGGCAGCCTCCATATACCTCTCACTACAGATGTCCTTTAAGCTCCACGCCTCAGGCCCCATTCAGACTTACTAAACGCAAAACGCCGGCGATTTTTGCCAGCATTTTGCAGGAGTGATTTTTCTGCAATTTCACGCGGAAAAAAAAAAGACTCCTATTAGACCTACCGGTAATGGAGTTTCTGATTGTCATCCGGGACAACCTGAGATCCGGTCCCGCCCCGGATCTATGGAAACACGAATCCAAGAAGATTAAAAGCCCCCGCCCACCCTCCATCCTCAGTGCGTCTGAAAGTATATAAGACTAGAAACACCAAGATGAAGGAAGACATAAAACACCAAAAAAGGTGAATGTACTAGATCCCAGTGATCTTAACTGTAACAAGAAAGGTGCGCAGTCGAGATAGGGAAAGGGTTATAATGTTTGTCCCGGATGACAATCAGAAACTCCATTACCGGTAGGTCTAATAGGAGTCTTTCTCTAATTGTCATCCGGGACAACCTGAGAGATAAACAAGAAAGTCTTTATAGCAAAAAAAGACTAACCTAGGGAGGGACCACCGCCTGGAGCACCTTTCTGCCAAACGATTGATCTTGTTGAGACAGTACATCCACTCTGTAGTGCTTGATAAAAGTTGATGCACTTGCCCATGTTGCCGCTTGACAAATTTGTTGAATGGTGGCTCCTGCTCTTTCCGCCCAGGATGTAGATAGAGAACGGGTTGAATGAGCCTTAATATTAGGTGGTAAGGGACAATTACTACACTCATATGTTATAGATATGGTCTGTCTAATCCATCTAGCAATGGTCTGTCTGGATGCCTGCTGCCCCTTATTTTTCCCTGAAAATAAGATAAATAGGCTGCTTGACTTTCTAATTTCTCTTGATCTCGAAAGGTATACTAGCAGACATCTCTTTACGTCCAAACAGTCAAATTCTTCCTCCTTCTGTCCCGAAGGGTTGCCACAAAAGGAAGGAAGAATAATGTCCTGAGACCTATGAAACTCAGAGACTACCTTAGGTAGATAGGCCGGATCAGTCCTGAGCCCGACACTATCAGGGCAAATGATTAGAAAGGGATCTTTGATAGATAACGCCTGTAAATCACTTATACGTCTAGCCGATGTAATTGCGATCAAAAATGCTAATTTCAAGGTAAGGAATTTCATCTCAATCTCTTCAATGGGTTCAAAGGGTGCCTTTGTTAAACACTTGAGGACCAGGGATAAATCCCATTGTGGAAATACTTTCTGTCTTACTGGTGTAGACCTCTGTAGTGCTTTGAAGAAATTCTTTACCAACTCTTCCTGCGCTAGATGCCTATCTAATAGTATTGAAAGTGCTGAACATTGAACCTTAAGGGTACTAAGTGCCAACTTCATGTCTGCACCTTCCTGAAGAAACTCTAAAATTGAACTAGTCAAATTCTGATCTCTAGTTCTAGTTCCACACCAGGCTAGATAAACCTTCCAAACCTTTCGGTATATCTTCTGAGTTACTGGCTTTCTACATTTCATTACAGTGTCAATTACCTTCTCCGAAAGGCCCTTATTCCTCAAGATTACCCTTTCAGGATCCAGGCGGCCAGTCTGAATAACTGTGGCCTGGGGTGGATGAGAGGACCCTGGATTAGCAGATCTGGCCGAGCTGGCAGGAGAAAAGGCGGAGCCACTGCCCACCTCCGCAGGGTCGCATACCATGGTCGTTTCGGCCATAGTGGAGCTATCAGGATCATGTTCCCTCTCTCCCTTTGAAATTTCCCCAATACCTGAGGTAACAGTACTGTTGGAGGAAATGCATAGGAGAGGTTGAAGTCCCAAGGGAAGCTGAGGGCGTCCAACCCCAGAGATCTCTGGCACCTGTGCAGGGAGAAAAATTGGTCCGTCTTTGCATTCGTCGGGGATGCAAAGAGATCTACCTCTGGGATACCGAATTTGTTTATCACCATCTGAAAAACCTCCGGATGAAGTTCCCACTCTGACTGATTCACCTGATGACGACTTAAAAAATCTGCCTCTACATTGAGAGTCCCCTTTATATGGATCGCCGACAAAGATAGAACCTGAGGTTCTATCCAGTCCAGAGTCTCTGAGCATAGGCGCCTGAGCTCGATTGATCTCGTGCCTCCTTGTTTTGCCAGATAAGCCACCGTCGTGATATTGTCGGAAAATACTAACACGTGCTTCCCTTCTATCAGGGATTGAAAAGATAGAAGTGCTTTCTGCACTGCCAGTAACTCTCTGAAGTTGGACGATTTCTTTGCAATTTGGTGCGTCCAATGCCCCTGAGCATAATGGCCCAACATCGTTGCGCCCCATCCCCAAGAGCTTGCATCTGTAAAGATCTTTATTGGTTCCTCCTGTCTCCAAAGACGTCCTTTAGTTAGATTCTGAGAGTCCAACCACCAGACCAGACTGGACTTCACTACCTCTGGGATAGCTATCTGTGAGTCTAGGGAAAGTTTGGACCTGTCCCAATTTGCCAAAAGCAGAGACTGGAGATCTCTGCCGTGGTGTTGGGCCCAGGTGACCGCTGGAATGGATGCGAAGAACAATCCTAGAACTCGCATGATCTGGCGAAGAGAACTCTTTTGCTGTCTGCATAGCAGATCTACTTCCCCCTGGATCTTTGCAATCTTTTCGGGTGGTAAGTAGATCCTCCTTTCTATCGAATTTATCCTGTATCCTAAAAACACAATCTCCTGTGCTGGATTCAGGGCTGATTTCTTGTAATTTACTAACCATCCCACTTGGGATAGGAGGGAAATCACTGTATCTCTGTGAGCTCTGGCCAGAGCCTCTGTTTCTGCATACAGGAGGAGATCGTCCAGGTATGGGACAATCGCTATTCCCTGTATCCTGAAAATCTTCATAACCTCTGCTAATATTTTTGTAAATATTCGGGGTGCCGAGGCTATCCCAAAGGGAAGGGCCTGAAATTGGAAATGTCGAATCTGGTCCTGAGACCTGATTGCGAACCTCAAAAACCTCTGATGGCTGGAATAAATGGGAATGTGCAGATATGCGTCGGAAAGATCTATTGACACAAAATATTCCATGCCCTGTAATAGGGCCCTCACTGAATAAATGCTTTCCATCCTGAACTTCTTGTAGGTCAGGAATGGGTTGAGAGATTTCAGATTCAGGATGAACCTGAATTCCCCATTTGCCTTCTTTACTAGAAAGACATGGGAGTAGTAACCCTGGAATAATCTCTCCTGGGGTACTGGAATTATAACTTTCTTCTCTAAAAGTTTCAAAATTTCCATCTCCAAACCCCTGGCCTTTTCTGGGTCCTTTGGAGTTGGATTCACAAATTTTCTTTGTGGAGGGGGGCTTGAAAACTGAAGACGATAACCCATCTTGATTATCTGAAAAACAAAAGGATCGGGATTTAACTTTTCCCATTCGACTTGAAAATAAATTAGCCTCCCTCCAACTGGTAAATCGTCATTTACTCGGCTTGGGGGGCTCCGTCTTTCCGAGAGAACGCCCCTTTTCCTTTCCCTTTGGGAAAGGACCACTTCCTCTGCACATTCCTATTTTTTTGGGAAGGTTAGAGTCCTGTTTCTTGGGAACAAACGGTCTCTTTCCCTTGAAACTCTTCTTTTTGTTAGGAAACTGCTTCCCTTTTTCTGCTGAACGGGATAATACTTCTTCCAGACCAGATCCAAACAAGAGACTACCCTCAAATGGAATAGAACATAATCTGTTCTTTGAGGTCTGGTCCCCCTCCCAGGTCTTCAGCCATACTGCTCTCCTAGCCGAGTTAACGAGAGCCGTAGTGCGAGCTGATACCCGAATCAGTTCCGTAACCGCATCCGCTAAAAAAGCGACGGCTTTAAGGACGACCGGCAAGGACGCCGCATAATCCTTAATCGGAGCACCCTTAGAAATCTGATCAATAAGATCATCCATCCAAATTCTAAGGTTTCGGGAAATACAGGTGGCTGAAATACCTGGGATGAAACCAAAGGCAGCCGATTCCCAAGCTTTTTTGAGTAGCGCATCAATTTTCTTATCCATCACATCCTTGAGGACACCTGCGTCCTCAAAGGATAGATCCGAGTCCTTAGAATATTGGGACAGGGATGCGTCAAGTTTAGGACATTTAGTCCATCTTGTTGGGAGTCTGGGAGGCCACAATAGCATCTATGCAAGCCTGACAAATTTCTTGGGGCTTCTAAGGCTATTTTACTATTACATAAGCTACATCTTTTATATTTAGCTTGAGTGGATGTAGTAGTAGTAGTAGTTTTAGGCTCAGATTTTGTCTGCAATAAAAACAACAAAGACAAAGTACTGAGATGCCATCCTATACATTACATTGTCAAATGTGGTAGTAGGAAAGATATCCTCCAACTGGAGGCTTACCCCACTGGACCCTGATGGCAGGACCTGCGAAGAGGATCTGGGAGCAGAACTCGCCACTTCCGACTCACGCTGCTGCTGATGCTGCTCTCCCCTCTGAGGCTGCGACATCTCACCGCTGCCGCCTGCAGGTCTGATCGGAGACGCCAGGACCACGCTGCCTCACTTCCTGGCTTTCTCCAATGTTCCTCCTCCACGCCCACGTCAGACGCCACGCGACGTCTGACCTCACTTCCGGCGTTCAATCAGCTCTCCGGATGCGCCTTGCAGAGCCGGCGTCTGATGGAGGAGGCGCGGCGTAACGGCCATACACCACGCGGAAGCCGTACACCGCTCCAAGAGGTCTGTAGTCCGCGCTGCTGCTGAGGCCGCCTCTGCTCTGCCTGCTGCCGCTATGGACCACACAAAAAAAACCTCCAGCGTACTCAAGACTCGCCCTCTGGTGAGTCCAGAAAACAAAAAAACGGGAGCTTTGCTTCTAAGGTGTTTCCGTGGCGGAAACACAGATGAACTGAGGATGGAGGGTGGGCGGGGGCTTTTAATCTTCTTGGATTCGTGTTTCCACAGATCCGGGGTGGGACCGGATCTCAGGTTGTCCCGGATGACAATTAGAGAAAAATCGCTGAACACTGTGGCGATTTTGGCGCAATCGCGTTTAGTGCTTCTATAGCACTGAGACGCGATCCCCGGGAAATCGCCTGAAAATGGTGCAAGCGACGCGTTTGCGTTTCGAGTTTTTGCCCATTTTTGGGTGATTTGCAGCAAGTAGCACAAATCGCCCAAGTAAGAACGGGCCCATAGGGTTTCATTACACTAGCGCTTTTAAAAAGCGCTAGCGCGTCAAAATGCTCTAGTGTGAATGGGGCCTTACTCTTCGGCCTGGGACCCACTAGCAGTGCTTTTCTAAGGACTTGTGATTTGTAAAGCATTACATTAGCAAGAGCTTTTCAAACCACAAGCACTTACAAAAGCACATCTAGTAGGTGCGCTGAAAGGTAGTTTGTATGCTGAAAAACACGTTTAAAAGTACCCCTGAAGCGCTAAATTATAAATTATAATCTTATTTTTCATGCTGTCATATGTGGTGCTGTGACATACCTCACAGCACGGTCCTACCTCTCCAGTGCCCCCTGTACCCCCGCCCCCCACGCTGCTCAGTCAAAATATTCGGCTTGAGCAGATGGTCGATGATGGTTGGGGAGGAACGGTCAGTAATTCCTCCTCTCTGCCTGACCTTAGGAACACCCCCTCTACTCGTCACTAATGGTTCCTATATGCACAGCGCGCTGGGGAGCTGAGCTGCATACAGTCTAGTGTACTATCATGCCAACCTTAATTACCTCAAGCCTTCAATTAAAATGCTTAAAGTGTTAACTAACTGTGCCACAGGAAAACATGGGCATTACTTTAAAAAAAAATATTGTCCTTTCATTTATAACTGAGAGCAACCGGTATAGTGTAACAGGACCCTTACCGGTCTCTTTTTTTAACCAAATGTGATAGGCAACCTTACTAACTAGGAAGAGGCAGGGACAATCATAGTAGATGTTAACAAGTTTAAAGTGACACTGAAAAAAACTGATATAATGAATTGGTTGTGTAATAGGAATAATTCATAGAACATTAGTAGCAAAGAAAATAGTGTCTTTTTTTTTTTTTTTTTTTTTTTTAGGGCTATAGTGGTTTTTTATAACATTGCATAATTCTCTAATAATTGCACAATACACTCAGCATTTTAAATGATTTCACAGAGCAAGCTAGTGACCCATTGAACTTTTCTCTGCAAATGAACCATAAACAAAGAAGAAACAATGAGAGACAGTTAAGATAAGTGCTTCAAAATACAGTGCTGTCCACAACTTTATAAAGTCGCAGAGCTCACAGAAGATAACAATTGAAGTTTCTTAACTCTTCCTGTACTGGAAACAATAAGAGACTCATATCTGTGCCAATAAGGTTTTATTTCTTAGCTGTACTACACATACAGTACAAATAACAGAAGCTTATTTTCACTTCAGATTCCCTTTAAGAAGTGAGTTTTCTCTGGGCCCTCAGATTTCCTCTCACATTCCAAAAGCATCCAGATAAGTTAATTGGCTACCCTCATATTGGCCTTACACTACGACAGGGACATATGTCCGATGGACAGCTAGCAACAAGTGTAAAATGCTGCAGCAGCACTATGTAAATACTAAATATAGTAATAATAAAATTGCTATTTCTGAATCTTGGATTCAGAGCTCCCAGCCAGGAGTACTCGACAGGCTGCTTGAAGTTGTACGTAGGAACACTTAAAGAGACACTGAAGCGAAAAAAAAATGATGATATTATGATTTGTATGTGTAGCACAGCTAAGAAATAAAACATTAAGATCAGATACATCAGTGTAATTGTTTCCAGTACAGGAAGAGTTGAGAAACTCCAGTTGTTATCTCTATGCAAACAAGCCATTAAGCTCTCTGACTAAGTTAGTCGGGAGAGGGCTGTTATCTGACTTTTATTATCTCAACTTTTCCTGGACTATTTACTTTTCCTCTGTCAGAGGAGAGGTCATTAGTTCACAGACTGCTCTGAAAGACTCATTTTAAATGCTGAGTGTTGTGTAATGTGCACATATTATAGAATGATGCAATGTTAGAAAAAACACTATATACCTGAAAATAAAAAGTATGAGAATATTTTCTTTGCTGCTAATCTTCTAGTAATTATTCATAGTACAACCAATTCACTACATCATATTTTTTTTTTTCGCTTCCAAAGTCCAAATATCTGATTTCACAAGAAAATTTAAGTCTCCACAGTGATGATCCACAGCTGCAATTACTTTCTGGCTGGGCTGCAGAGGAGGAGAATATGAATGAGGAGGCATGATTTAATGTATCCTGCTAGGACTATTGTCTTAGGGAGTTCGCTTCTTTTCTTATTCTTCAAGTGTTGTAATTCAATGAAGGTTTGAATGATTTCCATGATCATTTCTATATTCATCCAGACTCCTACATCCTAAGGGAGTTACCATTTTAAAAACCGAAATGCATTAAGCACTTGGAATGATTATACAGGACCAATTTTGAAAGTATTTCTGACATACAGACAGCAGAAGGGAAGACTGTACATATGCAGTGGAATGGGAATAAAGGGCACTTATTAGTGCTTAACGAAGAGCTCAGTGTCACACACAAGACGATGCGATTTAAATATAAGAAGGTTTCACGCTCGGCATGATGAATGCAACTGATTGGCTGATGTGTTTAGCTTAATTTCTCCTGACATCTTAATCCTTCCTACCCGTCAGTTAGCCCCTGAACATTAACATAAGTCAGGCACATCAGGCATAAGAAAGACTTAAATATTCTACGCGATATCCGTGTGAAAGTACATATTTGCGACCATCCTGTAACACTGTGCAAATTGTTTTAACTATTACTTGTCTCTTCTGTGAATATTAATGGCATGTGTCTTTTCCCACTGAAAAGCTGGCATTTAAAGAAATACATGGATTTAGAAATGAGTGGCATACTGTGAGGACGACTTTACTTTTATTTAATGCTCATCTAAATACACCATCAATTGCTCATGAATAAAGCTTCTGCAGCTAAAAAAAAAAAAAAAAAAACACCTCTTGAAAATGTGGATCACATGATCATAATCAGCTGTATACTAGAATGAGGTTTCAAGCTCTATGGGTAGAGCTGCTGCTGTTACCCAGACTGGCTTACTCTGCTGTTCAGACTGCAAGAGTGAACCCAGGCAGGAGGTCTGATTCAATCCCAAGAGAGTGAAGACTCGCTGTATGCCAAGTCCTTCATCTCGCCACCATCGTCATCTGCCAGTAATATAGTGCTATTCAGTTTTCAAGTTCTTGCTCTTAACGTCTTACTGATGTTATCCTTACAAATCACTTCAAGCATTACGAGGAGACTAAAGGCTCATACACACATCAGACCAGTCTTTGGAAAATGAAAGATCGCAGACCAATTTTACCCCCTTCCATGTAATATGAGAGCCATACCTACACAGTCTATTCTATGGAGCTGAACTCCCCATCAGACAGAAATCTTTGCAAGATGCTGCACACACAGATGCTGTAGACATTCAAAAGATCAGTATCTGCAAAAGATCTGTTCCTGCAAAATGCATTCATAGTTATGAGATCTGCAGATCATCATACACACCTTGTTTAACAGACATTCATCTGCAGATCAGATTCACCAGGATGGATTTTCAGATCTGCAGATGAATGTCAGTTAAACAAGGTGTGTATGATGATCTGCAGATCTCAGACTATGAATGCAATTTGCAGGAACGGATCTTTGGCAGGAAGAGATCTTTTTCAGATACTGATCGTTCGTGTCTGTACAGCATCATTGTGTGCAGCATCTTGCAAAGATTTTTTTCTGATGGGGAGTTCAGCTCCATAGAATAGACTGAGTAGGTATGGCTCTCATACTACATGGAAGGGGGTAAGATTGGTCTGTGATCTTTCATTTTCAAAAGACTATGGTCTGATGTGTGTATGTGGCCTAAGGGCGTGTGCACAAATTCAATTTTGATTGGTAAACAATTAGCTAATTTTAACAGCTCCAGGTAGCATGAGGGCCAATGGATTACAAATATTAAAACAGATTGTGTAGGCAAACACTGCTACTACAAGGAAGTAGTAAAATTGGCCTAGGATTGGCTATTCAAAATTGGACAGGTGTATGCAACCCAAGGGCCCTCCTGCAGCTCATTGAAGGTTGCCAGGACTCCAACCCCATGTATAAGTCAACCCCAATATTTGAGCCTCATAAGCTGGAATTTATAGACTCAAATATAAGTCGACCCAGGAAAGTTAATGGATGCACTTAGGGACCAGGACAAGTTCATCCCTGCACTCAAGGACGAGGTGGGGTTAATGCATAAAGTATTGTAGCCATTAACCCCTCCTGGTCCCCAAGTGTAGCCTCAAGTGCAGAACTTATCTCCCCCCGTAATCCGTCTGACCAGGATCTCTTCCCCCCACCCCTTTGGTAATCAGTGTGGCCAGTATCCAGTATTCACTCACTTACCCCACCTCTCTCTCTTATCCCCCGTGCCTATATGCAGAGTGGCCACAGTGAAGGTTGCTTCCCTCTTTCTATTTGTCCCCCAAGGGTGCCCACTTCTCTCTCCTCCCCCATGCCTATTCCAACACCAGGCCCTTCATATCTACTACTATGCAGCTAGGTCAGCATGCATTGCTACCAGTACCCACCCACAAAAATCAATAAAAAGGAGCATAGAAGAAAACTAATTCCAAATAAATGGAACCCCTAAAATAAAGAAACACAAGAGAGTACCCCACCTCTTCCCAAGACAAAGCCATTTTAAACAAGCCAAGGGCTTTGATTGATAACATTAAATTTCATATTATTGTCATCTGTCTTCCACAGCACTGACCATTGCTTCTGTGTTATAATTTGTCTGTGAATAGTAAATAGAAAGGCATTTAGACTGCATGTAAGCATGGCTTTGGCTGTACTCAGCATTACACAGCCTAACTAGGAACCAGAGCGGTGGAGTCTGTACAAAAATCCTCAGACTCCTCAGGTTAGTATTCCACCAACTCAGACTTCTCTAATTTGCATATTACAATCTTGTTGATTGAAAGTATGTAACATAAAATGCATTAGGAATTTTAAGAGACCATTGAACTGAGAGGGATAAGGAGGCTGCCATATTTATTCCCTTTTAAACAATACCAGTTACCTGGCTATCCAGCTGATCTCCCTCTAATACTTTTAGTCATAGACTTAGGCCTCATTCACATAATATGCGCTTCCGTGCACATTTGGAAGTGTATGACGTGGTAGCATGCAAGAGTGGCAAAAGGGAATAGACAGCCCTTCTGCCGTTCACATCAAATGCGCTGCGCAGCAGTACGATGCGCTATGATGCACTTGCGTACTGCTGCATGCATTCTGCCCGCAAGCGCAGAGCTGACTCATTCACTGTCAATGGATGGGATCAACAGTGCAGCAGGTAGCAGCGCAGATGGCGTGCAATAGCACGGCCATCTGCGCTGCATAGATGTGAACGAGGCCTAAAACTAGTCCTTGGTAAGAGTACTTGTAGAAGGTACAGGCAGGAACAAAGAATCAGGCCCTAGGCAATGTAGGGTACATGTAAGAGTTATGTGCAGGTACTCTGCAGGAGAATGAGGGGATTCTTCCTCCATTACACATTCTTCATGTACAATCTGAACCAGGTTTATGGGTGATAGACAACACCTCTGTGTTCATTGTGCACAACATTCTCAGTGGATTCCCTACAGCTCTGTGGGGAGTGCATATGTAGAGTATAGTACTACTGTGTAACAAAGTAAACCTGAGACAGATGAAATTAAAGTTTAATACATACCTGGGGCTTCCTCCAGCCCCCTTCAGGCTAATCAGTCCCTTGCTGTCCTTCTCCGCCAACTGGATCTTCTGCTTTGGGGCCAGGCACTTGAGCCAGTCTGGCGTAGCGGGCATGCACACACTCCGCCAGGAACGTACTACACCTGCGCAGCACTATTGCACAGATGCAGAATGCTCCTGGCTGTGGAAGCGGCATGCGGCCAGACTGCGCTGACTGGCTGAATTACCGGGACTCATAGCAGAATCTTCTGAGCAGAAGATCCAGGTGGCGGAGAAGGACAGTGTGGAAAGAATTATTAAGATTTATTTATTAAGATTTATAATTAATCACATGGTATATTTTTTATATTCTCACGTGGCTATAAGAATCACATTTATATAATCAGACCAGTGTGCTAGAGTGACACTTTAAATAAAGAGTTATCACAATATCACTGAATATATGTTATATAGGTTTTTGAACCATTTACTGTGCACAGTTGATTATGTCCTTTGCAGTGGAATTCCAGTTTTCCAGAGGACAAAGGAGCAATCCGAAAGGGCAGTTTCAACCAGTTCTCCGAGGGCAGGTCTGACTTTGAGAAACGAAACTAGAAACTGACTTCAGAAGACTTTCTCCAAAGTTGACTTTCACTTTCATGGAGGACAGAGAGAAGTCAAGTAACCCCGCCCAAAAAGGAGGACTGAGTCACCTTGATATGATGCTGATTGGATACTTACCAGAAAGAACTGCCCAAAAGGAGGAATACTTAATCATATTAATTAGGGTTTAAGACTCTGCACACCAGGGAAACTGCACTTTCTCCTGCTGAACTGAGCTGTGTTAGTTGCGGTTTCTATATGCTGGCATGTGAGAAAGTCCTCGGCTGAGTAAATAAAGATTTCTATGTTTTTGGCAAATATGGAGAAGTCTCATTGAGTAAGGTAATTTTCCTTTAACATCAGCGAGGGACTGATTAGCCTAAAGTGGGCTGGAGGCAGCCCCAGGTATGTATACAACTTTTCTTTTCATCCGTCTCAGGTATCCACCAAACCAAATTTTAACAACATATCAAATTATTTGATTTCATGAGCAAATTGAGTGAATGAATTTGCAAAAACCAGCATCAACACAGAATTATTAGCATCTCATTGGCCATCTCTATTAGTGGCACAGCTACACATCAGGCTTTATTCTTACAGCATAGATGTTATTTAGTATATATAAAAAAAAAGATTCCTGTGTACACATCATATATACAGTCACAATCAGATATGTATATACGGGGACTGCTTTATTGAAACAGCACAAGTAACTTTTATTTGGTTCATTTTTGTAGGCTAATCACAGCTATTACTGTATATATAATTTATGATGACTATTATCTGAGAAATAGAACATATCATATTTTCTATTCTAATTACAGTTTAAATTCATTAGGAGCTTTTTTTTTTTTACCGACTCCGACTCCAGGTACCCAAAAATTGCTCCGACTCCACAGCCTTGCTAGGAACTGCAACAAAAGCACCCACATACTGCCTTTGGGATTCACTGAGCGCTACTGAGCAGCGCTCCTGATATGCAGACCACTATCTGTAGCCTGTTCAAAGCATTGTAGAAAGGCACTAAAAGGAATATCCTGTTCAGTTGCTTTCTTAGACAATGGGGCGGATCTAGCAAACCAATTACAAGTATTTTGTTTTCCGCATTTACTTCCTATTTAATCACAATTGGAAGAAAGTAGTTATCTGCAAGTGTACTGAGCGTAAATGCATTGCTTACAAAAGATGAATACTTTTGCACTAGTTTTGTAATAATTTCCATTAATGTCATGCTGGTAAAACAGTGCAAGACTGTCGTAGAAATACGTTTTTGACACCACTTTTAAAACTCGTGCAAAGATGCCACATTGGGGAATTGACCGGTCAGCTTGTAGTGTGTGTGTTATTTTATTCCCCACAGGATTGAATTAAAGTTCTCTTTCACAGCTGTTAGTCACAGCTCTTCCTTGTAAAGCCCAGACAGCAGATAGACTGAGATAGGAGAATTACATTCTTTTATAAATGTAGGAGCATCTGGACCGATTCACATCATTCAGTCCACCCTACCCCAAGAAGTCCTCTGACTGCTGCTATTTTAGCACTAATACAAGTCCCCCTCTGCTCTCTGTTAAAGGACAACCAAGGTGACATGTGACATGATGAGATAGACATGTGTATGTACAGTGCCAAACACACAAATAACTAGGCTGTGCTCCTTTTTTCCTTCCTCTGCCGGAAAGAGTTAAAAATCAGGTATGCAAGTGACAGTTTTAGTCTGGGTCAGGACCGGGTCAGACTATAGCATTACCCTCAGTGGAATTGCAGCCATAAAATACTTTGTCAGTAAATGGCTTCTGAGAGCAGAAAGGAAAAAAAAGGGTCAATAGTTTACAGATTTTAGCTCTGGCATAAATCAATGAATGTGTCATTGAGAAGAGGCCATGGAACAGTAAAAACTTAAAAAGTAGATTTAAATATAAAATAAAACTGGGATAACTAAAAGTCATTCTTAGAAGGAGGAGGATAGATACAATGGTTTATCTCATGAGTTAATTATCACCTCGGATGTCCTTTAAAGTGGACCTGAACTCTTGCACACGACAGAAGGAAAACATATAGAAATGTGCCCTGTATGAATTTAGAGAGTTTAGCCTGTCTAATTCCCCCTGGTTTGTGTATTATCACAAGATGTAATCGGATCTTTCCCCTGTGCCACATGACTGCCTATGGCAGAGATGGCATATAAGCCCATTTGAAAGCAATGGATGTTAACAATATGCCTGCTTCCATGAATCAGGAAGTAGAAACAGTACAGATTTCTTTTAAAATTTGTATTAGCTGTAACAAAGAAAAGTTTTTGTTTAAAAGGTTATTATGCTGCATCTTTTAGAGCAGAGAGGACTTCTGAGTTCAAGTCCGCTTCCTTTTAAACAACAATACCAGTTGCCTGGCAGTCCTGCTGATCTTTGGCTGTAGTAGTTGCTGAATCACACACCTGAAACAAGCATGCAGCTAATCCAGTCTGACTTCAGTCAGAGCCCCTGATCTGCATGCTTGTTCAGGTGCCGTGGCTGAAAGTATTAGAGACACAGGATCAGCAGGAGAGTCAGGCAACTGGTATTATTTTAAAAGGAAAAATCCATATCCTCCTCAGTTTAGGTTCCCTTTAAAGCTGCCACAATGCATTTCTACCTCGCTCAGAGGATTGCCTCACAGACTGTCTCACCACTCCTGAGAATCCTACCCACCTCCGGTTTTAGAACAGTTTAGTAGAAAGCTGCACCTTCTTCTGAGACCGTTCTGCATGATTTCTAGAAACTTCTTTAATTCTCTCCTCTACAGATTATAAATCTGCCCCAATGCACCCTGTGAGAGTTTTGGTCTATAGAGAGCAGAACAACTTTTTAGGCAGTGTGTTTATACTACCACAGCCAATAGCAGAAAAGATGCAGGTTACGTTTGCCCATTACCAAATAGGGAACACTTTTTGTTTCATGCTTACTAAATTTACACTGGTTTACACTTTTGGTGTGTGTTTGTGGTGTGATACCCGGCCCCCAGCGCATAGCACAAAACCACAAATATGACCCTGCAGCAGGGTCATATGCATAGCGCCTCCCCCAGTGAAATTCTTCCTGCTGGGCAGGAAGTAAGTCACTGGGATTCCCAGTTTCCTGTCGTTTCGGGGCCTCAGAGAACTGCTTTCTGGGTACTTAAAATACAAATGACAATTTCTACATGGCAAAAGTGTAAGACATACCCCTTCAGGAGCCATTCATTGATTGGTGTGAATGACAGTAATTGAAGGAAAAACCATATTGCCGTTGGGAAGAAAGCGAGTGTAAACACCTGGACGAACAGATGAAGCTTCACATGCATCAATGCACTGGTCAGCTCCTGGAAGAGAACATTGGTGACATCATTAAAACTATGAATATTCCAATAATAAAAATAATATTCATTGTAAACATCCACACTGGTATGCTTAATATACAATTATTTGCTTGGCACCAAAGCCAAAAAAATAGGACTGAAGGCATACACTACCAAAAGACAGACCACTATGTACCATGGTATAGTTAAATATAACACACACAACACTAAAAACATTGGTATTATGCCTAATGTAAACTTAAAATATGTTAGTGGACAGTGGGGGGGGGGGGGGGTGTGGTTTACACAGAAGCAGACGGTTTCGTTTAAACTAAATTGATGAAAATATTGTATAAAGCACAAGGAGCTTAGGAAGCTTACCTAGTAGTACTGCTCCATAGCAAACACCCCCCCCCCCCCCCCCTCCCCTCATGGTAATATCCAGTCTCCCCAGCTACTGCGATGCATGACAAGCTCATTGATGTGGTTAAATTTCCCAGACCGGGCGATACAATCATATTGTATACCGTGGCTGCAAAGGATACTGACAAAACTGCAAGTACCTTTGGCTCTGTGGCACTGGTGGGGCGTTGGCAAAGTATTGAGCAAAGGCTGTTAATACTCATGTACATTTTTTAGTAGTTTTCCAAAACCTCAAGCAAAAAAAAAAAAAAAAATCTTTTCTCACGTTGTCATTATGTGGAGTGGTGTGTAGAATTCTGAGGAAACAAAATAACTTCATCAATCCTGGAATAAGTCGTAATAGAACATATTTTGTCCCTAAGGTTGTACAACGGACATGGGGACATGATCTGTGTATGGAGGAAAAAATATGTTTTTTGGTGTCTATTTAGAAAGGGGTCCTTCAAAGTGAAAGTAGTTAGAATTTAGAATATCTTACCTCAGGAAGTAGGCAAACTGTATATCTGCATTTAATGAGGGCTTAGATGCTTTTCTTGCATTGAAGGGCATCCACACCTATAATTACTAGGTAATTCCTGGGAGGAGTTGATCCAGGGATTTATCTGACTGCCATCTGGAGTCAGGAAATTATTTTTCCCTTTTAAGGCTAATTGGCCCATGCCTTGTAAGGTTTACTGCCTTCCCCTGGATCAACTGGGATATGTACGTGTTCAGGATGGCGTTTGTCTTTTTCTTGTTGAACTTGATGGACTGATGTCTTTTTCAGCCAAACTAACTATTTATAACAAGAATGTGGAAAAAGTGATGCGCTGTGAATCATTTCTGGATGCACTGAGTATGTATATATGTGCCAGATGTAATTCCCCCCCCCCCCCTTCCCCCAGTCAAATGTGTCCCCAGGCGACCATTTTCTGTAGTGTTCAGTATTCCCCAGTATAGGTAGCAATCATGCACCCAGTAAGGGTAACAGATGTGTCCCTCGTCCCCACAGGTGAAAGTGAAGAGGGGAAAGATCAAGGGTCATGACCAGCTGTGAAGAATACCATAGCCAGCAGTCAAAAATAAAATCCAGTGCATTTACTAATTTTATCAGGATCATTCCCAGTGGACTGCAGTGGTGCAACTGTGACCCAACATGAGCTCTTGTGGTCAAACTGGGCACAACAATCAGGAAGCGGCATCTGATTCAGTAGATGGAATAGCATTGTGTGAATCATTCAGGCTGAGACCAACCAGTTAAATAACCAATTCTCAAATGAAACACAGAGTCCCGGTTATCTGGAACTCAACTAATCAGCAGTCTCAACCAACCAGCACAAAATTGCTGGTAGTACACACAGCAGTGAAGGCCAACTTCATAGGTTGGTCGTGGGCTCTTCTGTGGTTTAAGACTGGGCTCCAAGGCTCCCCCATGGCTAATATCTTTCAAAGTACTGTATTTTAACATTTAATACAGTGTTCATGGTATGTATATAGAGTGGGGTATAGTACTGTATTAGCTAGGCCTATTCTTAACCTAACCAGAAAGCACACTTATCCGGCCTCAGCCGATCACCATCAGTGCCGGATAACCAAGACTCTACCGTAATTACATTTCAGCCCGATGCTGTATGGCCTCCCAAGTACAGCAATAATCATCTCTCAAACTGAAACAAGCAGTATTTTCATGTTTCACTATAACAGAACAGACCACAGGAAAGAAGGTGAAAATTAATTTCATGAATACACGCGAGACACTACAGATGGCACAAATAAGGTCTAGATTACACTAAGCTCACTCTGTGTAAGTGGAGGCCCCACCGTGTCTAACAAAATATAGATTTCCTGAGTGCCAGGATATAAAATGCTTTCAGGTTATATTAAAACAAACAACATGGGAAATAGGCTGAGCAATTGCCCGGGAAAATAAAGACATGCATGTATTTTGTGCACAAATATTTAACTTTTCATTTCTCAGACTGGTTCTTGCTTGACATCTATTATACAGTTTTCCATTCAGCATTTTCCCTCTTGGTACATGAATTACATTTGTAGGATTTTGAGGTTTTTGCTGTGCTTTAATAACCATCCTCTGGAGATGTTCAGATAAATAAACGCAATTTGTCTCCAAGCTTCATTTGTAGCTGTGGTATCCTACAGACCCATTAACATTCCCTTGCATGCTGCCCATCTGTAATAAGAAGTTCCTGCCAATTTAATGGCTTGGAATCAAAAAAGGAGAGAGGTATAGAACACAGCTGAAAATTGAATTAAAGAACACAGCAATCAGATTATAAGCCAACTGAGCTATCAGCTAACATCAACATATGGGGTGAGATGAAAGCTACCTGTGCAATGACAATAAATACACCTGTATCCAATATAAACTGCTATTTAAAAAAGAAAAAGATGCCACTGGTGAAAAATAGAGAGCCTGCAATGTAATGCTGGGTACACACTGAGATTTTATGGTCGATTTACTGTCAGATCAATTATTTCCAACATGTTCAATTTGCTTTCCGATCTATTTCCGAGCATTTTCCGATCGATTTCCGTTAATTTTAACAGGGAAATCAATCGGAAAATGCTCGAAAATCGATCGGAAAGCAAATCGAACATGTTGGAAATAATCGATCTGACAGTAAATCGACCATAAAATCTTATAGTGTGTACCCAGCATTAGGCCCTCTTTTGATGGTGCACAGATCGGTGGGTGGTAGGGTTAATCACTCACTCGCTATTCATCAATGTCAAAAACTCCACCCTCTCCTTGGTAAAGAGGCGGAGGCCTTTCCCCCCCCCCTTCCAAATGCCGTGACCACTCCACCCATGTCATCTGGCCTAACTGGTGGCTGCTGAGCTGGAGCGGATCGGGGCAACACAGGTAAGGGTGGCCACAGAGCTTCGGAAAAACTTCAGAAAAATGACAGCGGCTTTGTAAGTGTAGGTGGCAGAGTTTCTGACAACGAATTATTGGCAACCAGGCGAGTGATTAACCATTTGATGACCAGGGGTTTATACATCCCAGATACCAGGCCATTTGTTACATTCAGCACTTCATAACGGTTTATTGCTCGGTCACACGACTAATGCTACGTACACACATGCGACAACGATCGTTCGTTGAGAACGACGAACGAACTTTTAATTGATGAAAGAACGACCTAAGTAAAGTTAGTTTTAAAATGTGTGTAACGATCTGATCCTTAGAACGAACGTTACATCACGTAAAGCAACTATTGCGCTTGCGCATAAAAATGAGAAGTTTCATGGAGAAATAGCGAAATGCGCATGTCAAGCCTAGTACGAACGACTGTTTCCAACGATGTACTACTCTTGCAAACGATCGTGGTTGGTAAAAATCCGCCAAGCTAGATCGTTCGTTTTTAACGATCTAGCTCGTCCGGCGTTAGACTTAATGATCGTTGGTTGCTTTTTTTTTTAAACGATCGTCGTTTGAAACGATCGGGGAACGATCGTTTCAAACGACTATAGTCGCATGTGTGTACGCACCTTTAGCAGCCAAAAGGAATTTTAACCCCTTTTCTCCTCACAAATAAAGCTTTCATTTGGTGGTATTTAATTGCTGTTGCGTTTGTTTTTTGTTTTTAATAAAAAAAAAAAAAAAAAGGGAAGAAGAAGAAGAAATGTTAGTAACCCCCCTCCATCCGCCCCCTAAATTGGCCCTACACTAAAATACATAGATATATGCCTATGGAAGGTATTAGATTGTGAGCCCAACAGAGGGACAGTTAAGTGACAAGGAAATAGTCTGTGCAGCGCTGCGTTAGAGGTCAGCGCTACATAAATACATTTTGCTATGTAAATAAAGATCACAGCCTGCCAGCGCTCATCAGTCGCTGGCAGGCTAATTGTTGTGTCCCGCGTGACGGAGGAACAACAGAGCCACTCTCTGGCCGCCAGTCTGTATTAGGTGGTCGCAGCGTGGTTAAAGCTACTATCCACCGATCTTTGCAGCATTAAGACTCTTACATTGCAGGCTCTCACACAGGCTTATTGTTTCACCAATGGTCCTCTTTAAAGGAACAATTTTTAATCAGAGTATAGCATCAAGTCAATTAAACTTCGGGATACTCATTTGGTCAGTTAAAGAGGCACTATGGTGAAAATTATGCTGCTCTATTATCAGTTGTGTAAGAAGTACAACAAATATTTCTCCATAGAGTTAATAACAGCTGATCACTCCGCATCACGAGATCCCGCCGGCCAATCAGCGCCACTCTGGTAGACCTTCTGCGGATAGAGCCGCCTAACGTGGCTCACTCTAACGTCCTCTCCCACACCACCATGCGTTGCGTTAGGGGCACGCTATGCGAACGTCCCCTCTAACGCAACGTCCTGGTGTGAAAGAGGCCTTAGAGTTGCAGAGCACTGTAATAATTTACCTGCTCCACTGGGTCTGTTCTCGGCAGCGGCACGCTCTATATTTTCATATAGATTTTGGCCCTTTTGAGTTTGACACCTCTGTATGTAAGGCATGCACACAACACATAGGGATCATCCAAACTGCTGAGTACACAATTCACTTTTAGCTTGCTACATCATTTTTTCAAGTCTATGAATTCAGCCCTCAGTAGGTTGGTCATTTTCATTTCCATGAAACAACATTGCGTCCTTTTGTTTCAAACACTTTATCAATATCCATTTAGACACCCAGCACATTTTTATTTTATTTTTTTAAATCGAGATCTGGGGTGTTTTCAAAGCATTGCTTCCATTTTCTTTGAGCAATGTAGGTGTGCTTTTAGAGCAGTCTTTCCCAATGCAGTATGACCTCACTTGTTTTGCAGGTAACCTCACACATGCACATGTGGGGTAGTGCCTGACGTGTGTGGAATACAGGAAGCAAATGACAGTTATAACCCCAGCTGTGCATACGTGAGGTACCCTGCAAAACATGCACGCTTGGTGGGCAGTGAACACAGGTTGGAGGGGGGGGGGGGGGGGGAGGAATACTTGTGCTGAATACCTGAATTCCCATTTGCTGGATCACCTCATCAGGCAGGACTGGCATACTCCTCTCACCACTATCACTGCTAAGTTAAGGAGACAGACATCTGTCCTGATCTATTTACTTCAATAGGGGGTGAGCTATGGCAGAGTCGACTCTGGACAAGACAAACAACATTTATATTGCGCTTTTCTCCTGGCGGACTCAAAGCGCCAGAGCTGCAGCCAGTAGGACGCACTCTATAGGCAGTAGCAGTGTTAGGGAGACTTGCCTAAGGTCTCCTACTGAATAGATGCTGGCTTACTGAACAGGCAGAGCCGAGATTCGAACCCTGGTCTCCTGTGTCAGAGGCAGAGCCCTTAACCATTACACCTTCCAGCCACATGAAGGCATCTATGCTGCTACAACTTATGAGCAAAACAAATCTTATTCACTTCTGACAGGACATAACTTTTTACTCAAAACTGCTCATAATTAAAGATATCCATAAAGGCAAAACATCACTTTACCAACAAATCTTTACGTTACCAGCTGTGTACATCAGCCCACAACAAGCAAGCAGATGCAAGATTTTTCATTCCAACCACACATGAACAAAATCAGACTGCATCTGCTGCGTCTCCTACTGTAGCCAGCCTTTGCCATTTCATCACAGTATTTATGCTGCACAAGCGTGTTTACAAGCACTTTCCTGAGTGAATGCTATCTTTACATCTAATCTTACTAACAATCTAACTTTCCCATAACAAGTACATGGCCATGTTAATCATTAGCCTAATATTAGGGTTTTGAAGTGAAGGATTAGGGGAGGAACACACTAGGCAGAAACGAAAGCATTGCAGAAAAAGCTAATGTTAGCGCACATGATGCAAGTCAATGGGCCGCATAAAAAAAAAAAAAAAAAATGCATGTTTGCGTTCTGCAACGTGTGTTTTTTAAATTGCAGGACTTGATGCATATTTTTCCAAGGTGCATCTAAAACAAACATTCTGAAGGTCAATGGTGACGTAGAGGTATTGCGCTTTAGTGCATTTCTATGCACACACAAAAAAATAAAAAAAATATATAATTATATTTTAATTTTTTATGCTAAACAAGTTTGATGATGTATTTCTGCTTCCTGTTTACTTCCTAGTGACTAGCATAAAACGCAAACAAACAACAACCCGCAAATGCACGCAAACCGCAGCACATAGAACACATATGCAGCAACAACAAAAAAACAAACAAAAAAAAAAAACCTGCTGCCTTTCATGCACTGCCTAGTGTATTCCCACGCTTAACCAGAGAGAAGTCAAAAACTGGAAGAAAAAAATAAATTCAAAGGGTGCCCATACATTAGAGGATCAACCTTCCATCCAATCATTTTATCGAATTGCAGGACATACGGCAGCCTCCGCCCTCACTCTGAAAACGATTGGAAGTCACTGTGCAGTGTGTGGGCTGACAATAAATCCCTCTATGATCAGATTAGATCAGAGAGGGATCGATCTAATGCTCGATCTGGTTGCAGATTGACTAATGTATTGGCAGTTAGTGTTTCAGGTGTGAATGCTTATAGGTCTAATGCTGGGCATACACGGTAAGTTTCTTGCTTATCAATCGAGCCGCTGATGGCTCAATTGATAATATCCAACAGGTCCGATGACCCGCCGGATAAATTCCCTGCTCGATCCCCGCGGGCGGACAATAGCGGGGAATCGAGCGGAAGATAAGGAGCGCCTGCGGGGACGAGCGGGGATGCGCCGGGATCGAGCCAGTGGCTCGATCCGCCGCATAATTGCATCCGTGTATGCCCAGCATAATGCTGGGCATACACGGTGCAATTGTGCGTCGGTATCGAGCCGCTGGCTCGATGCCGGCGCATCCCTGCTCGTCCGCGTGGATAGATTCCCGCTCGTCCCCGCGGGCACTTCCTTATCTCCGCTTCATTTCTTCCATTGTCCTCCTGCAGGGATTAAGTGCGGTATTGATCCGGCGCGGTGATCGGACACGTCTGATATTATCAATCGAGCCATCATCGGCTCGATTGATAATAAAAACGTGTATGCCCAGCATAAGGCTGTATTCACAGTGGGACGTTAAGTTTTAATGCAACATTAAAGTCGCAAAGTGCCTGCGTTAAGAGGTAACGCACTGCAAGCAGTGAGTTACCACAACGCAACAATTTTTTTAACGCGACTTTAACGTCGCACTGTGAACAGCCCATAGGATTAGCATTGCAGTGCTGTAAGCTGCGTTATAAGACTTTATAACGTGCGACCATAACGTCCCACTGTGAATGCGACCTAATACAGTCTTCTAAAGACATATGGCTAATTACTAATGTGATATAAGTCAATGGCATACAAATATTTCATTATAACATACCTCTGTTTTTAATGACAGTCCACTGTTAAAGAATATTGCAGACACCGCAATATAGGTTATGGAAATTTCTGGCTTCAATGGTCCTGGAATAGCAAGCAAACAATATACAAACACACATTAGTTTATCAAAGAGATAATTTAGGCAAAATCATTAACAGAATTTAAAAAAGGAGCAAGCAATTGTGTTACAACTAATGATAAAGTAATCAAGGATAACTGTTGGTGATCAGAGAGTCAGGAGGATCATGTGACTGTTGCGTGGAATCAGGAAGGATTCTATCCCGCAGGCTGAGGAGTACTATTGGCTACATCTTCCCTGGTTTCTTAGTTTTGCTTTTCTGGAGCTGTAGAGCGATGTTAAACCTGTCGGGCACAAGTCTTTATTGCAGCCTAAAACAATGAGTTTTGAATCAAATGGTAAATGCATTCTTTTGAATAGCAGGACATTTGCTACAATGCCAGTATGATCTAATTGAAGGTACCCCAATTGTGTCAGTTTGAGAATGACATGACAAATAAACAACTGGCATGTTTCTTGAAGCTATATCTTTAACAGCAACAACAAAAACTGACTTTATATTTGGAAGAAGCAAACAAAGGTGGCGCTACACATTTAGAATAAGTAAAGGATCAATGCTTCGCCAACATCTATCACGTCCTTGGTCTAGCACAATGTACCGCTAAATATAAGGGCTCTTTTTCATTCATGCACCGTGTGCAATGCAGGTGGCTCCCACAACACATGGCACCACAATGTTATGTGATTCTCCCAGATGCAGTCATCCTATTCATTTATAATGTATGGAATTGCACTGCAAAAAAAAAAAAAAAAGGGCATGCAACCATACGTTGCGATTCAGTGTTTATGTAAACATCAGACAACGCAGTCTATGCACTTCTGATGTCCCTGCAGGGCACATTACTGTGCGTCACTGAAACCACGATCAGCAACACACACGTGGAAATGAGGCATTAGGCTAAATTCCAGCAGCAACCTCATTTTCTATTGATCGCACAATGACCACCACTAGTTTGATGTAGCACAAAGCTATGTCTCTTTCAAGTACAGCTCTCACCTGCAGCCTCTTATACACCGGCAGCACTCAGTTGCAAAAAAAAAAAAAAAAAAAAAAAAAGGACGGCCGGTTTGTGCTGTTAAAGCGGACCCAAACCAACCATGTTTTTTTAATTAAAAATATTTAGTTGCACCACTCTGACGCATACAAAGATAAATAAACACTCCTTCAAACCTATGAGCATTTCAGTGCATGCTTGTCAGCCTTCTCTTTTTATAACTAGGGTTATACAGCCATTAGCAATTCCTCCTTTGCCAGACACCACCTACTCCACCAGTTTGCCGGATTTTGTCCTGCCAATTTGAAAGGAAGGGAGGGATTCCTCCAATAAATGTAAAATATTTTATATTTGTTATCATGCAGCTGAAAAAAAGGCTGCGATTTATTATAATTTAGAAAATAGATTTAAATTCTGAAATCTTGTATTTTTAATTTTAATGAGGGTAGGGCTTCCACCGCACTTCAGTCTGCTTTCAGTGCCGTGGGGAGACCGTGGCACAGGTCCGAATATAAATTAGTCGGGCCATAAGACGCACTGACTTTTTTTACCCCACTTTTGGGGATGAAAATGTTTCTCTTATGGTCCAAAAAAATATGGTAAGTGAAAGAGCAGTCTCATTTCACCTCAGGTTAGTGGTTAAAATGGATGTCCAGAGTTTACAAGTATCGCATTGCATTTGCAGTTTGTAGTGGAAACTGGGCTTAAGCTTGCGTACCTATGAAACGACCACTGGGAGACTTGGGCGCAGGATACAGCCAATATACGGCTCAACCCTGCTCCTGCACAAGTCCCAGCGGTGTTAATTACTATTCCCTCTCCAGGTCAACGTGGATGGTGGGGAATGATGTAATTCGGCTGCCAGCTATTGCTGGTAGCCGAAATAGTGTTTTAAAAGTAACTTAAGCTCTGTCTTCTGACGCTGATGAAGTTACTCAGTGTGCTCCGGTATCACAGCCTATGGTGGCACCCAAATCTCCTGCGCTGTTTTAACAGTGCTCGTTGAGAGAGACGGGAACAGCATCAGATGAGGTGATAGGAAGGGGAGAGCAAATGGAGCTCAGTAAGGCTTGAGCAAGTAATTCTCACTTTAATCATAGTAAAAGCGAAAGTAGAAGGACATCTACAGTAACAGCTTTTCAAAAGTGAAAACAGTAACTGCCCCAAGTAAAATTTTTGCAGCCGATGGCCCATCCTGGAGGTGGCAGGCATATGGCTGCTTACCAATCGCACTGTAATTATATTGTGTGATATATTATTAGTGTATTTATATTGCACTGACATCTTCCACAGAGTTTTTAGGCGTTCACATTGCGTTCAACTCGCGTGTCCGTCCGTGATGGGCTTTTTTTCCCCAAGCGTTTTCCGGCGCGTTTAGTTTGAAACCCTGCTGCTTTCGAAAGGGTGGCTACAATTGTGCAGTTTCCCTTAGTAACGCATAATTCAATTTGCAAGTAGTGTTCCTATTCAGGGTTCAGCCTTATTTGAACCAACACAGAGTGTGTCCTGGTACAGTATTGAGCCCACAATCTTGGCTACAGGCAAAAGAATCATTGACTGAATTTCCACACAAACAGCTTTTATCTATAAATTCACAAGAAAGGGTGCTATTCTGTTTCATAAGGAGGAAGTCAAATATAATCAACGCCACCATTTGTGAGATGTAGGAAAAAGGTAGATGCAGTTATTTTCTGAGAGAGGCAGAGGTGAATGGGAAGCCCTGCATACGATCAACCCAAGATTAGGAAATGGAAGCATTCTCACATTGCTTTTAGATTTGTATCCTCACCAGATACAATGTACTTCTACCGAAGACAATGTAAAGCCTCTTTCACACGAGAGGCTGAAAGCGGTAAATTCACTGCCCATCAGCTGTTCCCATGCATCAGCCAGGCACTTGCTGCCATCTGAGTGTGACCGCCAGATTACCCCAGCGTGAAACAAACACTGTCACGCTGCCATTTGGTTGCATAAATTGCAGCTGAAAGAAGCTTGTGGTCAGCTGGTGGGATGCACAAGAGCGCAATTTGGCCATGCATCTGAAAGAGGCCTAAGGCTCCATTTCCACTCAGGCTGATTCGCTATTTTCCTGCACAAAAGTTTCTAATGAAGCGGAGTGACAGTTTTTTTTTGAAAGCAATAGGCTGCTTCCAATTCACCAGGCTGATCATTGGTTGAAGTCCGCTGTACACACACTAGGTTTGTGGCCAAGTTGTGCGATTTGCCTTAGGTTAATAAAATTGTTAAGATTAAAAATTGAATTCTTTGGAAACCTGGAGTGCATGGTCCATTGGGTGCACACATTCGGCATTGTTCTAAAACTGACACAGACCTTGGGAGCGCATGCAGTGACACAGTAAGTCAACAGCAGAAGGCACATTTCCCAGAAATAGAAAGAAGTTTCCCTTCAGACAGCATCTGTAGTACAGAGTACATTTAAAGCCAAAATTATTAGTCCCCTTTATGAAATAAGACAACACTCTTGATTTCTCTATGAAAAAAGGATCATTAACTAACAACAAGTGTGTATGCGGGAAACACAAGCACTATAAAAAAAATAAATAAAAAAAAAAAAAAAAAACGAGTTTAACCACTTGATGACCGGGCTAATTCTTTGTGATCTGTGTTGCTTGGGCTCTCCAGCCCACAGCACAGATCAGCAGGCAGCCAGGGCGACCAGACTCCCCCCCCCTTTTTTTCCACACTAGGGGGGGGGGGGGATGTCCTGCTGGGGGAGGTCTGATTGCCGCCGGCAATTTTCGTTTAGCGCGGGGGGGGGGGGGGGGGAACGACACTCCGTAGCGATATTCCCTCTTGCTCTTTTTTCCCTCCCTCCCCTTCTCCAGATAGGCGGTACAGGACAGCGATCAGTCCTGTACCGCCTCTGATAGGCTTCAGCCTATCAGATGCCGGCGATCCCCAGCCAGAGGCCGGGGATCGCCGATCTCCTTTACAGAAGCGCCGTATGATGTAAACACAGGGGATTTCTTCCCTGCGTGTTTACATTTAGCCTGCGAGCCGCGATCGGAGGCTCGCAGGCTGTTCACAGAGACATCCTCCGTGAACTGACATTTCCATGTAAAACCACTTACGACCTGCCGCCGCCTATTGGCGTTAGGCGGTCGTTAAGGGATTAGGATATTTTATTGATATACCAAGTTGGAACAAGAAAGGGCAAACATGAGACATCCATAATAGCAATAGGGTAGGCTTTCTGAGCCACAACTGACAACTCTCTCTAAGGGCTCTTTCACACTAAGACGTTGCATTTGATGAGACGTTAAGATCGCATAACCTGCCCCTAACGCAGCGCATGTAGGTTATAAAATTGGACGTTATTTTGTACTATGTTAGGTGTCTCTTGGTGCGCCGTTTTTACTGCATACTGATGGAATGAAAACGGCGCATGCGGTACATTTTTTTTTAAAAACATTACTGAGCATGTGCAACAACGCAGCAAATGTATTGCTAAACGCACAGCATGCAGCACTTTCTAAATATTGCTACACATTACAACGCAACGTGTGCACTGTAAATGTTGCACAGACTTTGCATTGCTGTGCGTTAGTCTGCGTTGGAACATTTTCTAACGTGCGACTTTAACGTCGCACTGTGAAAGAGGACTAAGGGCTGAAACCCACTAGAGCACAGTTCCCCAACCCTGTCCTCCCAACAATACAGGTTTTGCAGGAAACCACAAACATGCACAGGCGGGGTAATTAGTGTCTCAGTAGAGCTGATTAACTACCTTTGTGGATTTCCAGAAAACATGCACTGCTGGTGGGCCTTGAGAACACTGCACTAGATAGGGATTGCTTTCAATCGCTAGCAATTTCCCTAAACGCTCTGCTAATGTAAATGGATGGAACAGATTCCACTAGAGCGAATGGGTAAATCGCAGGACACGCTGCATTTTGGAAGGGTTTCACTATCTATCTATCTATCTATATATATAAATTTGCTCCCAAAAATTGCTAGAGATTGCAATAGCCCTTTGTGCTTTGTAGTGGATCCAAGGCCTTAGAGTAGTTCCTTACTAGTTTGGCACTGGGTTCTGAGCGGGCCACTCTAGGATCTTGGTATTCTTGAGGAACCGTTGAACTTATGTCAATGTGGTCATGGTCTAGTTGGAAGACCCAGCAACAACCGAAGCCTAGACTATGAGCAGATTTCTGCATATTCTCACTCAAAATGTCAACAATTTTAGTTTTTCATGATGCCATGCAGCCGAACAAGACTGCCTATGCCTGAGGCTGCAAACAGCCCCCAGCAGGATGCTCCCACCACCATGTTTAAACGTGGGAACGGTTTTCCTAGGCACAGTGAACATAGCCTCACATGGGGCTAATATTTTTTTACCACCCCATATTTACTATATTTGATTTAGAGCAAGCCTAAAAAATGTATTTTATATTACAAAATGTACCAAATGATACCAAACAGCACTTGTGATTGTTTAATTATAACAAGTTTCATCAATGCTGCAAACCAAATGCCAGAGAAGAAACAGAATTTCCCAATCTTTTGACATACGTTTTCCAGCTTTTCATAAACAAGTGACAGGCTGTGAATAATGGACACATTCTCCAAAGTAGGATTCTGAAGCATGCCAATTACAAACTACTACGCCGTGTATTCTGTTTGGAGCACAATTGCCAGAAAAGACCACATTGCTGCAGGAGTAAGCTGCACAGGTCAGCTTATTACTATTTGTGACTTGCAAATGACACTATCTGCCAGTGTCTACTGGAAGCAGGGCCTGTGTTTTATGCACATGTAAAAAAGCAGAGTTAGTACCTGCTAACGATGTTTTCAACAATCCTTCAGGGCAAGGTGAGACGTCGCCCCTCCCAGACGCAGGAACAGACAGCACTTCCCCTATAAAAGAATCAAATGGTTAGTCCACCCTCAGTGCGTTTAGACAAGTACCCGACAGGTGAACAATCCACTAACCCACAATCAGTGCCACTATCTGACAAGACAACAACACCCGGGTGGGATCGTTGCCCTGAAGGATTGTTGAAAACATCGTTAGCAGGTACTAACTCTGCTTTTTCCCCACAATCCTTCAGGGCAAGGTGAGACGATAAACAAGTAATATAACCTTAGGGTGGGACCACTGCTTGAAGAATTTTTCTCCCAAACGCTTGGTCATGAGCAGATAATGCGTCAATCCGGTAGTGGCGAATGAACGTAGAAAACGTTGACCATGTCGCCGCCTTGCAAATCTGTTCAGGAGATGCCCCTGCTCTATTTGCCCATGAAGCCGCCATGGCCCTAGTCGAATGTGCCTTAAAGGAAGCTGGCGGATCAACATTCATAACCTTATAAGCCTCAATAATTGCTAATTTAATCCAATTAGCTATAGTCGATTTAGAAGCTGCCTGGCCTGAATTTTTACCTGTATGTAAAATGAATAATGCATCTGACTTTCTGATATCCGCCGTTCTGGCCAGATATTCTAATACACATCTTCTAACATCTAAGTAATGGAAACTCTGTTCTTTCTCATTCCTCGGATTCACACAAAAGGTTGGTAACACAATATCCTGGGACCTGTGAAATTTTGACATCACCTTAGGACAAAATTTTGGATCTGTCTGAAGTACCAACCTGTCCTGAAAATCTTGAAAGTAAGGACTTTTAATTGACAGGGACTGAATCTCACTAACTCGCCTCGCCGTAGTAATTGCTATTAAGAAAACTACCTTATAAGTAAGAACTTTAAGCGTACAATCTCTTAGTGGTTCAAAAGGAGCCTTGACTAGACCCTGCAGAACCACAGACAGATCCCAAGGAGACACGTATGGTTTGAAAACGGGAAGTTTTCTTGCAACTGCTTTCATAAATCTTACAATTAAAGGAGAGGTAGAAATAGGCACACCAGAGAACGCAGTAAGCGCTGCCATTTGTACTCTCAGAGTACTGACCGACACGTTCTTTTCCCAACCTTCCTGGAGAAAATCCAGAATTGCTGGGATAGACATGCTATCAAACTTAGACTTTTTCAGCCAGACATGAAAAACTTTCCAATACTTTAAATAAATTTTCCTTGTTACCTCCTTGCGGCTTCCAATCAATGTTGAGGCTGCTTTATCTGACACCCCCATGCTCTTTAACAAAGTCAGTTCAGGATCCATACCGCCAGATTCAGTCGATCTGGATGTGGATGCCACAGATCTCCTTGGACCAACAAATCTGGTCTGAGGGGCAGTAACCACGGTTGTTCCACCGTGAACCTTTTCATTACCGCAAACCAAGATCTTCTTGGCCAAACAGGAGCTATCAGAATCATTTTCCTTCGGTCCTTCCTCCATTTCTCCAGCACTGCCGGGATCATGTTCAGGGGAGGAAAAACATAAATCAACGGAAAGTCCCACTGGTAATTGAACGCATTTATCCCTAATGCATTGTCTGTTGGATTCAACGAGAAATAACTTTGTATCTGCGCATTCTCTTGAGATGCTAGCAGGTCTACTGACGGAACACCCCATCTTTCCGTGATCAGCAGAAAGACTTGTTTGTTCAGTGACCATTCTGAGGCTAGAATTTTGTTTCTGCTCAATTTGTCCGCATCTAAATTCAAAGTGCCCCTGAGATGAACCGCTCTCAAGGACAACACATTCTCTTCTGCCCAGAATAAAATCTCTGCCGCAGCTTCCTGTAATAACCGGGACCTCGTGCCTCCCTGTTTGTTTATGAATGCTACTGTCGTAACATTGTCTGACTGCACTAATACGTGTGTCTTGAATATTATCTCTTTTGCCTGAGTCAGTGCCAAACCCACAGCTTTCAATTCTCTCAAATTCGAAGAGCTCTGGGACTCCTGTCTTGACCATCTGCCCTGAAATGCTGCATGGTCCACATGAGCAACCCATCCCCACGAACTTGCGTCCGTGGTTAGAATCTTCTCTGTTGGATATTTCCACAGATTGCCTTTCAGTAGATTGGAGTCCTCCAACCACCACTGCAGCGATGACTTCACTAGTGTTGGAATGGACACCCTGAAGTCCAGACTCCGAGGTTGTCCATCCCAATTTTCCAACAGGAAATTTTGAAGCTTCCTGAGATGCGACAATGCCCACGGTACAGCCACCATTGTTGATGACATTATTCCCAACACCTGTGAAATCATTCTTAATGAAGGTCGCCATTCTTTTTGAAGGGTCAGAATTGCATTTTTTAATTTTTCCCCTTTTTCCTTTGGAAGATAGAACTTTTGATCCAGCGCATCTATCGAAATGCCCAAGAACAACATTCTTTGGTTTGGTAGTAGGCATGATTTTTCTTGATTTATTATCCAACCTAATGACTGCAGATGATCTGAAACCGCCTGCAGGTGATTCTTTAATTCTGCCACTGAATTGCCCATTATCAAAAGGTCGTCTAGATAAGGAATTACCATGATCGACCTTTCTCTTAAAGGAATCAAAGCTTCCCCCAGAATTTTTGTGAACATTCTTGGTGCGGAAGTGATCCCAAACGGGAGGCATAGGAATTGAAACTGCATCAGTATTCCATTTACCTGAAGGGCAAACCTTAAGAATTTTTGGGATCGTTTGTGAATTGGCACATGCCAATAAGCATCCCTGAGGTCTAATGAGACCATGAATGCCTCCGGAAATAATAGTTCCCTTATGGTGAATATTGATTCCATCCTGAACTTCTTCTTCCTGATAAACGGGTTCAGTTTCTTTAAATTTAGAATCAAACGATATTTCCCTGATTGCTTTTTCACCAGAAAAATCGTTGAATAAAACCCCTCTCTTTGTTCCTTCTTTGGAACCCTGCCAATTACATTCTGCTTTAACATGTTCTCTATAATGTTCAACATTTCTGGAACTAAACTTAAGTCTTTTGGCGGTCTTGAGATCACAAACCTTGAGGGAGGGGGTGAGGCAAACTCGATTTGGTAACCAAATCTGATTGTTTGCCGAATAAATGGACTTTTCACCCACTTTGACCAAGTGTGGCAAAAATATTTTAGTCTTCCCCCGACCGCCTGATACGAGTCATTGTGGTTTTGACTGCCCCTCTGATGGCTTCGATCTGAATCCTCCTCTTGTGGATTTATCACTAAACCACCTTTTATTCCCTTTTTGATCTTTGTATGACCCTTTTTGGTTTGCCGCTGGCTTGCGAAAATATTTCTTATTAGACACTTTTTGTTTCTTTGGAAATGTCTTCTTCTTATTAGAAGTTCTTTCCAACGCTAGATCTAAATCTGGCCCAAATAACAGATCTCCTGAAAAGGGGACTCCACATAATCTATTTTTGGATGCTAAATTACCATCCCAAGTCTTGAGCCACAAGGCTCTCATTTACCAGGGCAGTAGACCTGGCTGTAAATCTAATAGTCTCTGCGGAAGCATCCGCCAGATAATTTGCCGCCTTATTCAGAATCGTAATTGATTCCATCAGCTGCTCTACTGAAGCCCCTGCTAAAATATTTGCCTTGAGCTGGTTAATCCACAGCTCCAATGTTCTAGCCACACATGTTGAAGCTATAGCTGGTCTAAAGGTAGCCGCATTCGCTTCCCATGTTCTTTTAAGGTAGGCATCAATCTTTTTGTCTGCAGGATCTTTAAGATCCCCTAGATCCTCAAATGCCAAATCGCCCTGTTTCGACACCTGCGAAAAAGGAGAGTCCAATTTTGGACATTTGTCCCATAACGCCGAATCCTCACTCGTAAAAGGAAATCTGCGTTTCAATGCTTTGGAAATAAACAGCCTCTTTTCTGGATCCTTCCATGCTTTCAGAATTGTCTGTTTGATAGCATTATGCACCGGAAACGTGAGACCTTTCTTTTCCTCCATACCTTTATATAATTGGTCATGAAGGGATAAAGAAACCGCTGCCTCATTGTTTAATTCCAGTGTTTCATTAATCGCCGCGATCAGAGCTTCGGTATCTTCAACCCGAAACCTGAACCGGGAAGGCGTATCAATTTCTACCTCTTTTGAATCTGAATCAGCTGAACTTTCATTCACATCCAACTGCTCCTGACTTTCCCCCTCAATCGCTGGAGTCACAGATACAGTACTCTGAGATGTAGAAGCTGCAGCTACAGACAAAGAGGATTTAAATGAAGCTAATGAGGAATTTATCTCTTCTCTAAAAGCTTGCAAGGTCTCTTGGACCGACGGCCCACCTTGTTCCCCCAAAATCTTATCAGTGCATTGCTGACATAAAGTTTTGGCATAGGGCAATGGCAATTTCACATTACATACAGGGCATCTCTTATAAGTAGGAGGAGGCCTCACTGCTTCAGTTGTTTTGGCCTGCAATAACATACAAAGCAGTATAAGATACAGATAGCCCAATAAATATGCATGCAATCCCCAGAAAGAGACCCTCTGCCTCACCTTCTGGGCGGCTGGATTACCCTCAGTCTTATCAGCGGCAGACATCATGCAACGATATCCTGCCCAAAGACTGCAGTCTGTCCACTGCAGAGTAACAAAAAAACGCCGCCACCAGCCTGCACGCGCTCTTTCCTTTAAACACTTCCGCCCACGGACGTCACGCAAGGCGGAACTGGAGCCGGAACCGGAAGTGACAGAAGACCCGGACCAACAGGCTCAAGAGGCAGCCTCCGGCATACCCGCCGGAAACTACGCCTCCACCAGCCTCATGCAAATCTACCTCCGCATCCAGCACACTTGACTCCCCAGCGTCCGGTCCTCTCCCGCTCCGACTCCTCCATAGGCGGAAAGGAAAGCCGTGCCTTCCACTCTTGCTCCACCACATTCGGCTGAGAAAGGTAGGCAACCTCACAGACACAGCCCAGTGTGAGGTGAAGGCGAGACGACCTCAGTACCATCGTCTCCGCCACCCTAGGAAATAACACCTGCAGCCCAGCACACAGGCTTAATCCCAAGGGGAGATGCCGACCTGCCTGGACGCAGGAACAAACAGCACTGAGGGTGGACTAACCATTTGATTCTTTTATAGGGGAAGTGCTGTCTGTTCCTGCGTCTGGGAGGGGCGACGTCTCACCTTGCCCTGAAGGATTGTGGGGAAAACAAAGCAATCAAGCTAGCTGTCAAAGCATCTTCCATTACTGCTTGCAATGTATACAGCCAAACTGAATGCACTAATCTGTTCTCACCAAAAGCAACACTTCCTCCAAATATAACAATTCTCCTGGAGCTATACGGTGTATGTAGGCAGTTGCAGGGTGTGTTTTTGTCTAAAGGTGGCCATACACTTATAGATTTGCAGCAGATTCGACCATCAGATAGATTTCTGTCAAATGTCTGTCAGGTCGCATCTGACAGGAATCTATCTGATGTGTGCCACACACCAGGAACAGATTTCCAATATATTTCAGAATTAAATCTATTGAAAAAAATAAATAAATAAAAATCGATCTAAATGCATTATTGCACCATTAGATCCAATACAAATCTATGGGCCATCGATCTGCTGCTATAAAGATTTTCCATCCAGTTAGATAAACCAAATAGATTTAAATCAGCCGAGTGTGCATCGATTTGCGGCCGATCGATTGCTGAAATTGATCAGTGTATGGGCCCCTTAAGTATACACTTAATTAAAGAAAGTTTAAACTAGGTATTTGTATTATGGCCTTGACCTTAAAGTGCATACACTGTCGCCTGCAGCAATCAGAACATGATCCCCTGGGCAACAGCTCTGAGTTGTTCACCCCCCCCCCCCCCCCCCCCGAAACAACCTAGAGGCCAGCGATACATTCTGTTAAGGAGAGGGGGAAGGGATGACAGTGGGGCGCAGGACAGAGCAGCAGAGAGCGGGAAGGGGAGGAAAACCATGGCATTCCACCTGCCCTTGGATGAGATGATCCAGGAGTCCGGATCTCCTGTGCATGCATTGAAGCCAAACTTAAAACCATCTAGCACAGTGCACAATCTTTTCCAGGTGAGGACACCCTTGGTGATATTTTTCAAGGCACCCCTGGGCACACAGGAGGCAATTTCACCACCTGTCAGCTCCCGTGCACCAGCCGGGTACTTGCTTGCGCTTAGGCACAGTTGCTAGAGAGGTGCCTACTGTACTGCGTCATGAGCATGGCGGCTGCTGCTTTGTTCACATGCAATATGCCAGATGTGCCCCCCCAGTATTAGGTAGCCCCCCAGTATTAGGTAGCGAGATGTGCCACCAGTATTTGATAGGTTTCCCCCCAGTATAGATAGCAAGATATGCCTGGCCCTGATGGAGAGTGCTGTGCTGTCGTGGCACCCAACGAGTGCTCACGGCGCACCAGGGCACCCACTTTGAGAAACACTAATCTAGCATGTGTAGAGTACAAGGTTTAATATTTTTGTTTTAGTAATTTTTTACACTTTTGCTTGTTCTTATGTTGCAGTCTGGCAGGCTACATCTGAGGATGCCAGGGTGTGTGCACGCTAGGTAAGCACTGTAATGCGCAGTACATGTTTGTTGATTGTAAACAGGAAAGAGATGGGACAACTTTAAGCCTTGAGAAATATGCAGTTTGACATCTCCGATGCAGTTTGAGTTTGACAACAGTCTGAATATTTGTCAACACATTTCTTATCTGTAAGCCCTGCACCGGGGTTGGGAAAGGTATCCATGCTGCTGCCATAAGAAAAGATGACAGACCTCACATTAGAGGTCATCCAGTACTTTAACTTGCGTGAAACTGACAGCCAGGATTATATTTTAGACTTAAGCTGTATTTTAATAGGACAGGCTAGTCCCTAGCTGCATAAAAAAAATTACTTCAATACATTTTATACTCTTGTCCATTTACAGGCAAGTAAAATACTTCAACATGATAGTCACTTTTAAAGCAAATCCCAGTTTGTTATTGGGTGGAAGGAGAGGTTATTTTCAATTAGAATTCTTCAGGACAAGTTTTGCAAGTAGTCACAGTACAACCGAGGTAATATTGCACTGTATCACTACCTAAATAGGTGTAGCCGCCTACTAAATTAAAAACAGCACTTTAAAGCATAAGGACACTTTCATGGAAAAAAACAAAAATCGCGTTTAGCACTTCTATAGCACTGAAACGAGATTGCCTGGAAATCGCCTGAAAATTGTGCAGGTGATGCGATTTTGCCTGATTTTGGGCGATTTACGGCGATTGCCCAAGTAAGAACGGGCCAATAGGGTTTCATTACGCTAGCGCTTTTAAAAAGCGCTAGCGTTTGAGCGTTTTGCCGAAATCGTGGCAAAAGCTCTAGTGTGAATGGGGCCTGATAGTTGATAGCTGCTGCCATGAAGACTTCCTGAGACAGAAAAGATCTGGTCAGAACAATGAAAGCAGTAATGCTGGGTACACACGATACGTTTTTTCTGCTCAATTTTCCACCCAATTGTTTTTTTCCGGTCGATTCTCTTCCCCTTGTTTTTCTTATCTTTTTCCATTCACTTCTATGAGAAATCAAGCCCAAAAAACAATTGGAGGGAATATCGGAAATTATCTATCGAACCCATCTATCGGGGGTAAAAACGTATGGTGTATTCCCAGCATAAAGAAACTATTGTTTTTTTGTATTTTTCAATGGCCAATTATAGAACAGTTGACTTCAATACAACTAGGTTCCTTTGTCAGTGTTCACGTCAGATAATGCAGTGTAATTGTGGGCTGAGCTGTAAAAAAAAAAAAAATAAAATAAAAAAAAAAATAAAAATAAAATACAGAATGCAAGAAAAGCAGCCAAAGGGAAACGAATCCGAACAAAATAATAATCCGATAATCTGAACACTTGTATAGCGCTTTTCTCCTGTCGGACTCAAGGCATTCTAGACCTGCAGCCACTGGGACTCGCTCAAGAGGCCACCCTGCAGTGTTAGGGAGTCTTGCCCTGAACTCCTTACTAAATAGGTACTGACCCTAGCCAGGATTCGAGCCCTGGTCTCCCATGTCAAAAGCGGCGCCCTTAAGCAGTACACGATCCAATGTGGCCCAGAATGGCCCAGTCCCTGAGAAATACAGGAAACACAGCTTTGCAGTAGACAGCATACACTCAGCTGTGACTGTATGGCAATGCCTGCAATCCCGGGAGTGGGAATGGCCTGATGACAGTATTATTAGTAGGGAGACCCGTCTACCTGCTGAAGTGGTCTCCCTCTCTGAATCTACTGGGAGGAGTAGAACAGACCCGAAAAGTAATAAGCCCAAAATTGGGACTCAAAACCACAGTCTTAAAAAGCTTTGGAAATGTGAACATTTTATTAGAAAATAGATTTACTATAATTCCAGTGAATGATGCAATTTACTCCAAAAATATGGTTGACTTTGCCCACTTCCTGCTATTTTATTTCTAGGTTGGCATCGCTGTTAAGGAATTGGAGCCATAAACACTTTAAAGTCGGAAAACCACTGCGCCTGCATGGCTGCTTCCTTGCTCCCGCTGATGTCATATAATATGAAATAAAATAAATTACTAGCAAAACATTCCACCGAAAGAAAGTCTAATTGGTGGCGAAAAAAAAAGATATACATCATTTTGTTGTGATTGATGAATGAATGGAAGGAGCGCTGACAGGTGAAAATTGCTCTGCTCCACAAAGGCAAAAACCCCTCAGTGATGAAGCGGTTAAAGGGATACTGAGTTGAACTTACCTGGGGCTTCTAATGGTCCCCCGCAGACATCCTGTGCCCGTGCAGCCGCTCACCGATGCTCCGGCCCCGCCTCCGGTTCATTTCTGGAATTTCAGACTTTAAAGTCTGAAAACCACTGCGCCTGCGTTGCCGTGTCCTCGCTCCCGCTGATGTCACTAGGAGCGTACTGCGCAGGCACAGACCATACTGGGCCTGCGCAGTATGCTCCTGGTGACATCAGCGGGAGCGAGGACACGAGAACGCAGGCGCAGTGGTTTTCAGACTTTAAAGTCTGAAATTCCAGAAGTGAACCGGAGGCGGGGCCGGAGCATCGGTGAGTGGCTGCACAGGCTGTCTGCGGGGGACCAATAGAAGCTCTGGGTAAGTTCAACTCATTTTCCCCCGACCCCCCTACAGTGTTCCTTTAAACCCCACAGAGTTGGAGCACTTTGTTCACCAAGAGTGGGCAAATGTAAAACTAGTGTCAACAGGTGCAGAAAAGTACTTGATTTACAAAACTGAATTGTCTCTCATGATTTACAATAGTGCTAGAAAATGTTTTCTGTACTTTTATATAAATGTGACCTAAACCTTGCCTGATTTTCCAAACAAGTCCGGAAATTAAAGAAAATAAAGTTATACAAATTAAACAAAATGTATTAGATTTGAGGTTATACAGTAAAAGTGACACAACTTATGATATAATAACGAATTTTATGTGTAGTACGGATAATTAATTGAACATTAGTAGCAAAGAAAAGTCATTTTTATTTTGTTATATAGCTGTTTTTCTATAACATTGCATCAGTCTCTAATATGTGCAGTTTACAAACCACACTCTGTATTTTAAACTGGGAAACTGAGCAGAGCCAATGACCCTTTGAACTTCCTGGCAGAAAACCTTAAACAAACAAGAAACAGTGAGAGACAGGTTGATATAAGCGCTTTAGAAAATAGCATTGCTCTCTGACTAAATTAGTTGGAGAGCTCATAGAAGTTGACCTGCATAGAGATAACAACTGAAGTTTCTCAACTCTTCCTGTACTGGAAACAATACGAGACTCATATCTGTGCTACTTAATGTTCTATTTCTTAGCTGTACTACACATACAAATCATATCATAAGTTTATTTTCACTTCAGATTCTTAACAAGTCTGAAAAGCGGAAGGAATTTCAATAGACGTTATGGTCAGGAGGAGTGTTGAAATACAGATAAAGTACAAAGCAAATTTCAGATAGATTATGTGGATTTCTATTGCAGAAAGGAAGATCTACCTTGTGGGTGTGGGAATGATTGGACATTAACACGAGCCAACTAGGGTAATAAAAAGCAGTTCATAAAAGAGCTGGCTAGCAAACCGAATGAGGTGCCTGCCAGATTCCAGAACAGAAAGCCCTCTCTGTCCTCTACCTGCTTGCCTGAATCAGGAGCTTATAGGAATTCACCTATGACTAGAGGTCCAGTCTCTTCTCATAACAAGCACATTGCCAGATCTATGAATGAATCACTGTCATTTCTGTCACACTTCTCCTCTATGGCCTCACGCCATGCTACGGGGCAAAACCCTTCACAATCTAGCCTTGCACAATTCAGTAGTCATATCAACATATAGGTGAACAGAACGATGGAAGAAATCAGCTCCAAGGTTCCAGAAGTTTTTAATGCAATGTATAGTAAGAGGAATCCGGCTACATTCACAGTGGGGATGTTGCAGAGCTGCGTTATAAAGTCTTATAACGCAGCTTACCACACTGTGATGCTCATCCTATGGGACATTCACAGTGCGACGTTAGTATCGCACTGTAACATGTAGCGTTATGGAAACCTTACCTCTAAACACACACATTACCAGGTACAGGAAAGCATACTTTTCATTGCCTGTATGCTTTACTGTACGTGACGGTAGCACATCGTTAATGTGCGTTACCACCTTTTTTGTGTTGCGTTGTAATGTTGCGTTGTGACTGTCGCAATACAACGCAACGTTCCACTGTGCATAAGCCCTGAAAAAAAAAACACCACAAAAAAGTCAGGCAACCGGCACTTTTCAATACTATTCCCAGTTGCAGAAATAGGCCCAGAAGCTGCCCAATAGACCGTTTTTACTAACCCTTGTAATAGACAAGAAGAGACTACTATCCGTCGTCCTCTGCCACTGAGGTCAGGCTTTTTTTCCACAAGCAGCTGAAGGCAGTGTATTCACCGCCTGTCAGCTGCTCCTGTCCACAGGCTGGAACCTTGTTAGCACTTGGAACAGGCAGTGGACAGATGGCCCTCCCATGTAGTTGCTTCTGAAGAGTGCAATATGAGATGGCTCTTCACCACCGGGCAAAACCACCACATGTCAAATGTGACATGCGTGGTGTTACCGAATGCTGACATTCAAGTGCATGTAACTGTAGCCGAATGGTTCTTGTGGCCAACAAATGAGCAGTTCGGCCTACCATGGTGATGCTTTTACTCAGCAGCACACTATTGCAACAGCAGGTCATTAAGTGGCATGGCTGCACCCCACACTTGTTTCATTGCCACAAGTGTAACAATTCTGTTATAATTTTTTTTTATTATTATTATTTTTTTCTATATCAACTTTGTGAATAACTTTTGTATTAAAGGGAAGTTTAAGTGAAAATAAAAAGAACATTAGCACAGATATAAGTCTCCAGTACAGGAAGAGTTAAGAAACTTCAGTTATCTATGCAAAAGAGCTTCTGTGAGCTCTGCAACTTTATAAAGTCGTGGACAGCACTGTCTTTTGAAGCACTTATCTCAACTGTCTCATTGTTTCTTCTTTATGGTTTTTCAGCAGATAAAAGTTCAAAGGATCATTAGCCTGCTCTGTGAAATCGCTTGAAAGAACAAAGAGAAATCGAGAGCCCAATATGGTGTAGTATTGTTGAGTTGGTTGTGGTTTAAAGCAAAATATTTAAATATACTCACAAACATGGGTTACCCATACGCAAACACTTCAAGTGCAGGTGGGGAGTATTAGAACCTGACCCCACTCAGGTTTTTAAAATGTCACTCTCTGTAGATAGGAAACGGGGTAGCACCCCTCCACCGAGGGTGGAATCAAGATTTCAGCAAGGCTTGGTGTACAGAGGCGCCAGAGTAGAATAAAAACGTTTAAAAACAGTCTAAAAGAGGGGGATTTTCAGGTGGACTTACCTCCCTCGAAAATATAAAACTCAATTGAGTCACAATATATCAATACAAATATTTTATTTAACTCCACTTAGTGCAACGCGTTTCGCAGGTGTGGTCCTGCTTCATCAGGCAAACAGGAGTATAACTCAACAATGGGTCTAAATGCAGAAGTGAGCGCCTCTGTCTCTGTGAAATCATTTAAAATGCTGAGTGTATTGCGGAAACTGCAATTATTAGAGAATGATGCAATGTGATAAAAAAAAAAAAAAAAAAAAAAACCTACATACCTGAACAATATGACACTATATTCTTTGCCACTAATGTTCTATTAATTATTCGTATCACACAACCAATTCATTATATGATGAGTTTTTCACACTTCAGTGTCACTTCAAGAAAGAAACGCCGCACTAAAAAAATCTAAAGAGGTCCTAGTTCAGTGTTAGCTAACCTTGGCACTCCAGCTATGACAAAACTACAAATCCCATCATGCATCTGCCTCCTCGAGTTATGCTTAGAGCTGTCTGAATATTGCAGTGCCTCATGGGACTTGTAGTTCCACTACAGCTGGAATGCCAAGGTCAGCCATCACTGTCCTAGTCATTCCCCAATCCTATTATTATGAATCTATATAGCACTGACATATTCCACAGCATATACGGTCTTGACGTCTAGCTACACTAAAAGTTTTGCCTTGAGCTTCACTGTAAATTAAAAAACAACCAGCAGTATGGCTGCTCACCGAATTAAAAAGCTTCCTCAGAATGCTGAGAATGTTGATAGACCTGTTTTACAAGCGGCAAAAAATAAAGAAAAAAAAAAAAAATCTAAAGAAAAAGGCTTGCCTATAGAAAGATCTCGTAGTAAGATTTTGCTTTGTTTTTGGCAACAAAAATCTAGTATACACAAACAACAGCCAAAAACTGGTGAAAACGGTGCCCGGATACGCAGAAGCTATCCTACAGAGGCACTGCTGTTGACCTGAGGAAGCGGTTTTTACTGTGAAACGCGTTGTCTTGTGCAAAATAAATTCATTATACAAAAGAAAAGTTTGTATACTTCCCGAAAGGGGACACCTAGAAGGTAGGATCACACTATTTAATACTGAATGCTGTATCTACTATAGAGTGAATATATTACTTCCTTGTTACCGGGCACCTCCTACTCCCTCCATAAAAACTGTTTAAGCATTGCGCTCAAGAAGTCACGGATCCACAGGATCCAAAAAACTTATAGGAATGAGTATGAAGTTTTCTACAAATCACCATATGATACAAAACATAACACCATCATAAAATAACACATTTAAGAAACACCTCCTGACCCCTGACAGCTACTCAGATCTGCCAGGTTTCAAGGATAAACCAATCCGGTCAAATATCAAAAACCTTCCTGGTTACTAATGAAATAAAAATTCAAAAGTCCAAGTTCTCTGACTTTTTTAGCGTCGCTGTAATCAATATAGGCGAGTAAGTCCTTTCAAATATCAATTTCGAATAAAGTTGACCAGCGCTGCACAGTACTCATGTGTGTCACTCCCACCACCAACACCATATGGAGAGCGACTCCCCAATTACGTTGGACCACAGATTAGAATGGTCAGATGTGTATGCGGGGCATTCAAGGCTCCCCTCGCCCCAGATGGGCGGATCTGCTGACGGCGTCCTACGCATTACAAGCAGACGGTGGGAGGCCAGGGCTGCCCCATACAGGCAGGATCGAGGATTCTATTCGGCCATACCGGGAGCCCGAGCGGGGAAGAGCCGAGCCCGCTGGAAAACTCTATGCGCTAACCTAACCGCAGACTTGTAAGTGCATAACAAGAATAAATACATGTGATTTTATACAGTGCTGTGCTATGTGAGGTTTTTCACCATTTTATCTTGAGGAAAACTGTATAAATTGGAAGTATCTGGGAACGCAGTGATTGGTGGTGACTGCAGCAAGGGCGGAGTATTGCTTATAGGCGAGGGGAGCCTTGAATGCCCCGCATGCGCATCTGACCATTATAATCTGTGGTCCAACGTAATTGGTGAGTCGCTCTCCATATGGTGTTGGGAGTGACACACGAGTATTGTGCAGTGCTGGTCAACTTTATTCGAAACAAAAATCGAGTGTTTTTTCCTTGCTTAAAGAGGAACTCCAGTAAAAATAATGTAGTAAAAAAAATGCTTCATTTTTACAATAATTATGTATAAATGATTTAGTCAGTGTTTGCTCATTGTAAAATCTTTCCTCTCCCCGATTTACATTCTGACATTACATGGTGACATTTTTACTGTGGGCAGGTTATGTAGCTGTTCCTAGCTGTTTTGGCTGTTAGAGACAGCTGTAAACAGCTAATTCCTGTCTGTGAACATTGTTACATTGTGGCAGTTTGCCCAGAGTACAGAGCTCTTGTGGGAGGGGTTTCAGCACAAAATCAGTCATACAGCGCCCCCTGATGGTCTGTTTGTGAAAAGCATCATATTTCTCATGTAAAAGGGGGTATCAGTTACTGATTGGGATAAACTTCAATTCTAGGTTGGAGTTTCTCTTTAAAGTGAAAGTACTGTTAATACTGACACCCATTGCTCGCCCATGTTAACATCAACACCCATCGCATTTGATAGAGGATATATATATATATATATATGATATAGAATGGGGTAATCTGTTTACAATATGGAGGCATTGCTGGTATGTATGTACGCATGGCTGCCTGATCTTAAGCCGTGTGTGAACTCATATGTATGCTCATATATTGAACACTACATTGAGACTGCTCTATTCGACTATGCATGTTACAGAGTTCCTTTTATTATTAGTGTGTATGAGATTTATCTCTGTGTCACATGCTTGGGCGCTTCAGTATATCGGAATGGGCCTTTGCTTAGCTTTTACATATTTTATTTTAGGTTTTGTGCGTCTGGTGAGCTCAGACGCCCCCAGTAAATGTCCTTTTTGCCTGATTGGTCTTCTCCCCCTTGGTTGAACTACACAGGTTTGTTGACTACTTCTTATCAAATCCTTGGTCCAGTTACAATCTTTTGCACTATATAAACTCTGCACCTCTTTTTGTGACCAACTTATGAGCAGGGGGACTGATATTTACTAGTCCTCATGGGGTTGGATCACCTTGGTCTATCCTGCTAATTCCTCTTGGGTCGTTATCCTTCTCTTCGTTTACCCTATCCTCATCCTGACACATTCTTCTATAAATGTCTTACAATTCCTGGTCTGATCTAGGCTATTTTGACATGTAGGTTTTTGGATTGAACCTGGTGTACATGCTATGAATCCTATCTGGTGGCGGTTTCTCTTTTGTGCGACAACTTTTTTTGTTGCACTTGATGAATTGTGTTGTGATTTTAACGTTTTGTTATGTATTGTTTTATCTTTAGAATTGGGTATCACGGCCTGATGAAGGGCATATACAATTATACAAAAAAGCCCGAAACGAACATGTGTCGTAGCCTTGAAGTTTAATACCCGTAAAGCTACAACCGCTTGTTGATTCAAACAAATTTTATGCATGTCCAAGACCTATTATTGCGATATTGAAGAATTATGTACTTTTGATATTTTTCTATACGTGTCAAATATTTTTTCATAGTTCTTTTGCCTCTCTGAGATTGCATCAGTTGATATATATAGTCCTTTTTTTAAAGTTACAAAAAAACTTTCAGTTACAACTGACAGCAACTGATACAGTATAAAAAAGGACCCTAAAGGTAGCCACATACCATAAAACTAATGCTGGGTACACACGCTCGATTTGCGGGATCGATTCGATTATTTCCACCATGTTCGATCGTGTTTCGATGGATACAGCCGTCGATTTTGCATATTAAGTATGCAAAATCGACGTCTGTATCCATCGAAACACGAACATGTTGGACATAATCTAATCGATCCCGCAAATCGCAATGTGTGTACCCAGCATAAAAGATCTAATTTTTAACCAATTTGATAATTTCGATCAGTTCTGTAAAATTGAGAGCTTTTCCTTGTTTTTTGATCGATAAAGCCAACCAAATTTCCCCTTTATTTTTTCTTTTTGATTTTTGGAGATTGAACATGTCAGAAATTTCAGTCCAACTTTATCAAGAATCCAGTGTGATGGATTGTCAATTACTAGATGCATACTTCCAATAGTTTCTGAGCTTTCATTTTATTCATGATTGGGGGAAAAAAATTGAACATACCGTATTTTTTTTTCGGACTATAAGACGCACCTGACCATAAGACGCACCTGGGTTTTGAGGACAAAATCCAGGGGGAAAAAAATTATACTAACCCTGGTGCGTCTGATACAGGAGCATCTTCTGGAGCAGTAGTTGGAGGACTGGTTCTCAACTTTTTGCTGCCTGAGGCAACAAGGAAGCCAGGCATAGGTCTCCACAGTATGTGTAGTCAGGCATAGGTTCCCCTCCAGTATAGGTAGCCAGGCATAGTTGCCCGCAGTGTAGCCAGGCATAGTTGCCCGCAGTGTAGCCAGGCATAGTTGCCCGCAGTGTAGCCAGCCAGGCATAGTTGCCCGCAGTGTAGCCAGCCAGGCATAGTTGCCCGCAGTGTAGCCAGCCAGGCATAGTTGCCCGCAGTGTAGCCAGCCAGGCATAGTTGCCCGCAGTGTAGCCAGCCAGGCATAGTTGCCCGCAGTGTAGTTAGCCAGGCATAGTTGCCCGCAGTGTAGTTAGCCAGGCATAGTTGCCCGCAGTGTAGTTAGCCAGGCATAGTTGCCCGCAGTGTAGTTAGCCAGGCATAGTTGCCCGCAGTGTAGTTAGCCAGGCATAGTTGCCCGCAGTGTAGTTAGCCAGGCATAGTTGCCCGCAGTGTAGTTAGCCAGGCATAGTTGCCCGCAGTGTAGTTAGCCAGGCATAGTTGCCCGCAGTGTAGTTAGCCAGGCATAGTTGCCCGCAGTGTAGTTAGCCAGGCATAGTTGCCCGCAGTGTAGTTAGCCAGGCATAGTTGCCCGCAGTGTAGTTAGCCAGGCATAGTTGCCCGCAGTGTAGTTAGCCAGGCATAGTTGCCCGCAGTGTAGTTAGCCAGGCATAGTTGCCCGCAGTGTAGTTAGCCAGGCATAGTTGCCCGCAGTGTAGTTAGCCAGGCATAGTTGCCCGCAGTGTAGTTAGCCAGGCATAGTTGCCCGCAGTGTAGTTAGCCAGGCATAGTTGCCCGCAGTGTAGTTAGCCAGGCATAGTTGCCCGCAGTGTAGTTAGCCAGGCATAGTTGCCCGCAGTGTAGTTAGCCAGGCATAGTTGCCCGCAGTGTAGTTAGCCAGGCATAGTTGCCCGCAGTGTAGTTAGCCAGGCATAGTTGCCCGCAGTGTAGTTAGCCAGGCATAGTTGCCCGCAGTGTAGTTAGCCAGGCATAGTTGCCTGCAGTGTAGTTAGCCAGGCATAGTTGCCTGCAGTGTAGTTAGCCAGGCATAGTTGCCTGCAGTGTAGTTAGCCAGGCATAGTTGCCTGCAGTGTAGTTAGCCAGGCATAGTTGCCTGCAGTGTAGTTAGCCAGGCATAGTTGCCTGCAGTGTAGGTAGCCATGCATAGATGCCTGCAGTGTAGGTAGCCATGCATAGATGCCTGCAGTGTAGGTAGCCAGGCATAGGTGTACTCACTCACAAGCTCCAGGCTCCAGGTTATGCCTGCATCGCCGTCCTCTGGCTGCTGCTGGCGGCGATCGGGTTAATCCTCGTGCAGCTCCATGTTATTTCTGCATCGCTGTCCTCTGGCTGTTGCTGGCGGCGATCGGGTTAATCCACGTGCTGGGTCAATGTTATTTTTGCATCGCCGTCCACTGGCTGCTGGCGGCGGCGATCCGGTTATTCCACGTGCTGGCTCGCATCGGGCAATACCAGCAGTGTTGGATGTGCAGTAGCCGCGTTCTCTCCTGGGAGCCCGAAGTACTTTGCGAGCATGGCCGGCAATAGAGGGGGTGTACGCTATTGTAACAGCGTGTGGCTGTTACATGCCGCTCACATACCGGAAGTAGTCCCGGTATATGAGCGGCGTGTAACAGCCACACGCTGTTACAATAGCAGCCAGGAGAGAACGTGGCTACTGCACATCCGACACTGCTGGTATTGCCCGATGCGAGCCAGCACGTGGAATAACCGGATCGCCGCCAGCAGCAGCAGCCAGTGGACGGCGATGCAAAAATAACATTGAGCCAGCACGTGGATTAACCCGATCGCCGCCAGCAACAGCCAGAGGACGGCAATGCAGGCATAACATGGAGCTGCACGAGGATTAACCCGATCACCGCCAGCAGCAGCCAGAGGACGGCGATGCAGGCATAACAGAGCTGCACGTGGATTAACCCGATCGCCGCTAGCAGCAGCCAGCTGGATGCGCAAGAAAAATGGGACCGCTTGTGAAAGCCTGGGCTCGAGGCTGGAGATGATCTCTGGGACATGAGTTGAGGTAGGCTGGCTGGTGTCCAGCATTAGCAGGGGCGGCGGCAGTTATTTGTGATTGGCGGAGGGGGGGAAGCAAAGTTAGCATTCGGACCATAAGACGCACTCACTTTTTCTCCCCATTTTTGGGGGAGAAAAAGTGCGTCTTATGGTCCGAAAAATACGGTAGGTGTGTGGTACATTAGTCAGATTTTTGAATTGTTACAATCTGTCAGAAAAATTGCTATTCTTGAATTGTACGGATATTTAAAAAAGAAATAATAAATAAATAAAAAAATATGAATATGGTGTATGGCCACCTTGAGGCCCCATTTACACTTAGGCCCACACAGGATCACACTGAACGCGTTGCCGTCCAAATTTTAGCAACGTGTGCAGGAGGCCGACATGCAGGACATCAGAAGGTGCATAGACTGCGCTGTCTGATGTTCACACTGCATGCGTTCCGGACCAGTGAGGTGCGGGGGCGCATGCTGCACCCATTTTTTAACAAAAAAAAAATAAAAAAATAAAAAAAATAAAAATAAAAAAAATTCAGTGAATGGGATCAGTCACACAACGCATAAAACCGCAGATGGCGTGCGTTCGTACGCTTTGCGTTCCGAACGCATGGCCATCCGCGTTTCATGATGTGAACGTGGCCTTAATTAGTTGGTATGCTTTTTTTCCCCCCTTCTCCATAGCTGTGCATTATGAAAAGCTTTCAGTTAAAACGCGTATAGTGTGAACTGAGCCATTGGGAAACATGAGCATTAGTTTGAAAATCAGTTGACCTTTCAGTTATAACTGAGAGCAACTGATAAGTGTAAATAAGGGCCTAAAGGAAGGAGCCACATCCACCAGACAGGAGACATAAAAAGGACGACATCTAAAAAGTAAAAAAACATTTTTTTTATTTTATTAGAGTAATATTTTATCACTTTTGTATGATTGGTATTACATTTTAATTCAGGTCCACTTTAATACTTTCCTAAACAGGAGTTAAATGGCTCAGAGAAAACAAAGTGATGAGCATGATTTTTGCATAGTTGTAATTCACAAATTCCGTTGTGAAATCACAATGCAAAATTTCAGAAAGTCGAAATCAATTTCTTTTGTAACCGTAATCAAGAATTGCATGCTACAGTCACCAAACCTGCCATGTTAAAAAGGTAATTGTGGCCACAAGTAAAATAAAAAAAAAATTTCAAAAAAAGACCTGGAGTTTGAGAAAATAGATTTTAAAAGTTCAAAAAGGAAAAAATGTTTTTTTTTAAACTCAGTAAAATGACATTTTGCAGAGTTTGAAAAACAGTTTTCCAGTGAATATTTAAAATTTCTCAAAATCGACAAGGCCTTTTTGGAAAAAATGTTTGACTTGTTCCCATTATTCCCCTTAACATCTGTAGCGATTTAGTGACGATGGCATGTGTGGGGGCATTGCTATTCACCACTAAATTCAGCACAAAATTATGCACTATTACGAATGGATTACGCAAAATCAATTGAATCTCCAGATCGTAATTACATATAGCCATAACTGCGAAACTATGCTAAATTTCATATAAAAACATTATTAGCAGATTAGGATTATCATGACCTACCATTGTCCCAAAGCAATAGGGGAAAAAAAGTCTGACTAGTAGTTATGCTGAACACTAACAGTTCTGGTTTCGGATGCTTAGGACTCAGGACTGGCATTTGCCCTGAAGTTCCATCACTACCTCCTCCCTACTTTGTAATTTCTGCCTCAGCTACATCCTAGCATCCACTTAAACTGCAGTGCAGCTGCAAATGTGAAACACAATGCAGGAGCAAGTTGCCACATGAAGGGCCTTTTTCCACAGGCAGCTGAACTGTATGCTCAGAGAGTAGTTACCAGGCAGCAATGAGCAGTTGTGAGAGAGTTTGACAGTCTTTTCACTGCCTACCAACTGCTCGTGTAAAAGGGCCCCAAGGATGTTCAGAAGGCGTTCCAACACCCTAAGAAGCTGCTTGTGGTATTTTCTGTTGGCACTCCAGAACCACTGAAACCTACCAAACATCACTGACCAAGTCACCAATCTTCCCATAAACTATCATTACAATAGTTTTTCAGTGGAAGAAAAACAAGAACCAATACAGTCATATTAATGAGCACTTAGAAAAAACATAGCCTGTAATACTGGAAGGGGGGGGAGACCACAACAACAAAAACCACAATCTTTTCCAAAGAAAAACAGCCATGTGGGTAATCTGAACTGTTAACAGAGGTCAAACCTGCTTTGTAACTACGTACTTAAAAAGGCATATGTCATATAACACTTTTCTACAAGTGGAAATGTTTGCTATCATAAAATTGTAAAATGACCTTAAGCAGATGTAAATGATTATAGGCACTAAAGCAATAGGACAGACACATGGAACCAGATAACAAGAGTATGACGTTAATGAATTCCAGGCTAATAAAACAGCTACCAGTCACTGTCATACAGCCGGAACAGCTAGAATAAAGGGGGGGCGGGGGGGGGGTACACACATCAGATAAAAGTCTTTGGAAAATGAAAGATCACAGACCAATTTTACCCCCTTCCATGTAGTATGAGAGCCATACCTACACAATCTATTCTATTGTGCTGAACTCCCCATCAGATGAAAATCTTTGCAAGATGCTGCACACAAAGATGCTGTACACATTCAACAGATCAGTATCTGCAAAAGATCAGTTCCTGCAATATATCCGTCCCTGCAAAATGCATTCAAAGCCTAGAATATCTGCAGATCCTCATACACACCTTGTTTAACGGACATTCATATGCAGATCAAACAATTATCTGCCGATCTGAAGATCCATCCCAGTGGATCTGATCTGCAGATAATTGTCTGTTAACCTCCCTGGCGGTTAATTTTTTTTGCCAAATTGGCAAAAAAACTTTTTTTTTAAATTTTTTTTTTGTTTCATGTAAAGCTACCAGAGTGGTAGCTACATGAAACACCACTAGAGGGCGCATGTGTCCCTCTAGTGCGATCGTCGCCAGCATCTATAGCAAACAGGGGAACGCGTATACAACGCGTTCCCCTGTTTGGCTTCTCCTGTCGCCATGGCGACGATCGGGATGACGTCATGGACGTCAGCCGACGTCCTGACGTCAGACACCTCCGATCCAGCCCATAGCGCTGCCTGGAACTCATCGGTCCGGGCAGCGCAGGGCTCTGGCGGGGGGGGGCCCTCTTTCGCCGCTGCGTGCGGCCGATCGCCGCAGAGCGGCGGCGATCAAGCTGTGCGCGCGGCTAGCAAAGTGCTGGCTGCGCGCACAGCAATTTACAGAATAAAAAAAAAAAAAAAAAAAAAAAAAAAAAAAAAAAAAAAAAATCGCCCCACCAGGGGCTGAGATCTCCCCCTGCGCGGCATAGCCCGAGCTCAGCTCGGGCTTACCGCCAGGGAGGTTAAACAAGGTGTGTATGAGATCTGGAGATATCATAGACTATGAATGCATTTTGCAGGAACAGATCTTTTGCAGATACTGGTCTGTTGAATGTGTACAGCATCTTTGTGTCCAGCATCTTGCAAAGATTTTTATCTGATGAGGAGTTCAGCTCAATAGAATAGACTGTGTAGAGTATGGCTCTCATACTACATGGAAGGGGGTAAAATTGGTCTGTGATCTTTCATTCTCCAAAGACTTTTATCTGACGTGTGTACCCACCTTAAAGAGCATCTGTATTGTTAAAATCGCACAAAAGTAAACATACCAGTGCGTTAGGGGACATCTCCTATTACCCTCTGTCACAATTTCGCCGCTCCTCGCCGCATTAAAAGTGGTTAAAAACAGTTTTAAAAAGTTTGTTTATAAACAAACAAAATGGCCACCAAAACAGGAAGTAGGTTGATGTACAGTATGTCCACACATAGAAAATACATTCATACACAAGCAGGCTGTATACACCCTTCCTTTTAAATCTCAAGAGATCATTTGTGTGATTCTTTCCCCCTGCAGCTATCTTCCACTGAAGTGTCAGGCTGTTTTTTCCTGCAGAGTGCAGACAGCTCTGCCTGTATGTAATTCCTCAGTATGTGAAAGCCCAGCCAGCTCAGAGGAGGATTTATCCAGCTTGTAAAAGATAAGAGAGAAGAGAGAAGCTGCCCTAATCTAAATAATACACAGGCAGTGTGCAGAGAGGGGCCTGGAGGGGGGAGATACATCACAGAACCACAACACTGGAGAAATTGGCAGCCTTCCAGACACAGGCTGACAAGTCTGACAAGAGAGAGATAAGTTGATTTATTACAGAGATGGTGATAGTAGAACGTGCTGCAGTAAGCCAGAACACATTAGAATAGCTTTTGGAACTTGTAGGATGATAAAAAACAGGATGTAATTTTTGTTACGGAGTCTCTTTAAGTGTTTTAAGCTCCTATCAACATGCAGCTACTTTAAAAGGAACCCGATGTGAGAGACATATGGAGGCTGCTCTACGCTTACTTTTAAACAGCACTAGTTGCCTGGCAGTCCTGCTCATCTTTCTGGTCAGTAGTGTGTGAAAATCACACACACACACACACACACACACACCTGAAACAAGCATGCAGCTTATCCAGTCAGACTTGAGATCCCGTTCTCACTTGGATGATTAGCCGGTGATTCCCGCTAATCACCAAAGCACTAGCGCTTTTTAAAGCGTAAGCGCAATATTAAACCTATGGCAGTGATCTCACTGCCGCATTGCGGGTGTTTTGCAAAACATGTTCCCTGCAGCATTTCACCGCGATTCAGGCCCTTCTCTTTTTTTCTTCTAGAAACGGCATGGTCATATCTAGCTTGCTTTGTAAACACATTCGAGCACAGCACAGATCAGAGGGCTTCTGCAGAGGGGTGATGCGTAGAACTGCCCTCAGCCAATCAGTGAGAAGCAGGCATGTGGGAGGGGAGAGCCGCTTCCTAACAGGAAGGAAGGAAACAACGGAAATATGGCTATAATAGGGATTCAATTGCAAGCTCCTTTGATGGACAGTTAGTGACAAGACTATATACTCTGTAAACACTTTATAAAATGCTAAATAATTACATATTTATTTTGGTTGAATAGTTACATAGTTATTTTGGATGAAAAAAAAGACATACGTCCATCGAGTTCAACCAGTACAAAGTACAACTCCAGCCCGTCCCCCACATACCCCTGTTGATCCAGAGGAAGGCGGGAAAAAAAACAACCCACAAGGCATGGTCCAATTAGCCCCAAAAGGGAAAAATTCCTTCCCGGCTCCAGATGGATTTTATCTGATTACCATCTGTAGTCGGGAAGGGATTTTTCCCTTTTGGGGCTAATTGGACCATGCCTTGTGGGTTTTTTTTTTTCGCCTTCCTCTGGATCAACAGGGATATGTGAGGGAGCAGGCTGGAGTTGTACTTTGTACTGGTTGAACTCGATGGACGTATGTCTTTTTTCAACCAAAATAACTATGTAACTATGTAATCATCCATCATATCACATGTCAGTTCAGTTACTCTTTAAGATACGTGTACACACACACACACCTGGCGTCGTTAAACCAGATAGAGCTCACACCTGCAGATGGCACTGCAGGAAGGGTAGGTAGGACAACAGCACACTGCATGATTGAGTGGTTTCTGGCAGGCAGGACAAGGAGGGGAACAATGCCCTTGGGGGGGGGGGGGGGGGGAATACTTGTGCGCACGCTGGATTCTTGGCTAAGTTCCATCTAGCATACACGGGTTTAGTGTGACCCACATCACAGATTTTAATGAAGTACATCACACCGAGCAAGCGTGCAGTTCAGTCTACTTTCAGCCACAGCCCCCGAACAAGCATGCAGATCAGTTGCTCTGACTGAAGTCAGACTGGATTAGCTGAATGCTTGTTGCAGCCAGGTGTGCGATTCAGCTATGCTGCAGACAAAGAGAGCAGCAGGACTGCCAGGCAACTGGTATTGTTTAAAATGAAACAACCATATCCCTCTCAGTTTAGGTTCCCTTTTATTGTTAAGGCCCATTCACACTTAAAAGCGCAAAATTTGCGAGAGTGATTTTTCCGCAACATAATCACTGGACACTGCAGCGATTTTTCCACGATCGCATTTAGCGCTTCTATAGCACTGAAACGTGATTACCGGGAAATCGTCTGAAAATTGTGCAGGCTACACATTTGCATTTGGCGATTTGCGTTAATCGCCGGCAATGAATGCAAATCGCCCAAGTGAGAACGGGCCCATAGGGTATCATTGCACTAGCGCTTTAAAAAGAGCTAGTGCTTGAGCAAAACGCTCTAGTGTGAATGGTCCCTACGTGAGCCCTTTGAGAACAGGTGAGAGGTGTGCATCACTTAATTTCCGGAGCCAACTAACTGTCCGCTGAGTTGGTACATAATAAAACCTGCAGAAGCAGGGTTAATCCACAAAACACTTTGGCCATTTTCACAGTGCTGTGATGCACTATAACAACCGCTTAACAATGCACCATTCACAGTGCGGTGGGTACATTGTGGTATAACGCGTTGCGGTATGGTATTGTGCTGCATGCTGTCTGTTACTGCTAAATGCACTTTAACAGTAAAAATGAAACATACTTTTTATTAACTGTATGATTAAAGAGTAAAAAACCTTCAGCGCTGTTGTCCCGATCCATTGGGTTCCTGCTGTCACAGGGAACTGTGAATGTGGCCTTTGTCCGACAGTATCAAAATACAACTTTATTTGAACACTATCAATGAATGGCTATGCTTAGGAGGCATATTATATATCTTGCCATCCCATTTTAAGCAGTTTTCAGATGTTTTTTCTTCTAGGGCACATACCAAGTTACATAGTAAACCTAGTGGTGGGCACTTCAGTCCTTATGCACCCAATATACCCCTGTTCCTGGAGTGAGACCATCACCCAGTGAAACCCCTGGAGATCTGAGCGGAGATAGACATATTCCCAATGTGCCTACAGAGTGGTGGTCTGGATTAAAACCAGGGTTTGCAAATACCGATCCTTTCTATCACTCATATTCCCATCATAAAAGCTTACTACACTATTGGCTCTTGGTGTTCTCACTTTTCTTCTGTCTGAGATCTGGAGCATTGTTTACATATGCCTTCTCTATACCAGCAGCCCGTACACATGCTTCACTGCTATGGCTGCTGACTGCTGCTCGGACAACTTTCCAACACAGCCAGGATATTCTCATACAGGCTTCATAGTGGGCGAAATCATTTATTCATTATAACTAACGTACATTACTGAATGAGGGTACCACAATTATTTACATTAATTATACAATTATAATTCCACTTCTACTTTAAGTATTTATGACCATTAATTTTGTATTTGGGTGGCATCCAGGAAAAGTGTTTAGCGATCTTGCGTGCACTATGAAAAACACAAGTTCAAATCTTGATCAGGACGTTATCTACAAGGAAATGTGTCTTAAGGTCCGTACACACGCCGGACTGCAGGAAACGACGGGTCCGTCGTCACCTCCTGCTGGGCGTGTTTTCAGCAGACAGTCAGGCGTGTGTACAGTCTGTCGGCATACTGATACGGGGCTGTTCCTGAGCGATCCGCCGGGCGGATTGCTCAGAAACAGCCGTATCAGTCTGCCGACAGACTGTACACACGCCGGACTGTCGCTGGAAAGGTAGCAATTCACTGGTCAATTTGCCATCAGATCCGACCATCTGATCAGAGAGGGATCGTATGGCTGCCTTTACTGCAAACAGATTGTGAATCGATTTCAGCATGAAACCGTTCACACTCTGTGAAGCTGCCGCCGCCCCCTTCCCCTGCATACATTACCTGCTCCGGCCGACGCGTGTCCCCTGGTCTCCGCTGTCTTCTCCTCCAGCTTCACTGAACTTCATGCCGGGAAGTTTAAACAGTAGAGGGCGCTCTACGGTTTAAAACTTCCTGCCGGGACAGGAAGTTCAGTGAAGCTGGAGGAGCCAAGCACAGAGCAGGGACAGCGGAGACCAGGGGACACGCACCGGCGGGAGCAGGTAATGTATTGCCGCTAGCGTCGGTCATTCGAACGCCGCTATCGACACACTCCCGACCCGCCGGCGATTGAGCAAAATCTTCCGCACGGATGGATCGACGGGAATCAATAGGAACGATTGATTTCGGACGAAATAGATCGTTCTGTCAGGGATTGTGCAACGATTTCACAGCAGATTTGATCACAGTGATCGAATCTGCCGTACATCGCCGGGAAAATAGTTAGGTGTATGGGCCCCTTAATTTATCTTACAGATAACAGTAATGGGGAGGAAGATAAAGGACAACTGAAGCAAGAGGAATATGGAGGCTGCCATATTTATTTCCGTTTAAGCAATACCAGTTGCCTGGCTACCCTGCTGATCTGCTGCCTCTAATGCCTGGTACTCACCATGCAATTTCCCATCAGACAGGCATGTTGAATCGATTATTTCCAACTAGTCCGAGATGTCAGTTTGTTTTTCTGATCACTTCTATCAATCAAAAAAAAAAAATTAAAAAAAAAAAAAAAAAAAAATCACATCAGACCTGTCGGAAATAATCTATGAGACTCATCTGTCTATAAATTGCATGGTGTGTACCAGGCATAATACGTTTAGCCATGTACCCTGAACAAGCATGCAGCAGATCAGGTGTTTCTGACATTATTGTCAGATCTGACAAGATTAGCTGCATGCTTGTTTCAGGCTTGTGGTGCAGACACTACTGCAACCAAAGAGATCAGCATTAAAAAGGAGATAAATATGGCAATCTCCACATTCTTCTCACTTCAGTTGTCCTTTAAAATTACAGACATACAGTTTCATTTGAAAGTTTTTTCCACTTGCATGTAAAATGTAATTACTTCTTGTAAAAACATTCAGGCTAAGTTCACAGTGGGGCATTGCAGTGTGGCATAACTGCCATATTATAAACACAGCTTTCCGCTCTGCAATGAAAATCTAAAGTGAAGTTCACCGTGGAGCGAGTGCGGTGCAATCTAATGGTATAGGACATCCTAACACACTGCATGCAGTGTCTTGTTAACAGTGAAGCATACGTTTTATTGACTGTATGCAATTATGCATTGCACAATTTTCCTGTTCTGTTGCATTCCTGCTTTTGCAAGGAACCCAATGTGAGAGATTATAGATAGATAGATATCACACACACAAATAAATAACTTTGGTGATGAGACTAAATAGTAGGTGCACTTCCTGATGAGGACACAGATAGAGATTTCCCTAATCCATGCTACATGTGTACAGTCAGATTGAGGCAGGTCCCATTTACAAGTGGGGCATGATGTCTCATTTTTTCAGACCTGTCCAGCCTATATACCTAACTGGTATGAGGTACGTGTCCTGGATATCCCAGGTGAGGCACGTGTGCTGACTGTAGGAACAGCTGTGGGTTTTCAGGTGGGACATGTGTGCTACAGCACATCTGTGACACACTCAGGTTGTCCTGACGTGACTGGCAGCTGCAGCCGGGGCAGCATCCTATTGGTAACCCGAGAACAGGACACGGAAGTGGCAGCTAATTGGCGTGCAACGTGTCCCTAATCACCACCAGCTCAGCGTGCCTCCTCATCCTAAATGGAGCCGAGCATGTTACACGTCCGCACATCCCTGTTATCAGACGGCACCCATTCATGCCGCTCATTCTAGCGCACGACATACAGCAGGGCACGCTGAGTAGCGGTACCATGAAATGCAGCAGCAGGCATCCTGCGCACAGCATACCGCATAGCGCGCTGATCGGGGCTGTAGTCTCTCCTCAGCAGCACTCATCACCCAGGCTGCAGTCCCGGCTTCCATCACTTACCCCCCTTCTCGCCAATGGACGGCTCCAATTTAGCCGCTGCTATCACCAGAATGATTCCCAGGATAAACCATTCTTTCTTCAATCTCTCCAGTAGGCCCATTTTGCCGGGTACCTCCTCCTTCTACACAGGGATGTCAGCCGTCCCATTGGACGGACGCTCCGCAAAACACTAATGTGTCTGACCGTCTCTTTAATAGAAGCGCCCGTGAAAAACTAGTAATCTGGCCCGACCTGCTAGTACGCATGCGCAGCTCTGTGCAGGGCAGTTCCGGGTGCCACACGTAGGCGGATGATGCGCTTCAGACTCTTCCTACAGCTTCTTCTAGGCATCTCAGTCTGAGGTGGCGAGGGACAGACAAGGGAATAACCCTCCCTGCAGAGAACACGGTACAGTCTTCTGCCGTAATGTAGGCGAAGTAGGAGCCACAAATGAAATAAAAAGAATATTTGATGGTGTGAGTGGTATCTATCAAAATGCATGGCTGGTCTACAAAAAGCAAGGCAGGTTTCACGTTAAAAAAAATTTGCATGCGAATGCATGGAAAAAGCATTCGCCTTGCATCTAATAGAGCAGTGTTTCTCAACATTTTATTGGTATGTACCCCTTTTAAAACCCAGTAATCACCAAGTACCTGATAGCAGAGTAAAAATTATCACAAGTACCCCTTGACAAATATATATTTGATTGTAGTACATGATAATTGGTTCTAAACAATTTCCAAGCATTTACTATTGCTTTTAACTAGCTACAATGTTCACTTGGTGTTGTTTAAATAAGATTTATCATTTTCTAAATCTCTAAATTTGTTATTCTTGGTTAAGTATATCAAGCCCGAGTACCCCCTGGAACCATCAGAAGTACCCCCTGGGGTACGCGTACCACACGTTGAGAACCTAGGTAATAGAGAATGGCATTAGCTGCAATCGTGCCTATTTTGCCGTGGACAGCAAAACGTGCACGATTCCACAGCCTATTGAAGTCAATAGACTTATGGTGCCCATACACGATACAATAAAAACGTTCGATTTTCCCATTTTTTTTAATCTAAATGATTGGATCGAATAAAAGTAGAATTTTTTTTTTTTCGATCAAGAAATTTAAATGATTATCCCTTTTTTCGAAAAAAAAAACTCATCGGACATGATGGAAAAATCTTTATATTTGATCTAACGGAATAATCGAACTAAATGATCTAATCGAAAAAAAATGAAAAATTGTACCATGTATGGCCACCTTTGCTTTGAAACCGCTCGTCCTGACCGTTCGTTTACAGTCGTGATTTTCCATGCATTTCTAAATTGCACAGCTTTCCACTTTTTCCTGTATGACGTGCGTGTACGCAATTACAGTATATACCGCTTGACTAGTGTCGACTGAGCGGTGGCCGATAACCGTCTCAGCCGATTATCAAGTGTGTGTATGGCTGCCCCCAATCCTGCGAGCAATCCCAACAGACGGCCACCTTCTTTGACGATGCCGCTCCCAAGTTTGCGTGTGACATCACACGCACCACTCCATTGTTTCTCCGCCCCCCATCCCCACATAGCAACAGAACACGTCAGCTACACAGCTGACATGCGTCTGTACTGGCCTGCCCACTGATGTTGCCCAAGGGATTAGGTTGACCTACGGATGACATATATCACAGTTGTGTATGCAAGGAACTGTAGTGAAAATAACAAAATTAATAAAATTGTTTACAATTTTAATTTATAGATTATTTAGTCAGTGTTTGCACACTGTAAAATCTTTCCTCTCCCTGATTTACTTTCTGGAATGTATCACTGGTGGTTACTTCTCTAGTTCTGCCAGGTGATCTGTACGGAATGTTCGTTACTGAGAGTTCTATGCACAGAGGGAGATATTGCTTGTTTGGCAGTTGGAAAAAGCCGTTATTTCCCACAATGCAACGAGGTTCACAGAAAACAAACTGTCAGGACCTTTGTTATGAAATCACACTCTGGGAGGGGTTTCACCACAATATCAGCCATACAGACAATTCGTGGCCTCATGTGTTGAGAGTCTGATGCTGCCCCTCAGACTGTCCCGAGGCTCAGAAATGCCTTGATCCAGATCTGGGAGGAGATCCCTCAGAACAACATCTATCATCTAATTAGAAGCATATCCAACATTGTCAGGCATGTATACAAAAATGTGGGGGCCATACAAACTACTGAATATGATTTTGATTTGCTTCAATAACATTTTGGCAGAAATGGGCTAGCATAATTTTTTCACAAATATGGCACCCTTTATAGCACGCTCACTACAAAATTACGTCAACCTTCCTGGCGGTATGATTTGTGCGGCTGCGCGGCCGCGGGAGGGTTTTTTTCACCTTTTTTTTTTTTTTTTAGCATGTATCTAGCCTAGCGCTAGCTACATGCTTCCCCCCTCCCTGCGGCGTTACTCACCGATCACCGCCGGCACCGCTTGCCCATAAGGAAATCCTGTTAGAACGGGATTTCCTTGAGGGTTTCCCCTGTCGCCATGGCGACGAACGTAGTGACGTCATCGACGTCGTGACATCACAGGGAGTCCCGATCCACCCCATAACGCAGCCTGGCGGCGATTGGCCAGGCTGCGCAAGGGGTATGCGGGGGGGCCCTGTATCGCGGCGGGTAGCGGCGCATCGGCGGCAGCGATCGCAACAAACACGCAACTAGCAAAGTGCTAGCTGCGTGTTTGAAAAAAAAATGATGCAAATCGGCCCATCAGGGCCTGAGGAATCCTCCGTGGTGGCTTACCTCAGTTCCAGCACAGGGTTACCGCTAAGGAGGATAAGGAAGCTCTAAATACCACACATGTATAGTTCATGCTACCCTGTTCTCAGGCTTCTGTTTCTGCACTTTGAAACTGTATATGGTCGCCAGCTGAAGATTTTGGATTGTCTACTGATCTTGCCCTTTTTTTCTGTCAGTTCTGATGTATCTGTTGCTCGCCCCTGAATTGCTTTCATTTGATGGTCTGTTGCTTTGCATTAGCTTTGTCAGCTCTTGCTGTTTGGGGGATACAGCCTGAGGATCATACACAAACATTTCTACCATCCATGTAGGTTATGCTGGTGAAAACTGGTCACTGGCCCCTAAGGCTCAGAATCTCATTCAGGACACATTCAAGATTTCTGTTTTTGATAGGTGTATATTAAAGTTGCTCAAATTTTCACTCTCTTAAGCTTCTTTTAAGTAATTGGGAAGGGGATTGAGGGTCCATGATGTAAAGTAGCAGATAATCTGCATAGAGGGACAATTTGGCTGTGTGAGTACCACTTTGGATAACCCCTGATGTCAAGGTTGGCTCTAAGAGTATTGGCAACGTGCTGCATGTATAGTATATAAAGCAATGAGGACAGGGGGCATCACTGCTTGGTCCCATTGCTGATTTGAAAGGCGTCAAACTGGATCCCATTAACACAGACTCTTGCCGAAGGAGAGCTGTAAAGTCCCAGGAATTTTGTGGCCCAGGCCTATCTGGTGTAGAGTTTCCATGACAAAAGCTCCAGTGGATCCTGTTGAATGCCTTTTCTCTATCAACTGAGAAAGAACGCAAATGGGGGATTTTGTTTTTGAGAGCTCTGTGGATCAGGGAAACTGTCTTGAGGGTATTGTCCTCCTTCTCTGTCAAAGGGGTGAAGCTGACCTGGTTGAATTAGGTTGGGCAGTTGGTCTTTGAGTCTTTTGGCTGTCATTTTGGAGTACACCGTAGCCTCCCTGGCGGTATGGACGAGCTGAGTTCGTCCAGCAAAAACTTGCAAAAAACGTTAATGACGAGCTGAGCTCGTCCATGCCTACAGGGAGATTTCCTGTTTCTCTGCCCCGCCGGCTGCATTTTTTTCTCATCAGAGGGATTCCCTAGGATGGCTGGATGCCTGACTGCACGCTGTGGGTAGCGATCTGTGCTACCCACAGCGTGCAGAACAAGCATCCAGCCACCCTAGGGAATCCCTGGGCAGCCAGCGGGGCAGAGAATGTGCGGGGGTATCCCCTTGTATGTGGAGGCTGTGCTGGTGAGGGATCCCCCTCTGTGCGGGTGGGGGGATCCCCCATCTATTGTGGCTGGGCGGGGATCCCCCTCTGTGCGGGTGGGGGATCCCCCTCCTATTGTGGCTGTGCGGGGATCCCCCTCTGTGCGGGTGGGGGGATCCCCTCTTCTATTGTGGCTGGGCGGGGATCCCCCTCTGTGCGGGTGGGGGGATCCCCCTTCTATTGTGGCTGGGCAGGTGGCCTATCTCCCCCCTCCCTCCCGATCTCCCCCCTCCCGATCCCCCCCCCCCCCTAAGCCCGTTGAGTAAATAGATGTACTCACCCGAGGGCTTTCTCCAGCGACGGCAGCAGCACTTCCTCCTCCATCTCCGAAGTCTCGTTCTCTGTACAGTTACATTACGAGGCTTGGTGACGTCACCAAGCCTCGTAATGTAACTGTACAAAGAACGAGACTTCGGAGATGGAGGAGGAAGTGCTGCTGCCGTCGCTGGAGAAAGCCCTCGGGTGAGTATGTAAGTATGTAATGTTAATTTGCAGGTACGTCATGTGTTTATTTTTAATAATTTTACTTGGTTAAGGTTCACTTTAATGTTCTGATTAATAAGTGATATAGGGTGGTAGCTACCACAGGATTAGGGTTCGTGTCACTTTTTAGGATAATGACAATATATCACTAGTTTGTGGAATGGGGTCACATCAGAAACTGAGTTAAAAGCTGCTGTCATGATGGGAGCTAGGTCGGCAGCAAAGGTCTTATAGAATGCTCCAGAATATCCATCCTGCCTCAGGCTCTTGCCCAGTTTTAGAGTGGCTATGCAAGACAACATCTCCAGCTTAGAGAAATGTTGCTCCATATCATGAACTACCGCAGGTTCTAGTGTGGGAAGAGTAATTTTCCCTATGTATTCAATAATCTTGTTGGTCAGACTCGAGGGGTCCAAGTCTTTAAATTTACCGGGGAGGTAGAAGAAACAACTGTGGAATACGAGCAACTCCCTTCTCCCTTGAGCTTCTCCTCTAAGGTAGTGACGTCTAGAGTAGTTGAGTGACTCTTATCTCTCTCTCTTTAGTCTGGAGCAGTGGAATATGGGATGCCCCCCTAATGGTACACTTTAGAGCAGTGGTCCTCAAACTAAGGCCCGCGGGCCGAATGTGGCCCCCTGAGGCTTTTTTACCAGCCCCCCACACACAAAATGTATGGTAGATGCGGTCAGCTACATCTTTAAATATTGGTGGTCCGCATATAGAGTGAAGCCAGAAAGCAGTAATTCACTGGTTTCCAATCAAATTCCACATCAGGTGACACTGTTGTCTAATTGGACTGAAGGTTGTCACCTTAGTATGCATCACTGTCTGGACCGCAAAGACTTCTATGTATACTCCGGCCCCCCAGCTGTCTGAAGTATGTTGACCCGGCCCTCGACCCAAAACGTTTGGGGACCCCTGCTTTAGAGCCTCCCACTTCAGCACATATCTCTTGATGCCTCTGAAACAGAGTTATTTTTTAGCAGGTTGTTATTGAGTATCCATACAAATGAGCTCCTGCACCCTCCCTCAGCACAACCAGCGAACAATAGACAGGAGCATGTATGACAATATTTTGTTAGGCATTTTCTTAGGCAATTGGAAAGTCCATCCTGATATCAAGATAACAGCAGACCATTCCGATATCAAGATGACAGAAGATCTAAGTTACAAGTTTAACAATGTAGGAAGGAAGACTTCAATCATATAAAGTGATCTTTTAACCACTTTTGGACTGAGTGTCTCTGGCCCCTTAAGGACCAGAAACTTTTTTCCCAAAAGCTGAGCTGTGATTGGCTCACAGTGTTCACAGTGTGACAGCAGAGTGATCAGGCTGCAGTGACAAGAGAACAGAGCGAGCTAACTGACCGCGCGGCAATAACAGCTCCCAAACAGGGCGTAGATTTCAGTCACTTTCGTCTGCAAGAGGGTAAGGTACCCACCACTAACAGTAACATTTTCAGTGAAGAATCAAACAAGTGATAAATGCAATCAGATAAATCTCTTAGGTGTCTCAAATCGACTGAATGATTTTAAAGGTGATCATTTCACAACAATTTAGTCGATCCATTGTAAGTAATAGGAAGTTAAATTGGTTTGTTGAAGGTGAAATAATAAATGTACAGTATTAAAACATTTTATTTCCGATCACTTTTATCTGATCACTTGGGCAATTCTTTATTCATGATTATCATGCGCAGGCTGAATGTGGATCAAACAATATGAACAAATTACATGGCTAATATTGATAATTTCTTGATCTCTCTTATATTTTTTAACTTCTCACTTCATTGATTTACCTTTTCCCCTTTTCGCTACAGTTCCTCTTTAATCCAGTCACTTTCCCTCAGTAGTTTATTAATATTGTTACATATGCAACAAACACAGAGACACTTTGAATTCAGCTTACTTACACTACTTCAGCGTGTCATGCAGTGTTTTCCCTCATCTCCTCCCTCCAAACATATCACACCTCAGCTCTGACATTCCTCCTGGATTATAACATGTAAATTAAGGTAATCATTAAAATAACTTCAATCTAACGTACTGTGTCCTCTTTATATAAATTATCGCAAGCTTTATGCAAATCACAGAGCTATAGATGTGGCTTATAAACAACATCCCTTGTGTGTATTAATGTCTGACTGGTAATTTAATGGCAGCCGTAGGCATAAACAAAAGTTTATTAAAAGAGATCTGTGAAGGAAAAGCTTCTGAAGACCAAACTGCCTATATTCCCCATATCTGAGTGTGGAGAGTGCTGGAAATGTGTGTTCTTCCTAAAACACTATTCGCTGTATTACAAAGATGTGCATTACCTATATATGCCTATCCCATCCTTTCACTCCATAAAGGTCACTGTACAAAGAATCTGAGGAACTTGAAATGAAAACAACTTTACACTCAGAGCAGCTCTGAAGGAAATAAGACACTTTCTGATGGTTTATTTACATCAATCTGTCACACTCACCTTACAAATACCTGTTTGTTATTTTTACCTCCCCTCTGGTTGGGGATATAAATAACATCTTCTTTTTATAATTAAATTGACACATAAAGCAATACTGAGGCAACTGAAAAAAAAGTTAGATACTTCCTAAAGGAGAGGGAAGGCTCTCTCCATCCTTTTGTTCCACTGCCTAACCCTGGGGATGTTGTTTTTTGACCAGCTTGGTTAAATCCATCTTCAGGTTCACTCTTAATGACTACTTTTCTACTCCTCTACAATACCATTCAGGGCCGGATTTACCATAAGGCACTGTAGGCATGTGCCTACAGGCGCTTGATGATGGAAAGGCGCGCGCTCCCTTCCCAGAACACCTCCCCCCCCTGCTTCCCTATGCATAGTACCAACCAGAGCATAAATGAGAGGTTACTCATCCAGCTCTCTGCATTCCACTGACGAGATCGCCCTTCAGTCGGGGGCACCTCTAGCTCCTTAATACAGGAGGTTCTTCTAGCTATCTAATGCTAAGGGACACCCGTAGCTACCTATGACGGGAAAGGTAAGGGAGAAGTGACAGCTGGGCCAACCAGCACACTTGCAGTTCAGTTTGGCAGGGGTTTGTAGTTTCACGGAGGGCAAAGTCTAAGGTGTGCCTATTGGCTCCTGTGATGTAAATCCAGGCCTGTTATACACATACAAAAGAGTTTGTGTTTGTATTGTCATGTGATATGCATATAGTTGTATTAATAATTGCAAAGATAAGTCTATCTAATTCAGTCCCAATACCATTAAAGGACAACTGGAGCGAGAGGGATATGGAGGTTGCCATATTTATTTCCTTTTAAATAATACCAGTTGCCTTGCAGCTCTGCTAGTCTATGTGACTGCAGTAGTGTCTAAATAACACCAGAAACAAGCATGCAGCTTATTTTGTCAGATCTGATAATAATGTCAGAAACGCATGATCTGCATATGCGTTCAAGGTGTAAGGCTAAAAGCATTAGAGGCAAAGGATCAGCAGGGCTGAAATGCAATTGGTATTGCTTAAAATAAAATAAATATGGCAGTCTTCATATACCACTCACTACAGATGTCCTTTGAAGGGATACTTTAGCCATGAATAAAAAATCAGTTTTACTTACCTGAGACATCTACCAGCCCCCTGCAGCCGTCCCGTGATCCTCGCAGTCACTCACTGATCCTCCAGTCCCCAGATGCCAGCTAGTTTCGTTTTCGCAGACAGGCCCAACAGGCCTGGCCGTGCGTAGTCTTCTTCACGTTCCCGTCCGCAGTAGCGTCCTGCGCCTGCGCAATTAAAACTGTTTTTTTATTCATGGGATAAGTATCCCTTTGGCAGGGAACACACTTATCTTTCAGTTTTCTGTGCCTGTTGTTCTGCGTAAGTTTTCAGCACACCAAGTGTGTTTCTATGCAAAAAAAAGGCACGCTTTTTTTCACAGCAGTTAATGTAATTGATACAGAAAACTGAAACAATGTGCAGAATCATGATGCCACATTAAGGCTTCTTGCACACAGGGACGTTACAAGCGCATGTTAGTGCAGCCTGTAACGCTCCCCCAACGCACAGCAATGTAACACAAGTGGGCTGTTCACACTGCCCACGTTGCGTTACATTGTAACGCAGCAAAGTGCTGCATGCTGTGCGTTCTACGCGGCTAAGCCGCGTTAGGGCCGGTTCACGTAACAAACGCGGATGGCCACGCATGCGGAATGCTAAATCTGCGTGCAGCATGCGTTCTCGGACCGCACAGGTCCGGAACGCATGCAGTGTGAACATCAGACAGTGCACTCTATGCCCTGTCTGATGTCGTGTGTGTCGGCCTCCTGCATGCGTTTCCAAAACGCGGCTGAAAACGCGTGCAGTCTGAACGGGCCCTTAGACTGTTTGCACATGCTCAGTCATGTTGGGGAGGAGGGGAGAGCGGCCGGGCACATGGCTAATTAATATTCACTGCACTCATTGAAGTGCAGTGTTTACTTCCTGAAGCGGCCGCTCTGTGCAGCATTGGCCGGGCGGGACCACGTGATGCCGCATGCGTCCAAGAGTACGCTTCACGGACACCAGAGTGAGCTGCACAACGCGGCTCACTCCGACGTCCACACCAGATAGCACCAGGCGTTTGCGTTAGGGGCACGTTATGTGCCCTATAACGTCCCCTAAACGCAACGTCCTGGTGTGTAACTAGCCTAAGGCCTGGTTTCCACTTGTGCATTTTGTGTCAGATTTTTCTCCCAGAGAATTCGCATTGATTGTGCAACTAATGGTAGTGAATGGGGCTGATTCCATTCCATGCAAAATTTAATTAGCGTACGTATGCGTAAAAAAGGTCCTGTATCATTTTCAGACATCGCGTACGATTTGCGTACAATGCTTTGTATAGGCAATGTGAATTTCCACGTTGCTTGCCTGAAAATTCGCATTAGATCCACATTTACAGGAAGTTGTCAGCAGTCATGACTAAGCTGTTACTAGGCAGATTATGTTATATTTAACTAATGCGAATTTTCACGTATTAAAATTCTCATAAAAACTCAACTAAAAATTAACATACAGATTTTCACCAATCAGAAAAATCTTTTACAAATTTTTTGCAGGCGAAAATGTCATGCTATAGTGGAAACGTAGCCTTAGTGTGAACTAGCCCATTGATTAACATGAGTTCCCAGTTTTTCTGTACAGAAAGCGCGTAAGAAAACAGTCAAGTGTGTTCCCAGCCTTTAACTAATAAGTGATAACTTCCTGTATTTTCTACTAGGGTATGTGTGTCACTTGCTTTTGCAGGCTCCCGTGAGCAGGTGATGTAGCTTGCTGAAGTGTACATTAAACCTTTTTTTTTGTTCTGTGTTTGAAAAGTGTTATGGATTTTTATTAAAACAAAATCATTGTTGTGTCCCAATTGAATTGCTTCCTGAGAACAATCCTTACTAATGTATTTTCAAAAGCTTGTAACTCAGGATTTTTTCTTTTGTATAAAGTTCAGAAGCATTGAGAGTAAAATACATAAAACTGTTACGATGTTTTGGAATATATATACAAGTACGAGTGTCCCCTTCCCACGTCCTAGCGTATTCACCGCTGTTGGGAAGGTAATGTGTACGCCTGGTATGTTCAGGCGCCCCCAGCATATTACTTGTTGATTCTTATTTGGTTTTCCTCGCCTGATTGAGCCATACAGAGCTGGGTATCTTGGCCTGACGAAGGGCATATATGGTACAAAAGCCCGAAACGAACATGTGTCGTTGCCTTGAAAAATGTAATACCCACAAAGCAATAATCACTTACCAAGCTAAACCAGATAGTGTTCTTATGTCTCTGGCTCTATGAGGACCCACTGCTTGATATCGAAGAATTGTGTGTTTTTATACTTTTCTATTTTTGGATATACCCTTTTGTATATGTATCAATAAAGCTTTTTCTATTGGGAATCTTTTTTGTAATCCCGAGATTGCATTGATTACATGAGTCCTTTTCTAAAGTGATACACAATCAATGAAAAGTGGCTGATATCATGTCGAATCGACCAGCTTAGTTGATCGAGCAGGATGCAAGATATCGGTCCGTTGCACAGGAATCGTCTGTTTACTTATCATTCGATCGACTCTGAATCAATTTTTGCATTCAGAGCATGGAGACACAACATCAATCAGATCGATTAGTGAAGGTGAATCGCATAGGATATCGCCTGTAGTGTGTGGATCACTTCCATCAACCATACGGAAGTCAATTCTCCAATAAAGTCGATAGCTTTGTCGATTGAATCAGAATCGCTAGATGTATAGCTATCTTAAAGATGTCACCACCAGTGATACATTTCAGAATGTAAATCAGAGAGCGCAAAGATTTTACAATGTGCAAACACTGACTAAATAATCTATAAATGAATATTGTAAAAAAATAAGCAATTTTATGAATTATGTTATTTTCACTACAGTTCATCTTTAACCCCCTTGCCGTTCCAATTCTGGCGGCAAGGGGGCAGCGCAGCACTTTTTTTTTTATTTTATTTTTTTAAATCATGTAGCGAGCCCAGGGCTCGCTACATGATAGCCGCTGACAAGCGGCATCCCCCTACCGAGTAAGCAGGAAATCACGTTCAGAACGGGATTTCCTGCTGGGCTTCCCCGGTCGCCATGGCGACCGGGCGGGATGACGTCACCGACGTCATGGACGTCAGGACATCAGAGGGAATCCCGATCCACCCCTCAGCGCTGCCTGGCACTGATTGGCCAGGCTGCGCAAGGGGTCTGGAGGGGGGGCGGCGCGGCGGGTAGCGGCGAATCGGTGGCGAGCAGCGGCGATCGGAAAATGCACGCAGCTAGCAAAGTGCTGGCTGCGTGCAGTAAAAAAAAAATTTGAAAATCAGAGAAATCCTTCTGCGCAGGTTACCCCGAGCTGAGCTCGGGATAACCGGCAAGAAGGTTAAGCACCCAACAGCCAAAGAAGAAGTACTAAATAAAGTGACATTATAATATTTATAACATAGAAGTTTAAAGTAAACCTGTGACAACAGGGGGCTTTGGACACCAGCGTGGAAGCGATCAGTGCAGAGGGGGCTGGAGAAAGCCCCAGGTATGTATAAAACTTTTACTTCTTGTCGTCTGAGGTACACTTTAAAGGGAACCTGAAACGAGTAAAATTATTTAAAATTAACAAATGACATAGCTGCAAATGAATATTACACACTAACCTCACCATCAGTTCCTCTCAGAAGCTCACCATTTTCTTCTTACAGTCATCCCTTCCAGTTCTGACAACATTTTGTCAGAACTGATATATACCAGTTGCTGTCAGTTATATATCAGCAGCTGTCAGTTACAACTGAATGTGCAAGGTAATGTCCATGTTTCCCTATGGCTCAAGTGGGTGATATTACAGTTTAACAGTGTGCTGACCAGGAAGCTGTTATGGGGTAGTGGCCACTTTTAAAACGTAGGGACGGAGAATTCCATTGATCACAGTGGACAAATGGGACGCAGGAGAGGAGAAGGAGATTGAAGAGTAGAGTTTACGGGAGGTATGACCTGTGTATGGTTATTTTGACTTTTTATTTTCAGTTCATGTTCTCTTTAAGTATACCACAGTGGTATTTGGCCAGAAGCACCTGTAGCCAGGCTTAAGTGCATAAAACACTGGGCATGTACAAATTTCAAACCACGCGTGCTGAGTAAAAGGACGCGCTCATGCCTGAAGTAAAGAAGATGGGCACAAGTACTTCCTTTCACTGGGCATGTGCAGTCTGAAGCCTGTTCAAATACGTTTCTTCTTAGCCCCAGTGAACTTCTGGGATGCCATGAAAAAATTTTATGGGGAATGGGAGGGAGCTGAAGGCAACAAGCCCTGTTCACATCTAAAAAGAGCAAAACGCTAGCGCGGTAAAATCACTGGACACTTCCATGATTCAGAGCGATTGCGGTCATTGCTTTATTAACCACCCTGGCGTTCTGATTAAATCGCCAGGGTGGCTGCGGGAGGGTTTTTTTTAAATAAAAAAAAAACTATTTCATGCAGCCAACTGAAAGTTGGCTGCATGAAAGCCCACTAGAGGGCGCTCCGGAGGCGATCTTCCATTCGCCTCCGGCGCCCAGAATAAACAAGGAAGGCCGCAATGAGCGGCCTTCCTTGTTTTGCTTATATCGTCGCCATAGCGACGAGCGGAGTGACGTCATCGACGTCAGCCGACGTCCTGACGTCAGCCGCCTCCGATCCAGCCCTTAGCGCTGGCCGGAACTTTTTGTTCCGGCTACGCTGGGCTCAGGCGGCTGGGGGGACCCTCTTTCGCCGCTGCTCGCGGCGGATCGCCGCAGAGCGGCGGCGATCAGGCAGCACACGCGGCTGGCAAAGTGCCGGCTGCGTGTGCTGCTTTTTATTTGATGAAAATCGGCCCAGCAGGGCCTGAGCGGCGACCTCCGGCGGTGTTGGACGAGCTGAGCTCGTCCAGACCGCTCAGGTGGTTAAGCACTGCACTGCGATCGCTCCAGAATAGCGGCAAAATGCTGCAGGGAACATGTTTTGCGATTGGCGCTAATCGAAAAAAAGCCCTGGATCAGCGCCGATCGCGGCAGTGAAAACACTACCATAGGGTATCACTGTATAGCACTAGTGCTTTTTAAAGCTAGTGCTTTAGCAATTAGTGGGAATAACCCACTAATCACACAGGTGTGAATAGGCCCTAAGAGGTTTAACTCTAAGGTCCCGTTCATACTACAGCGATTAGTGGGCAATTCCCGCTAATCACCAAAGTTTTTAAAGTGCTAGTGCTATTTTACCCTATAGCAGTGATCTCACTGCCGCAATTGACGCCGATCACGGGCGTTTTTCAATTAGCGCCATTCACAAAACATGTTACCTGCAGCATTTTGCTGCGATTCTGGAGCGATTACGGTACAGTGCTTATAAAGCGCTGACTGTGATCGCGCTGAATTGCAGAAGTGTAAGCTATTCGCGGTAAAATCGCCCGCACAAAACGGTAGTGCGATTTATAGTGTGAATGGGCTCAGTGCTCTATCTCTTAAATTCTTTTTTATTTTTTTTTAGTTCACTTTAGATTTACTTAAATTAACTTTATCAGCAACAACGTAATTCGATATTGATTTTTTTCTTGGAAAGTGCTGAAAAGGTAATTTAAAGATAGATTAATTCACACAATTTATATTTTGAATTAACTCTACGTATCAGTTTATCTCATGATATATCTTTCCTTTTGTTTTAGCATATGAATGATGTAACAAGGAGCCTGATGCGTGAAACAGCGCATGGCAATTTTACCGGTATAATTATTTCTATGTGTAGTACAGATGATAAATAGAACATTAGTAACATGGAAATGAGTCTCATATTTTAATTTTCAGTTTAATGGCTTAATATTTAATGCAGGGCACAGCAATTTTACTGGTTCTAATGGTAACCCCATTATCACAATACACGTTACCGGGGTTATGCTTGCTGCTATGGTAACTCGTGGTACACGTGCAGTGTATTGCATGTTACCATAGCAATGCGCATTAGGCTACTAGAGTAATGGGTGCTGCCCCCCTGCCATCAGTACCAGTAAAATTGATGTGCATTGCTTTAAAAATGAATTATAAAAAAACAAAGATTAATTTCCATGTTACTAATGTACTATTTATGATCTGTATTATAATTATTGAATTATCCTATAAGTTTATTTTCACTTCAGGTTAATATAAGTAGACCAATTCAATCAGTTACGGACAACGCTAATTGAAATCTACGCCCCTGTTTTGTTGCTGATCTAGGTGCCAGGGTTTAGATTTCAGCTCACTGACGCCATGCATTCTCGCACTCTTATCGCTCCCGACGATCTCACCGCTATCTCCCCGGACACCGCCGCTCCTGACCGTGTCTATCAATGTAAGAAACTCCTATTGGCTTACATTAATAGACACGGTCAGGAGCCAATGAAAGAGGCCCCTCACAGGAACTCTGCCATCATAGACAGCAGAGTGGGTGGCCAAGGTTCGCGACGGTTACGGTCCAGCGGTCTCTGGTCCTTAAGTGGTTAAAGAGCACTTCAAGTGAAAAACAGAGAGCTGCCAGTATCGGCGAGCTGTAGGGTTAATCAGTCACCAGCTCACTCATAAGACAGAAACTCTGCGCCCCTCCTCGGCAAAGCTGGTGTGGTTTTTTTAAAACTCTTTCGAAGTTCTGACCACTCTCACCTGTGTCACCTCGGCCTGCTCCCAGCTCGGCAGCTGCAGCCTAATTGGTGTCTGCTGAGCTGAGGGGGGCAACAGCAACTCAGGTAGGTGTGGCCACAGAGCTTTTATATACTTCAGAAAAATGGCCATGCCTGTCTTTTAGATGGAGGGGGCAGAGTTTTTGCCATTGATGAATTACGGGAGCGCGGGTTAGTGATCAACCCTACAACTCGCCAATCCGTGCAGCAGCAATATAGAGCCTTGAATTGCAGGCTCTCTGTTATTGACTGGAAGTACTTTTTAAATGAACATGGCTGAAGCCCTTGTAATGTAGTTTTACACAACAAAAGTTAAATAAATCTATAAATAAATTCTGCTCCCATGCACACTGTACTGTTGGTCAATTGATGTACAGCATAGCATGTTGTTACCACTGCAGCATTGTGTTGTCTTCCCTTCCTTTATACAGACTCCTGCACTGGTGCTATTTATTGTCCTTTTTCATAAATAAATGAGGGGCTTTTTTGCCACAAATCAGATTAAATAGATAGGGGAACCTTTTCTACTGACAGATGCCCCCCAGATGATATAAGGAACATTTCTAATTCATCACATTGGGTTCATACGTTTGCCATTACTGTGCTATGTCATAAGTCATTCTAATGATTGACTGCAGCTGGAAAAGGTACTAGCAGAAATAAAAGCGAGAAAAAGAGAATGAAATGTTCATTGTCTAATATAACCAGGTCATTGAGAAAAAAGGGCTTATGTACAGTATGTCAATGGAGCAATGGTAGCAATAAAGCTGGGCAGTTCACAGAAGGTTACATGCCTGTGAAGCAGTAAGGTTTCCTAAGGCTTGGTTCACACTTTGTGGAGTGGCAGTAGAGTCATAAAGTACAGATAGACTTTTTACTCCAGCCATCCATGGTAGTGACCATTGCACCTTCTGCACTTAGGCTGCGGTGTGAGCTATTCTATGGTAATGCATCTGCCCTTCTGAATACACTGTGCAGGTCACGGTGGAGATGAGCAAGTGTGAACAGGTCCATGCTTTCCCATAAGAAAGCATGGAGATCGTTTTTAATGTCTACTACCATCCACTCTGTTAAGCAGTCCAGCAGTAGGCCTCGTGTGAACTGGCCCTTATGGCAGAGCCTATCTACCACAGAAAAAAAAACTAACATGAAGGAGTTCAAGCAAACCTGTGACAATAAAAAAATAAAAGTTTGAAAGTTACTACCTAAGCAGAGGGAAGCCTCTGCATGCTCTTAAAGACACTCAGAGATGAGTCATGTGGCTGTTTTTTCATTTACCCGGGGCTTCCTCCAGCCCCATAAGCATGGATGCGTCCCTCACCATCCTCCTGAGTGCCTCCGTTATGCCGCAATCTTCTCCTGTATACGGCTCAGTGACGTCAGCAGGGGGCCTTCTGCACATACGCGGACCTTCTGCGCAAGTGCAGAAGATTCCGGCTGACTAAGCCTGATTGAGCCGCGTATCGGGTGTTGATTGCGGCTGAACGGAGGATACCGTGAGGACGGCAAGGGATGCATCCATGCTTATGGGGCTTGAGGAAGCCCCGGGTAAGTAAAAAAAAAAGCCACTTAACTTATCTCTGAGTCTCTTTAAGGCTTATCTAATCATCTTCCACCCCACCGCTGCTCACTGGGACCCTCTATTTCTTCATGGCTGTGCTCCAGCCTGTGTATGAACAAGGCCCAGACCTGCACAGTAGAACAGAGAGCTGCTTCATGCTACTGTGCTAGGGTGGGTTCGTACATGGACTGATGTGCAGCCACAAGAACATGTTCGACAGGGCTTGTTGAATATGTTTTGCGGGCCTCAGTGCTGCAACGGCGAGGTCAAGGAGGATGGGGGAAGTTCGACTATCCAGAGGTTTTCCTCTACTGAGGTAAGTATTCAATTTGATTGATTGATTTTTTCTTTCACTTCATGTAGTCTTTACTACATTGTGATCCAAAGTGCATCAAACACATTCCTTCAGTTTTTAACTGAACAAAACTTTTCAGTCAAGGGCCGGGTCAACATACTTCAGACTGCCGGGGGGCCCGGAACATCCATAAAATGATGTTTAAAAACATTACATTGAATCTTGATATTGATTCCCGCCAATCATGCCCAGAGGAGAGCTCCCAGCAGCAGTCATTCAGTCATGTGGCGCCCCAAAGAACGTCATTGTGTACCAGTGAAGCATATCTAGGTGACATACTGCCGTCCAGTTGGACAGCAGTGTCACCTGATGCAGAATTGTATTGGAAGCCAGTGAATGACTGCTTGCTGGCTTCTACAGTACAGTATGTGGATGGGTGTTGCCAGCAATGCTATTCTATATGTGGGCCACTGATATTTAAGGGTGCAGTGGGCCACATCTATAAGTTATACATTTTGGTTTGGGGGGCCAGTGAAAAAGGCTCAGCGGGCCGCATTAGTTTAAGGACCACTGATCTAAAACAAAGTCAAGCTATATATGGAAAATAATATTTGGCAGTGGGGCAATTTGTTGGTCAGCAGCCTGATATCATCAATTCCTTGGACAGGGCAGGGAGGAGAAGAACAATTAGGTACGTGAGATTTTTTCGGAGCATCATGGCTTTGCCAGTGTAGAGTAATAATATTTTGTTCAAGGCAGAAAGAGCAACGCTGCAGAAAGAAGATCGTTCCTGGAAAACAAGATCTACCACACTTTGAACAAATGGAGAGGGACGCAACAAAAGCATATTTGAAAGAAATGTATGCTTTCTGGATGTATGCATTCGGGAATGCAATCGCAAACGTACATTTCCTCCAGTTAAGTAGTTTGTATCATTTTGTACAATGTGCTGATTCCACAGATCCCGAGTCATAAAAAAGATGAATATTTAGCCAGGGAGTTGTGATAAAACGCGTGTACTGGTGGAAAGGCGGCTGATTCCGCGTCCAGCGCGGCGGTTTGCACGCAGCAGCGTACGTCTGGTGTGGCTGAGCCTGTTAGTTCACACAGGCTGAGGAATACGCGCGTGCGCGCGCGCTGAGAGGCAGAACCTTTATGACAAACAAGGAGGAATCAGCTGACCAGGTTGGTCAGCTGACCTCAAAGCAAGTGGCTATTGATTGATCGCTGATGGGTGGCGCCGGAGAGCGCTGCGCTATATATAGTCACTGCTGGTCAGTCTCAAGTTGTCTGCCGTTGCGAACACTACGTGGAAGCACTCAGACTCAGAGGACCTGGGAATTCACACTGAGCCAGATTACTTCTATGTATTATTGTGTTATACTTCAGACTAGTTCCAGGGTGTTGAGACCACGGACCTCACACCCAAGATTAGGGACTTTGTGTTATCATTCTGTTATACTTTAGACTAGTTCCAGGGTGTTGAGACCACGGACCTCACACCCAAGATTAGGGACTTTGTGTTATCATTCTGTTATACTTCAGACTAGTTCCAGGGTGTTGAGACCACGGACCTTACACCCAAGATTAGGGACTTTGTGTTATCATTCTGTTATACTTCAGACTAGTTCCAGGGTGTCGAGACCACGGACCTCACACCCAAGATTAGAGACTCTGTGTTATCACTCTGTTATACTCCAGACTAGTTCCAGGGTGTCGAGACCACAGACCTCACACCCAAGTCTAGGAATACTCTGTACCATCGTATTATACTCCAGACTAGTTCCAGGGTGTAGAGACCACGGACCTTACACCTAAGACTAGGCATTGTTGATATCTGTTATGACCTATTGCATCCCTGACTATCCCTCTGCTTTCTGATTCGGTACCTTCGCATATCTGATTATCTGTTGCCAAACCCTGCCTGCCTTTGGATACCGAATCAGCCTTCTGTCTATGTACCTTGTCTGTCTGTGTGTTGCCGACCTGGCTTGCCTGACCTAGAGAGCTATTTCTCTCCTTAGAGATAGTCTCCAGACCTGCTAGTGACATCCACCTTCTGGTGTCACTCGCTCACAGGTTCTTCCTACCTTCAGCCTGGGACTCCACCCCTTTGGAGGCCTCAGGCTGTTGGACGGTTTTTGTACTTTCCAAAAGACGGTATCGCCCATATCGCCAGAGACCACCTGCTCCTCGGGTGGTCTTAATCAAAGTCATTACTGTTGCACCAAACACTCACATTATAGAGGTGTCCAGAGGTTAGTTATACTTAGATTATCGGTGATTCTGCAGATCATCAATAATCAGGTATAATCTGTATTCTTGGTGATACTGCAGATCACCAATAATCAGATTCTCTCTGTGTGCTGACACCGATCGTTACAGAACAGCAGACCCAAAACAAATGGACGCACTTAACAGCCGTCTTGATGCACTCACCACCTCGGTAGAAAATTTCATCCAAGTGCTGGACAGTCATCAGACCCAGATCAACGCTTTGTCTTGGTCTGCTCAAGTCCTACAGACGGCTGTGAATATAGTGCAATATCCTCCAGGTACAGACTTACGTATGCCTGTGCCCGAAAAGTTTTCTGGTCACAGATCTGACTTTCAGAATTTTAAAAATCGAGTGTTATCGTACTTTGAGTTGAGACCTAATTCGTCGGGAACCGTGGCACAGAGAATTACGTTCATTATGACTCTGCTGTCAGGGGATTCCCAGACCTGGGCATATAGTCTTCAGACAGGGAATGAGGCTCTAGCATCGGTTGAGGAATTTTTAAAGCTATGGCTATAATTTATGATGATCCGGACATCGCCTCTACCGCTGAGCGGAAGCTCAAGACTTTGCGGCAGGGCAGGGATCCGGTTGAAGTTTACGCAGCTGAGTTCAGAAAATGGGCAGTTTCTGCTAGATGGGGGTCATTTGCACTTCTGGACTGTTTCTTGTCAGGGTTATCAGACGCATTATCTGATCTAATGCTGAGTCATCCTGAGTCGAAATCTATTGATGAGGCCATTTCATTAGCAGTCAGGGTTGATCGTTGTCTACGTTATCAGAAACAGACTCGGAGTAGGAACAATGTGAGATATGTTTCCTACGCCTCTCCTCCACCCGTTTCACCCCCACCGGAACCAATGCAGATTGGTCGGTCAAGATTGTCCCGGGTGGAGCAGAATCGCAGAAAAACAGAACAGCTCTGTTTATACTGTTCAGAGGAGGGTCACAGAGTGCAGAATTGTCCCAAGAAGTCGGGAAACACTGCCACCTAGGTGTAGTCTGAGGTAATACCCTAGGCGTGCAGTCTTTACCTCTAGACGATAAACATTTGCTTCTCCCTTGTTCTATATCTTGGGGAGATCAAACCGTGGCCACTGAGGCCTTCCTAGATTCTGGCTCAGCAGCCAATTTTATGGATTACGAATTTGCTAAGAAATTGGGGATTCCTATTTCTCCTTTGAATCAACGGATTCTGGTCACTGCCGTGGACGACTCTCCTCTCCAGAGTGACTACCCTCTGTCTCAGACCCAAGAGTTAAGGGTTACGGTGGGGGTGTTGCACAAAGAGAGTCTACAGTTTCTGAATTTGCGAATGACAACTTCCACGATCATTCTTGGCATGCCATGGTTACAACTTCACTCTCCTCAGATCAATTGGGCTTCAGGTCAGCTAACGAGCTGGTCTACCCATTGTCATCATCATTGTTTAGCGAAGGTAACCTTGGGTAACACCAAGATTCGGGTGGAAGGTTTGCCAAGTCAGTACTCAGAATTTGCGGACGTGTTTAGTCCCAAATCAGCAGATAAACTTCCTCCTCACCGTCCTTTTGATTGTCCCATCGATCTCAGGTCTGGTTGTATGCCCCCTAGAGGTCATCTCTATAATCTGTCTGGGCCAGAGAAATTGGCCATGCAAGAATACATTATTTAGCTAAAGGTTTTATTCGCCCCTCTCGGTCACCAGCAGGGGCAGGATTCTTTTTCATTAAAAAAAAGGATGGAGGCCTCCGTCCATGCATCGATTATCGGGGCTTAAATAAGATTACAGTAAAAATTCGTTATCCTTTGCCTTTAATTGACGATTTGTTTACCCAGGTCACCAATGCTAAGATTTTCTCGAAGCTGGATTTGAGGGGTGCATACAACCTTGTGCGTATCAGAGACGGTGATGAATGGAAGACGGCCTTTAACACACCTGACGGGCATTACGAGTACCTAGTGATGCCCTTCGGGTTCCGGCTGTCTTCCAAGAGCTGATTAACGAGGTGTTCAGAGAGGTGTTAGGCAAATTCGTCTTGGTATACTTAGACGATACACTGATTTTTTCTTCCAACATCTCAGAACACAGGAAACATGTTGGGTTTGTGCTACGAAAGTTGAGACAGAATATGCTGTATGCTAAACTGGAAAAATGCATTTTCGAAGTGACTTCTGTTGCCTTTCTGGGGTACATAATCTCGACCTCTGGCCTCTCTATGGACCCTGGAAAGTATTCTGCTGTCTTGGAGTGGCCTCAGCCTGTAGGATTGAAGGCACTCCAGAGATTCCTGGGGTTCGCCAACTACTACAGGAGATTCATAAAGGTGTACTCTATGGTGATTTCACCTCTCACCAGTCTCACCAAGAAAGGGGCAGATACTCACCACTGGTCCCCAGAGGCCCATGCTGCTTTCTATACTCTGAAGAAATTGTTCTGTTCTGCACCCATTTTGAGACATGTAGACGTCACCTTTCCCTTTATCATGGAGGTTGATGCCTCAGAGGTAGGGGTAGGGGCTGTGCTGTCTCAGCGTTCTGGTTTGCAGGGGAAACTTAACCCCTGTGCCTATTTTTCACATAGGTTTTCACACGCAGAGAAAAACTATATATAGATATAGGCAGCTGGGAAATTCTAGCTATCAAGTTGGCCTTTGAAGAATGGCGACATTGGTTAGAAGGGGCAGAGCACACCATTACAGTTTACACTGATCACAAAAATTTGGAGTACATTGAGGGAGCTAAGAGACTTAGCCCCCGACAGGCCCGGTGGTCGTTATTTTTTCAAGATTCAGATTTGTAATCACGTATACCCCTGGTAGTAAGAACATTAAGGCTGATGCCTTATCCAGGTGTCTTGAGCCCGAGACAGCACAGCCCTCAGCCCCTGAGACCATTATACCTCAAAAGGTGGTCCTGGCAGCCACCGAAACCTGGAAAGACTGGACTGTCACTCTGAGTCCATTCCAACAGGATGTTCCTGAGGGGAAGCCTGAGGGGGTCCTGTTTGTACCATTGCCTTTTCGCCTACAACTGTTGCAGCTGTTTCATTCCCACAAGAATGCCGGGCATCCTGGGGCCACCAGAACTCAGGATCTACTTTCTAGATGTGCTTTGTGGCCGTTATTGGCAACAGACTGTAAGGACTCTTGTGAGAGAGTGTGCAGTGTGTGCTAGAAGCAAACCCTCCCATCAGGCACCTGTTGGAACTTTGCAGCCTTACCAATTCCGAGTGAGCCTTGGACCCATTTGTCCATGAATTTTGTGGGCAAACTCCCCAGGTCTGAGGGCATGACGGTTATTTGGGTGGTAGTCGATCGATTCAGTAAGATGGCTCATTTTGTTCCCCTGAAAGGACTCCCCTCGGCCCAGGATTTGGCTGATCTCTTCATCCAGCACATTTTCCGGCTGCATGGCATTCCGGAAAATATAGTGTCAGATCGGGGAGTCCAATTTGTATCTAAATTTTGGAGGGCATTTTGCCATCAGTTAGACATGGATCTTTCTTTCTCATCAGGCTACCACCCACAGACCAATGGCCAGACCGGAAGAGTCAATCAGTCCCTGGAACAGTTTCTGAGATGTTATGTTGCAGATGCACAAACTGACTGGGTAAAATTTTTGCCGTTTGCAGAATTTGCACACAACAATCTGAGAAGTTCCTCCTTAGGATTTTCCCCATTTCAGGTAGTGACGGGAAGGTCACCTAAGTTTGCCCCATTGCCAGTGGCTTCCACTCTGTTCCCAGCCCTGGAGAATTGGCAGAGGTCCTTAAAGCAAATGTGGGGAATAGTGAAAAGAAATTTGGGGAAGGCTTTTCAGAACCAGAAGAAACAGGCTGACAAGAGCCGTTCTATTGAATGGGAATTCTCTCCAGGGGACTTTGGGTGTCCACACGACATTTGGCTCTAAAGCAACTGTCGCCCAAGCTAGGCCCTAGATTTGTGGGTCCTTTTCCAGCGACCAGAAAGATCAATAATGTCACTTATGCCATTGATCTCCCTACCAGCATGCGAGGTGTAAGATCATTCCATGTGTCCTTACTCAAGCCGGCGGTGCACGTGGATTCCGCTCCCCCCCCCCCCTCCTGTGTTAATTGATGACCAACTGAGTATGAGATTGAAAAGATTCTGGACTCACGGCTTGTGCAGAACTCGGTGCAGTATCTGGTTCACTGGAAGGGATATGGCATAGAGGAGAGAACTTGGGTGCCAGACTGTCGTATGCATGCAGAGGAATTGAAGAAAGAATTCCATGACTTGCACCCTGGAAAGCCTGGTGGGAAGTGTCCGGAGTCCACTCCTCAGGGGGGGTACTGTGATAAAATGCGGAAAAGCCGCCGCGTGTACTGGCGGCAAGGCGGCTGATTCCGCGTCCAGCGTGGCGGTTTGCACGCAGCAGCGTGTGTCTGGTGTGGCTGGGCCTGTTAGTTCACACAGGCTGAGGAATACGCGCGTGCGCGCTGAGAGGCAGAACCTTTATGACAAACGAGGAATCAGCTGACCAGGTTGGTCAGCTGACCTCAAAGCAAGTGGCTATTGGTTGATCACTGATGGGTGGCGCCGGAGAGCGCCGCGCTATATATAGTCACTGCTGGTCAGTCTCAAGTTGTCTGCCGTTGCGAACACTACGTGGAAGCACTCAGACCTTATTCAGATCCTACAGTGCATTAGAACCAGGAGGACCTGGGAATTCACACTGAGCCAGATTACTTCTGTGTATTATTGTGTTATACTTCAGACTAGTTCCAGGGTGTTGAGACCACGGACCTCACACCCAAGATTAGGGACTTTGTGTTATCATTCTGTTATACTTCAGACTAGTTCCAGGGTGTTGAGACCACGGACCTCACACCCAAGATTAGGGACTTTGTGTTATCATTCTGTTATACTTCAGACTAGTTCCAGGGTGTCGAGACCACGGACCTCACACCCAAGATTAGGGACTCTGTGTTATCACTCTGTTATACTCCAGACTAGTTCCAGGGTGTCGAGACCACGGACCTCACACCCAAGTCTAGGAATACTCTGTACCATCGTATTATACTCCAGACTAGTTCCAGGGTGTAGAGATCACGGACCTCACACCCAAGACTAGGCATTGTTGATATCTGTTATGACCTATTGCATCCCTGACTATCCCTCTGCTTTCTGATTCGGTACCTTCGCATATCTGATTATCTGTTGCCAAACCCTGCCTGCCTTTGGATACCGAATCAGCCTTCTGTCTATGTACCTTGTCTATCTGTGTGTTGCCGACCTGGCTTGCCCGACCTAGAGAGCTATCTCTCTCCTTAGAGAAAGTCTCCAGACCTGCTAGTGACATCCACCTTCTGGTGTCACTCGCTCACAGGTTCTTCCTACCTTCAGCCTGGGACTCCACCCCTTTAGAGGCCTCAGGCTGTTGGACGGTTTTTGTACTTTCCAAAAGACGGTATCGCCCATACCGCCAGAGACCACCTGCTCCTCGGGTGGTCTTACTCAAAGTCATTACTGTTGCTCCAAACACTCACATTATAGAGGTGTCCAGAGGTTAGTTATACTTAGATTATCGGTGATTCTGCAGATCATCAATAATCAGGTATAATCTGTATTCTTGGTGATACTGCAGATCACCAATAATCAGATTCTCTCTGTGTGCTGACACCGATCGTTACAGGAGTGCATTGATATGGACATACAGTATGTCAAGTCCCTGTGCCAGAAATCTTACAACTGAAAGCTATGCTAACAAAATAACATTTGATGTGGATGGGCCACTTTTTGGATTAACTCCCTGTTTGCTAAAACGGTTTGAAATTTTTAGGTAATAAAACAATGTCAAAGTGTACCTAACATTTATGTACCTTTACTTTGTTTCTTTGAAGTCCCATCCTTCAGACATCCCCACTGCTTGCTTGTCCATTCACTACAGTTTACAGCAGTAGCTTGCTTGCCCTCTGAAGCCACTCCACTTCCTTCCAATGTAAATAGTTTTACATCACAGATGCATAGAGTCAGACATGAACTGACGGAAGCGGGAAATTTGGGCGCATGAGGCAGGTGGACAAAAAGGGCGCCGCCATTCACTCCCATAATAAATATCGTTTAATGGGCGCCCAACAGGAAAAAAGGGCGCCGGAGAAAAATAACGTTTTAAAAGCGGCGCCCGGACACTTTTAATGTTTTATAACTGCTTTTCATGATTACACATTATTTAATGATTTATCATTTTTTAAACATTATTTTTAAACGAAAAACAGTACAATATTTTTTTTAAAACATTATTTTTAAATGAAAAACAGTACAATATTTTTTTAAAACATTATTTTTAAATGAAAAACAGTACAATATATTTTTTTAAAACATTCTTTTTAAACGAAAAACAGTACAATATTTTTTTAAACGTTATTAATGCTTATCAGGGGGGGGTCTTAGGTTTAGGCACCACTAGGGGGGTCTTAGGGTTAGGCACCACCAGGGGGGGGGGTTAGGGTTAGGCACCACCAGGGGGGTCTTAGGGTTAGGCACCACCAGGGGGGTTTTAGGGTTAGGCACCACCAGGGGGTTTTAGGGTAAGGCACCACCAGGGGGGTTTTAGGGTTAGGCACCACCAAGGGGGTTTTAGGGTTAGGCACCTCCAGGGGGGTCTAGGGGTTAGGGGTAGGTACAGGGAGGGTTCTGTGTGAGAGTAGGGTTAGGTATAGCTTTAGTAACATTCTCATTAATGTTTTATAAAACGTTATTATAAATTTCACTTTTTAAACAGGGAAGATTAACGTTTTTACAATTGCCGATTTCATACACATTATTTAATGATTTATAACTTTATAAAAACATTATTTTTAAACGAAATATAGCACAATTTTTTTTTAAACGTTATTCATGCTTATCGTTTAAAACCCTGCGCCCTTTTTTCCCGGCGCCCTTTTTTAACGTACGCTGAACTGACTGCTTATAATCAGAAATAGAGCGTAAGATTGAGGGAATGATGACATTTACAGAAGTTGCAGGCAGCAAGATGGCAGCCCCACCACAGCTCTGGTCACCAAAGCTAGATGGTAATGTCCACTATTACTAGTAAATTCATGTGTAGATATGTAGAACATGGCAGAGATTACATTGCCTGAAGGAAAGTTTAGTTCAGGTTAGCTTTAGGCTGTATTCACAGTGGCCAGTTGCATTACACATGTGTTCTAATGAGTGTGAACTGCAGTTAAGACTGGACATAGACTTATATGCAAAGCCTGCATGCAGCAAGTTAGAATAACAATCTGTTACAATGCAATACTGTGAACAGCCCCATAGAATTGCATGGGCAGTGAGTTGACATGCAGAATAATTCTGCAACGCAACTGATCACTGTGAACAGGGCCTTAAAGTGTATCAGAGCTTGATAATACAAAATGTTTTATACATACCTGGGGCTTCCTCCAGCTCCAATCGCTCCCATGCTGCATCCTCAGCCTTCCCACAGCTCCGATACCGGGTCACCGCACTTCCGTCAGTCGGGCCAGTCTACACAGGAGAAGTGCGCCCACTAATTATCTCTCCAGTGGCTGGTTCCGACTGACCGAAGTGCGGGGACCCGGTATCGGAGCTGGAGAAGGCTGAGGACGCAGCATGGGAGCGATCGGAGCGTATTGGGCTGGAGGAAGCCCCAGGTATGTATAAAACGTTTTGTATTATCCAGCTCTGAGTCCCTTTAAAGGGAAACTTAACTGAGAGGGATATGGATGTTTCATTTTAAACAATACCAGTTGTTTGTCAGTCCTGCTGATTTCTTTGGCATCAGTAGTGTCTGAATCACACACCTGAAACAAGCATGCAGCTGATCTGCATGCTTGTTAAGGGATACAGGATCAGCCGGAGAGTCAGGCAACTGGTATTATTTTAAAAGGAAAAATACATATCCTTCTCAGTTTTGGTTCCCTTTAAAGGGACCCCAAGCAGTAAAAATAAACGAAATTGGTACTTACCTGGGGCTTTTTCCAGCCCACCGTAGGTCGGGAGGTGCCCCGGCATCCTCCTGGCTCCTCTCCCGGTCCCTCCACCGCATACCGCACCGGGTGTCCGGCTCCCACTTCCCTAACGGTGATGCTCTTCGTCATCACGCCGGGCTCTGCGTGTAATCACGGCGGCCGGCGTGACAGTACTGCGCATGCGTGGTTTAATCGTGCATGCACAGTATTGTCACGCCGTAATGACGCGCAGCGGCCGGCGTGATGATGAAGAGCGTCATCGTTAAGGAAGAGGGAACCCGACACCCGTCCCGGTGTCGCCGGTGCGGTATACGGCGGAGGGACCGGGAGAGGAGCCAGGAGGATGCTGGGGACCTCCCGACCTACGGTGGGCTGGAGAAAGCGCCAGGTAAGTATCAATTTCGTTTTTTACTGCTCGGAGTCCCTTTAAGGTTAAATGACCTAAATAGACTCTTGCTAGTGGCATTCCACAGGATGTACAAGTTCTCAATTCAACTAACATTTCTAGTTTCTATGAACTTTCTGTGCACCCTACTTTCTATGATAGCCCACACCCTGAGGGAATAATCACACTTGAGAGAAGTGCTAGTATTGACTAGAGACATGGCATTCGAACAGTAGTTGTTTGGCACTGAATGGTGCTTTTAGCAGGTGCAGTTTGGCATACAGACACTAACAGGTGCTTTGCTGGCATTAACTGGCACTAAGAGGCAGTTTTAGCAGGTGTTTACTGGTGCTGAGCATCACTGAATGGCATCTGCTAGTGATTTCACTGGCAATGGCAGGCATTTTCCGTGGAGGCCAAATTGTTCCTCACAACCAAAATAACTGCAGCAAGAGTTTAGCTAAGTCAGCCAGCACCAGGCTAGTGTCATAAATTGGCCTCATTGAGAACAAAGGATCTCTCATTGTCCTGTCATTTTGCCAGAGCAATAAAGTGCCACAGAATGTCGGCAGTCACCTGCAGTGTGATCTAACCTTCAGAAATTTGAACAAGTCAACTCATGCTCGACTTATCTGCTTGTTTATTTTTAAAGAACCACTATCATAAAGAAAATGGTAAAATGTATAATATACAGTATATATGTAGTCATACATTTGAAATGTGAATTTGTTCTTTTTCCTATGTTGCTTTCACTTACTGTAAAGTGGGTTGTACAAATCTGACAGGTTTTGGACTAGTTCATCTCCTTGTGGGGGATTCTCAGGTTTCCACTTTATGTTCAAAAGCACGTACCAAAAGGCAGTTGCTCAGTACAACTTCCTGAATAGTGTCCAAAAGAAAATGGAGGCTAACCGGCATCTGTACAGATCCTTTCCAGGGATTGCTTTTGTACAGATTAAAGGAATTACTGAGTGGAGGCTGAAGTGGAAGTGGACAACTGTTTACAAAACCCATAAAAAGGTCTATTTATAAGAAGCCTTAAAGGAGTTATTAGCCAAATGCACGAAAATGAGGTTTACTCACCTGGGGCTCTCTCCAGCCCCTTGCAGCCGACTGTCCCACGACGACCGCTCCGCTCTCCGCCATACGCTTGGTCTCCGGGCTCGGCAGTAGTTCTTCGCCTGCGCAGTTCGCTGCGGCTCACTTGGCCGTGATTGACAGCGGCGCTTCACGCAGCCGCAGTAAGGCCGACCCCGCGGTCAGCCCAGAGACCGGGCGAACGGCGGGGAGTGGAGCGGTCGGCGTGGGACAGTCGGCTGCGAGGGGCTGGAGTGAGCCCCAGGTGAGTAAACCTAATTTTCGTGCATTTGGCTGATAACTCCTTTAAGGTTATTCTTTATGGAATATTAATCTAAAGCAAACTGAACTGCTTTAACCACTCAAGGACCGCAATGTTAAACTTCCATATTGACCAGGCCATTTGTAACAAAATAGGCCACTGCAGCTTTAAGAAGCTGCAGGGCCACACAACTCAGCACAGAAGTGATTCCCCCCCCCCCCTTTTCTGCCCACAAACGCAGCTCTCTGTTGGTGGGCAATGAGCGCTCCTGCCTTGTTCATTTTTATATATATATATATATATATATATATATATATATATATATATATATATATATATATATATATATATATGTTCCTATTTTTTATTTTTGTGTTTCTTTTTTTTAATCCCCGCCAACCAATCAGCGTGATTGGCTGTCATAGTCTTCAGCCTATGACAGTGGATCACTTCCCTGTGACACGGCTGTCCACAGTACAGCGCTGCCTTAGATCGCAGCACTGTACAATGTTATTAGATGGCGGTTTTGCCATCTAATTATTATTATTATTATTCATTGTATTTATAAAGCACCAACATATTACGCAGTGCTGCACAATAGATACATGGTTTAACATACAAGGTAGGCCATACAGGAAACTCACAACAAAACAAGATCATGCAAATGATTTGATAACAGTACAGTGTCATAGGTCAAAATTGACAGTAAGATTGCATAATCAAGCTGGAAACACTAGGGAGTAGGACCCTGCCAGAGGCTTACAATCTAAAGGGTGGGGGTGGAGACAACAATAGGTGCATTTGTTGAGAAGGTGTCTAACAGAATGCATTATGGTGCTGGTGCAGAGGGTATGCGAGCATGAAAAGGTGAGTCTTGAGAGCTTGTTTGAAGGTATTGAAGGTTAGGGTGAGTCTGATGGCAGGTGGGAGAGAGTTCCAGAGAGTGGGGGCAGCCCTAGTGAAGTCCTGCAGTTGTGCATGGGACTGAGATATGTGTGGTGCGACTAGGCGCAGGTCATTGGAGGATCGGAAGGAGGGGGGCTAGTATGTTCCTGTGGACCAGTTTAGAGATGTAGGTCGGGCAGGTCTTGTGCACTGATTTGTAGGCCAAGCACAGGATTTTGAAATGGATCCTAAAGCTGATGGGGAGCCAGTGTAGGGCTTTACAGAGCAGAGTCGTAGAGGCGCTGCGATGAGAAGAATGTATCAATCTGGCTGCCGCATTCATTACCAATTGAAGTGGGGCAGTACGGTTAGAGGGGAGGCCAGACAAAAGAAAATTGCTGTAGTCTAGGTGGGAGATGACAAGGGTGTGGATAAGGAGTTTGGTGGTGTTAGGGGACAGGTAGGAGCGGATCTTGGAGATGTTGCGGAGGTGGGAGTTGCAGGATCGGGCAACAACTGCAGATCCACAGCAGACTCAGTCAAGGTTGTCAAATTCGCTGACGACACCACCATCATTGGTCTCGTGTCTAAAAATGATGAGCATGACTATCGTCAACAAGTCGATAGCATTTGCCAATGGTGCAAGGAAAACAAGCTAGTCCTCAACAAAACCAAAACCGTTGAGATGGTTATTGACTTCAGGAAGCAGGCCCCCACCCCACCCCCAATCTTCATTGACGGCACGGAGGTTGAAAAGGTATCTAGTGTCCGCCTCCTGGGAACTCAGATCTCCAGTGACCTGGGCTGGAAGACTCACACGAGCACCACACAGAGGAAGGCACAACAAAGACTCTTCTTCCTTTCGTCAACTGAGGAAATTCGGAATGGAACAGGAGCTTATGTCAAACTTCTACTCTGCCACTATAGAATCCGTCATCTGCACCTCTATTCTGGTGTGGTATGCTGGTTCCTCAAACAGAGACAAATACAAGCTTCAGAGGGTCATCAGGTCGGCGGAGAGAATCATCGGGAAACCACTCCCCTCGCTTGACCTCCTCTACAACTCCAGACTGCGCTCCAGAGCACAAAGGATTGCAAACGACCGCTCACACCCAGGCCACCGATACTTTAACGTGCTCCCATCCGGCAGAAGGCTACGGTCCATTTCCACCAAGACAGCTAGGCACATGAACTCCTTCTTCCCTACTGCCGTTAAACTCTTGAATTCCATTCACTGGCTCCCCCCCCCCTCAGGCCGGTAGTCAGACCATAGGGGTTCGCTGTGTCCTGCCCCATTGCCCCAAATTAGTGCCTCCCTTGTTCAAGCTGCACCTACCACTGCACTATTGCTTCTTCACTGCAATATGTCATCCATTGGTTGCTGCCGCTGTCATTGCTGTTGGATGTCGTGGTTAGATGTTGATGTCATGGTTGCTATTAGATGTGTACTGTTGTTGCCTTCTCATTGTCTCTTTGTGTTTGTTTTTGCTGCTGAGTTCTCTGTCCGTGCCAAACCCAATTCCGGGCATGACCCAGTCATGCTTGGCGAAATAAACTTGATTCTGATTCTGATTCTGATGTGGGGTGTAAAGGAAAGTGCAGAATCCAGGGTAACACCTAGACAGTGGGCTTGGGAGGTAAGGCGGATGGTAGTATTTTCGATGGTGATGTGCAGGTCTGGGAGGGGTGCAGCTGAGCGGGGTGGAAATATTAGAAGCTCAGTCTTGTCCAAATTAAGCTTCAGGAACCTGGCGGCCATCCAGGAGGAAATGGAAGTGAGGCAGGCGGAGACTTTGTCAATGGTAGAGGAGGAGAGATCTGGGGTGTGGAGGTATATTTGTGTGTCATCGGCATACAGGTGGTAATTGAAGCCCATGGAGGAGATTATTTTGCCAATTGAGGCAGTATAGAGTGAGAACAGTAGTGGTCCTAGGACGGAAGCTTGAGGAACATCAACTGAGAGGGGTATAGGAGTGGATGAGGAGTAATTGAAAAATGTTGTGAGGGAGCGGTTGTGGAGGAGTGGAGGAGGAGGGAGTGGTCGACAGTGTCAAATGCCGAGGGGTGGTCCAGGAGGAGCAGGATGGAGTATTTACCTTCGGCTTTGGCAAGGGCAAGGTCATTGACCACTTTGGTGAGAGCCGTTTCTGTAGAATGGACTGTATGAAAACCATATTGCAGGGGATCGAGGAGGGAGTTGGAATTGCAGAAGTTGGTCAGGCCTTGGTGGGCCAGGCGTTCAAGAATTTTCGAGGCAAAATGGAGAAGGGAGATTGGGTGGTATTTGGATGGCAGTGCAGGGTCAAGTGAAGGTTTCTTCAGCAGGGGAAGCACAGTGGCATGTTTGAATACGGAGGGGAAGATGACGGTGGAGAAGGAGAGGTTGAACAGGTGGTTGAGAACAGGGGCCAGATCAGAAAAATGTGGGCGGAGAGAATCAGATGGGACTGGATCTAGGAAGTGGCAGGTGAAGTTGCCAGCACCTAGTTGACTTCCTCCACCGTGACAGGATTGAAGGAGGTAAGGGAGGAGAAAGAGGCAGGAGTAGGATGGGGTGAGGAGGAGGGACGATGAAGTGGAGGAGAGAAATATCCCTCCAGATGATTTTGTTCATGAAGTAGTTTGATAGGTCAGTGGCTGAGTAGGGCATTGACGGTGGCAAAAAGACGACGTGGGTTGGAGGCTTGGGTAGCGATCAAGCGAGTGAAGTATTTCTGTTTGCTATCAGCGAGGGCAGTATAGTACGTCTGCAACTTGATCTTGTATTCCAGGAAATCATGATTGTGGTAGGATTTCCTCTATTTACGTTCTGCAGCTTGTGTCTCTTTTTGTAGTTTTTTTGTGAGGGCAGTGTGCCAAGGTTGGGGGTTGGGTCAACAGTTAGTAAGAAAGGTCAGAGGAGCAGCATGATCTAAGGCTGCTGAGAGGTTACAATTGTATTGAGCTGCCGCTTGGTTGGGGCAGGTTAGGCTGGGGAGGGAGGAGGAGAGGGAGTGGAGGGGTATGGCTAATACATTAGGGTCAAGGTTGCACAGATCTCTCTGCCACCGTCAAGTTTGGGGAGGTGGGCAGGGTGTGCTGGACGGAGTGAGGGTGAAGGTGATGAGGTGGTGGTCGGAGATGGGAAATGGTGCAATGTCCAGGTTTGTAAGGGTGATGGCTTTGGAGAAAATTAGGTCCAGAGTATTACCAGCGCTGTGGGTTGGGGTGTTAGTATGCTGAGTAAGGCCAAGGGAGTGGTGGCAGAGGTGGTAGGCTCATCAAGTGGAATGTTAAAGTCTCAGAGGATGATGGTTGGGAGTTTGAAAGACAGGATGTGTGGGAGCCAGGAGGCAAGGTTGTCTAGAAAGTGCGGTACAGGACTGCAATAATGACTGGGAGGGGGTGGTAGAGGCGGATAGCATAGGCCTCAAAGGAGGTGAAGTGAAGAGAAGGGGGAGGGTTAAGGACACAGAAAGTGCAGGACGGGGAGAGAAGTAGGCCCACCCCTAATAGTCTAATAGCCTCTAGCGGCGATCGCCGCTGGGAGACTGATGATGGAGCTCAGCTCCGTCATTCAAGCGGGGATGCGCGCGCATCGGCTCGCACGAACTCCTGCAATCTCCGCCCAGAGCCATTCACACCAATCAGCGTGGAGTGGTCCTGGGGCTGCTGTGTTGCTCACGCCAATCGGCGTGGAGCAGCCGCAAAGAGGATAATAAACTATAGTTGTTACATAGAAGACACTGAGAATAGGTTGGCATGAATTAAATGAAAAAGCATCCACATGTACTGTGTGCTAGTTAGAAAACTGGGGGATTATTGGCAGCCTTCTGGATTTATTCAAGTAATGAACTTTCAATTTCTACCTATTTTCCAGAGAATGAGACACTGGCCTTCCAACCCTGAGGTCTAACAGGCTGGTCTATGCCACAAGCTATAGCTCCGTGACTCTGCAGTGGTTTTCAAAGGTTATATACACAGTCAGAGGCCAGACAATGATGGGATTCTCCACAAGACAAATATTTGTATTCTACAGCTCAAAAAAAATAAACACGACAACCTCTATTATTCAACAAAATTCAATATTGTCTTTATGGGGCTGGAAGTGAATGGGTTATATGATGTGATTTCTAAAGAAATATTTGTTGCAGTGAAATGTGCTGACACATACATGTGCTTATGCACAGGAACAGACATTGTAGAGGGGCTATGCTGTTTGTAGAGCTAAGCATCATACATGTTTTGTTATTATGCTGTAGTGGATGTCATGTGATTAGGCAATCTGCCAGGGTGATAAACAGAATTCCAATGAACCCTTTGAACCGCATTAGGCAGGGGACACACTTGTCTTTCATTTTTCTGCACGCGGTTTTCTGCACACCATGGGCTTGATTGACTAAACTGTGATTACTCATATCATGGCCACGCTATCGTTTTTGTGCGTGTTTTCCACGTTTCCACGTGCAATCACAAATGTGTTCGTTTTTGTGCGTTTTTTCACAGCAGCTAATGTAATAGATAGAAGATACGCCCACAATTCACTAAGCTTTATCGAACACTTTATTGAACATTTAATAATTTACCTCATGAGTAAAATCTAATTTTGAATTCGCTAAGGTGTTATAAATTTATAGAATGTTTTATTGATAAACACCTATAACACCTTAGTGAATTCAAAATTGTATTTTACTCATGAGGTAAATTATTGCACATTCGATAAAGTGTTTGGTAAAGCTTAGTGAATTGAGGCCGAAATTGTGCAGAATTATCCCGCAAGATGTCTTGTTTTTTTTCTCCATGTGAAAAAACGCATTCAAGTGTGAACTAGGCCATTGATTAACATGAGTTAAAATCAGTTTTTCTGTACAGAATCTGCGCACGAAAACAGACACGTGTGTCCCCTGCCTTATATGAGTAGAGATGTATAGCAGTGTCGAACTGTCTATTCAAAGGTAGAAAGTAACCTGCGCTGTGCTGGTACTAAGAAGGTGTAAGGGTGCTGCTCCTTTTAGCTGGGTGGCGCCAGTAATCCTAGGTAACAGAAGAAGAAACAACGGAGCGCTCCTTGGTGCATTAACTTTTTAATCTTGAAAAACACGCAACATAAATACACTTACAGTGTGTTGATGAAAAGTGCGCTTGTCAGGCCTGCGGGCGGTCCTCTCTCTGCTCCTGTGCCTGGCCGGGACAGCAAGAGCGGTGGTATCGGCGGGAGTGACACGCGGTGAGCGGAGCCTGGTGCGCTGGAGCCGTATGACGTCACGACGCGTTTCGGCGTAACCACGCCTTCGTCAGGTGACGCTACGGTCCATACGGCTCTTATTTATACTACCCAAAGTGGGAGTGTTTGGGAGTATTGAATTGAAGGACCCCGCCTATATGGCGTGTCCTATTATTAAGCAGGTGTGCTTTTTTGAAACAGGGAAACTTTATTAGTTTAAGGACAATTATAAGGGGCAATAAAACGCCTTTATTAAAATAAAACGAAAATTAAAATTACGGGCGGTGACATTGCACTCTGCCCACTGTGCTGTAAATATAAGTGATAAATATAAGTAATACGTATGTGTTGCTCGGGCAACATTTATGTCCCAAGTAGTGGTGTCTCAAACCATTGGATGCGGGGTCTGAGTGTGATGCCGCCTCAATGGGCTATACAATGGCTCCCCGGTGTCCTCAATCAAATTAATTGATGCGACGGGAGAAGTGCATATCTGCTAGATGTACAGCAAAGGTGCGGCTGCAGATGCGACAATAAAGTCGCATCGGTGTCCAGCGCTGGAGGGGTATGTGGCTAACAGATGCATAGATGCAAAGCTAGCGTAATCATTATGCGACTGGGTTGCCGTGGTTAAGGGCTTAGGCATGAAGATATATGTTACTAAAACATCAGGTGTTCCAGTGATGCTGTTGCAGGGTGGGGTAACTGTCAGACAGTACTCGTTAAGTATAAATTGGGCTAAGAGGTGCCCCCTAAGGGTGTGTGTTTTATGGACTTGCTTGCAACAACTGCCCTAAAAATGCACAAAAATGCCTAAAAAATGCCTAAAAAATGCCTAAAAAATGCCTAAAAAAAATGCCTAAAAAATGTTTGAAAAATGCCTAAACATTGCATAAAAGTTATAAAAATTATAAAAATCACAAACCATAATGGGAAAAACACATGTTAAATTAGTATAAGAGCAACTGGCTTTCTTAATAATCCAATAATTCCCGGGATGCGTAGACAGTCCTTTTAGAGGGGAGGGGTAGGGGGGGTGGGGTGGGGGGGGGTTAAAGGGGAAAGGGGGGGCGGGGAGAAGGAGGGAGAGGAAAAGGGGGGGGGAAATGGGTGGGGAGGGAGGGGCGAAAGGAGGGGGGGAAGGGGAGGATTGTTTTGGAAGGGGGGAAAGGGAGGGGGACCGAGGCAGGGGGGAGAGGAAGGATAAGGCCTATTGGGCCCCAGAAAGGTGGAAATGCCAAGAGGTTATAATCGTTACAAAAAGCTGCGGACTTCCAGGTCCTCATTTAGGCCTTTTGGTGATAGACAAGATTGTCTATCACCAAAAGGCCTAAATGAGGACCTGGAAGTCCGCAGCTTTTTGTAACGATTATAACCTCTTGGCATTTCCACCTTTCTGGGGCCCAATAGGCCTTATCCTTCCTCCCCCCCCTGCCTCGGTCCCCCTCCCTTTCCCCCCTTCCAAAACAATCCTCCCCTTCCCCCCCTCCTTTCGCCCCTCCCTCCCCACCCATTTCCCCCCCCCCTTTTCCTCTCCCTCCTTCTCCCCGCCCCCCTTTCCCCTTTAACCCCCCCCCCCCCCCACCCCACCCCCCTACCCCTCCCCTCTAAAAGGACTGTCTACGCATCCCGGGAATTATTGGATTATTAAGAAAGCCAGTTGCTCTTATACTAATTTAACATGTGTTTTTCCCATTATGGTTTGTGATTTTTATAATTTTTATAACTTTTATGCAATGTTTAGGCATTTTTCAAACATTTTTTAGGCATTTTTTTTAGGCATTTTTTAGGCATTTTTTAGGCATTTTTTAGGCATTTTTAGAGCATTTTTGTGCATTTTTAGGGCAGTTGTTGCAAGCAAGTCCATAAAACACACACCCTTAGGGGGCACCTCTTAGCCCAATTTATACTTAACGAGTACTGTCTGACAGTTACCCCACCCTGCAACAGCATCACTGGAACACCTGATGTTTTAGTAACATATATCTTCATGCCTAAGCCCTTAACCACGGCAACCCAGTCGCATAATGATTACGCTAGCTTTGCATCTATGCATCTGTTAGCCACATACCCCTCCAGCGCTGGACACCGATGCGACTTTATTGTCGCATCTGCAGCCGCACCTTTGCTGTACATCTAGCAGATATGCACTTCTCCCGTCGCATCAATTAATTTGATTGAGGACACCGGGGAGCCATTGTATAGCCCATTGAGGCGGCATCACACTCAGACCCCGCATCCAATGGTTTGAGACACCACTACTTGGGACATAAATGTTGCCCGAGCAACACATACGTATTACTTATATTTATCACTTATATTTACAGCACAGTGGGCAGAGTGCAATGTCACCGCCCGTAATTTTAATTTTCGTTTTATTTTAATAAAGGCGTTTTATTGCCCCTTATAATTGTCCTTAAACTAATAAAGTTTCCCTGTTTCAAAAAAGCACACCTGCTTAATAATAGGACACGCCATATAGGCGGGGTCCTTCAATTCAATACTCCCAAACACTCCCACTTTGGGTAGTATAAATAAGAGCCGTATGGACCGTAGCGTCACCTGACGAAGGCGTGGTTACGCCGAAACGCGTCGTGACGTCATACGGCTCCAGCGCACCAGACTCCGCTCACCGCGTGTCACTCCCGCCGATACCACCGCTCTTGCTGTCCCGGCCAGGCACAGGAGCAGAGAGAGGACCGCCCGCAGGCCTGACAAGCGCACTTTTCATCAACACACTGTAAGTGTATTTATGTTGCGTGTTTTTCAAGATTAAAAAGTTAATGCACCAAGGAGCGCTCCGTTGTTTCTTCTTCTCGAACTGTCTATTGCATGAAATCACAAGGCTCTCACTTTCACACATGTTGTCATACAGTGTATATGCAGCACTTAATTGACCACTGGGTCTTTTGAAAAGGATTGGATAGAAAAAAGCTGTTAATTGATTGTGATTGATATCAGTCAAAGCTATACTTTACAGATGAATGTGAACTCCTTGTCGAGCCTGTGAGGAAGTGTTGGTGTAGAATGCAGAATGCATGTCAGCCATTTATGCTACTATGCACAGGACCTTTCAATCAGCCAAGAGTATTTTTATTACCTGTATTTGTTTGATGTGACTGTACCTGCATAAACAGGGTATCTACATAGACATTACATATTGCTTATTACTTTGCCATATTTATAAATTTACCTTGGCATCTTCTGATCACACACAACCCTTTAGGCCTGGAATCCACTTGAGAGCTTTTGCCAGCATTTTTGGATTGTTGAAAATCGCTGGCGATTCCAAAAAAAAGTGCTTTCCCAAGGAAAGTCAATGGAGAGGATCCTATTAGAGCAAGTGTAATTAGGACAAATTGCAATTGCTCTGCCTACAGCATTGTTGGAGCTATTGTGCTCCAGTACAACGCACAGGAGCACTGATTAATCGTTTTTAAATCGCCTTTCAAAAGCAACTTTTCTTTTTTTGGGGGGGAGATGGGGGTGTATTTTTTTTATAAAGTTTAAGATGCTTACTGGGTCTCCTGTCTCCAGTCTGGCTGTTGGGTCTCCTGTCTCCTGTTGGCTTTTTCCTTGTAGCTAGAGATGGCCCGAACCTCCAATTTTAGGTTCGCGAACTGGGTTCACGAACCTCCGCAAACGTTTGCGAACTTGCGAATGTTCGCGAACCGCAATAGACTTCAATGGGGAGGCGAACTTTGAAAACTAGAAACATTTATGCTGACCGCAAAAGTGATGGAAAAGATGTTTCAAGGGTCTAACATCTGAGTTTTTGCATGGAGGAGTGGGATAGATGGCAAAAGTCCTGGGGAAAAATCTGGATTTCACGCAAAGCAGCGTTTTAAGGGCAGAAATCACATTGCATGCTAAATTGGAGGCCTAAAGTGCTTAAAAACATCTTGCATGTGTATACATCCATCAGGGAGTGTAATTAAAGTACTGCTTCACACTGACACGTCAAACTCACTGTGTAACGCACCACAAACAGCTGTTTGTGTTGTGACGGCCGTTCTTGACTGGTGCGCACCATGGCGAGAGTGCAGGCGATATTGGTTTTCAAGCCCATATGGTCCCCAGGCTGAGGTTGCTCAATGACAGAACAACAGTGACTGTCCAGCTGATCAAATTTGGTCTGTCCACAATGAAGCAACAACCTTATTATCTTTGGTGTGCCACCCCCCGAGACACTCACATTGCCGGCGGTCATTGCTTTATTGTTATAAGCAAGCCCCTTCACCGCGGCAAGGTAACAATCACGAAGGGGAATTGACACATGTACATGCCTTTTGCTTTGTTGTTGCAGCCGCAGTGCAGCAAGAAAAATTAGGCAGGCTTGTACACACACCAGAAAAATTATTATAGTGGCCGCTGCTAGCAGCGGCTTTAAAAATTCAGGAATTCGCCTGGAGTCCTGGACCCTGTTGGTGGTGGCATAGAAGGCAGTCAAGCGGCCTGCAGGCAGAGATGCTGAGTGTGGGGACTGACTTAGTCTTTGGGCAGGCAGTAGCCCTCCTCGATCCATGCCTCATTCGTTTTTAATAAAGGTGAGGTACTGAACGCTTTTGTGACTTAGGCGACTTCTCTTCTCAGTGACAATGCCTCCCGCTGCGCTGAAGGTCCTATCTGACAGGACGCTTGAGGCAGGGCAAGACAGAAGTTGGATGGCAAATTGGGACAGCTCTAGCCACAGGTCAAGCCTGCACACCCAGTAGTCCAAGGGTTCATCGCTGCTCACAGTGCCTACATCCACACTTAAGGCCAGGTAGTCGGCTACCTGCCGGTCGAGGCATTGGTGAAGGGTGGATCCGGAAGTGCTAAGGCGAGGCGTTTGACTAAAGAATGTCTGCATGTCCAACATCACCATGAGATCATTGGAGTGTCCTGTCCTTGCCTGCGCGTACATGGGAGAAGGATTACTGGCAGTGGTACCTTTATTGCGTTGTGCTGTGACATCACCCTTAAACGCATTGTAAAGCATCGTTGCCAGCTTGTTCTGCCAGTGCTGCATCCTTTCTGCCTTCAGGTGAGTTGGAACACATCTCCGCCACTTTGTGCCTATACCGAGGGTCTAGTAGCGTGGCCACCCAGTACAGCTCATTCCCCCTGAGTTTTTTTATACGGGGGTCCCTCAACAGGCATGAAAGATGCCATCTGCACAAAGTTGGATGCAGACATACTATCCATCTCCTCTAGCTCTTCCTCAGTAATGTCAGCTAAGTTCTCCTCCTCCCCCCAGCCACGAACAATACCATGGGAAAGTTGAGCAGCACGAGTCTCCTGCAACGCCTGCTGCAGTTGTTCTTCCTCCTCCTCCAAAACAACACCTTCCTCATCATCTGACTCCTCTTCCTTGCACGACTCTTCCTCCTCTCCCCTCTATGTCATCTGCTTCTGCTGAGAATTGATCCCACAACTCTTCCTCCTGTTCCTGGTCACGCTCCTCCACAGCTTGATCCACCACTCTACACACGGCACGCTCCAGGAAGAAGGCATACGGGATCAAGTCGCTGATGGCGCCTTCACTGCGACTCACCAGGCTTGTCACCTCCTCAAACTGCCGCATGAGCCTGCAGGCATTTCGCATCAGTGTCCAGTACTTCGGCCAGAACATCCCCATCTCCCCAGACTGTGTCCTTTGACTTTAGTTGTACAGATACTGTTTGACAGCTTTCTCCTGTTGTAGCAGGTGGTCCAGCATCAGGAGGGTCGAATTCCAGCGAGTCAGGCTATCACAAATCAGGCGTCTCACCGGCAAGTTATTTCTCTGCTGTATATTGGCAAAGCATGCCATGGCCGTGTAAAACCGCCTGAAATGCCCACACACCTTCCTGGACTGCTAAAGGACGTCCTGTAAGCCTGGGTACTTAGACACACATCTATGAATTATGAGATTCAGCACATGTGCCATGCAGGGTACATGTGTCAACTTTCCCAAATTCAAAGCCGAAATGAGATTGCTGCCATTGTCACACACCACGTTGCCGATCTCCAGCTGGTGCAGGGTCAGCCACTGGTCCACCTGTTTGTTAAGAGCAGCCAGGAGAGCTGCCCCAGTGTGACTCTCCGCTTTGAGGCAAGACATGTCTAAGATGGCATGACACCGTCGTACCTGGCATGCAGCATAGGCCCTGGGGAGCTGGGGCTTTGTAGCTGGAGAAAGATCGCAACACCAGTAGAGTTGAACTGCCACTCAGCCAAGAAGGAGGAGGACAACAACAGCGAAGAGGATGTAGCAGGAGGAGAGGAGGTGGCAGCAGACCTGCCTGCAAGCTGTGGAGGTGTCACTTGGTCCACTGCACAACCACGTACTCCCTGCTTGCCAGCAGTCACCAGGTTGACCCAATGGGCTGTGTAAGTAATTTACCTGCCCTGACCGTGCTTGGCAGACCAGGCATCCGTGGTCAGATGGACCCTTGACTCAACGCTGTGTGCCAGAGATGACACCACTTGCCTCTCAACTTCATGGTACAGTTTGGGTATCACCTTTTTGGAGAAATAATTGCGGCCTGGTATCTTCCACTGCGGTGTCCCAATCGCCACACATTTTCAGAAGGCCTCAGAGTCCACCAGCTGATATGGTAACAGCAGGCGAGCTAACAGTTCTGCCAGGCCAGCTGTCAGACGCCGGGCAAGGGGGTGACTGGCAGACATTAGCTTCTTATGCTCAAAGATTTCCCTCACAGACACCTGGCTGCTGCTGTGGGCATAGGAGCAGGAACCGCTCAAGGTTAGAGGTGGAGTGGAGGAGGGAGGCTGTGATTGTAAGGGTGCAAGGGAGAAAGCGGCTGAAGATGATGCACCTGAAGAATGAAGAGGAGAAGGAGGGTGGCTTTGCTTTTGTGTGCGGCTTTTCCTCAGGTGGTCTTCCCATTGCAGTTTGTGCCTTTTCTGCAGGTGTCTTCGTAGGGCAGTTGTACCTATGTGGGTGTTGGCCTTTCCACTGCTCAATTTTTGGTGGCAGAGAGTACAGATGGCATTGTTCTGATCTTTGGCATACACATTAAAAAATGTCCACACTGCTGAGCCACCCTGGGGTGTGGGCACTATGGTGGCCTCAGCAGCTGACATTGAAGAGCATGTTGGCTGGCTGTCCATAGGTGGCAATACAAGGCGCCGTACACTGCAAAAAGCTGTTTCTGATGACGAGGCCCCCCCCCCCTGTTTCTTTCAGGAACTCGTCTCCTCCTACTCCTCTCTGACTCCCCCTCTGAACTGTTCCCCTGTTCATCTCCTCTATTGGGTACCCACGTGGCATCCGTATCATCATAATCATCCTCCCCAGCTTTGGTTGCCTCAGACACCTCATAAACTGCACCAACAGCAGGTACTTCATCATCCTCCTCCTCAAACCTTACATCCATAGTGTCGCCTAACTCAGACATATGAGGTGGTGTAACTTGCTTAGCACCTTCATCTTGTTGTAACAATAATGGCTGTGCATCAGTGATTTCCCCACCAAATAACTCCTGCGAATTGTCAAATTCAGTTAGTAGTAGCACTGGTGGCTGCGGAAGATGAGGTGTTCTGTGTTAAATAGTCAACCACGTGCCTTCTTCTGAGCACTGTACTTTGGGCCAGGGCCGCACAAAATCACATCAGCACGACCTCGAACAGACCTGCCGGGTGGCCTGCCTCTGGGTCTGCCCCTGCCTCTGCCTCTACCTGTTTTGTCCATATCGGGGGGATGAAGTGAAAGGTATGCACTGACTTGACTAATACAATGTGCAGTCATACAGGTGCAGTGAAAGGTATGCAGTGACTGGTATTACAATAGAATGTGCAGCTTTCACACAGGTGCAGTTAACAGGTATGCTCGAAGTGGTATATTACACAGCGTGCAGTCACACAGGTAGTGTAAACAATTATGCAATGACTGGTATTACAAATGTGCACCTGTCACACACAGACAGGTCCCGGACAGGCACAGTGACACTGTGTGCGCTCATGTAGGTAGGTGGGTGCACTGAAGTGAACAACAGGTAGGTATATGCAGTGATGGGTATTACAATGTGCACCTGTCACACACAGACAGGTACCGGACAGGCACAGTGACACTGCGTGCGCTCACACAGGTAGGTGGGTGCACTGAAGTGTACAACAGGTAGGTATATGCAGTGATGAGTATTACAATGTGCACCTGTCACACACAGACAGGTACCAGACAGGCACAGTGACACTGCGTGTGCTTATGTAGGTAGGTGGGTGCACTGAAGTGAACAACAGGTAGGTATATGCAATGACTGGTATTAGAAATGTGCACCTGTCAAACACAGACAGGTACCGGACAGGCACAGTGACACTGCGTGCGCTCACGTAGGTAGGTGGGTGCACTGAAGTGAACAACAGGTAGGTATATGCAGTGATGGGTATTACAATGTGCACCTGTCTCACACACAGAAAGGTACCGGACAGGCACAGTGACATTGCGTGCGCTCACGTAGGTACGTGGGTGCACTGAAGTGAACAACAGGTAGGTATATGCAGTGATGGGTATTACAATGTGCACCTGTCACACACAGACAGGTACCGGACAGGCACAGTGACACTGCGTGTGCTTATGTAGGTAGGTGGGTGCACTGAAGTGAACAACAGGTAGGTATATGCAGTGATGGGTATTACAATGTGCACCTGTCACACACAGACAGGTAACGGACAGGCACAGTAATATTGCGTGTGCTCAAGTAGGTAGGTGGGTGCACTGAAGTGAACAACAGGTAGGTATATGCAGTGATGGGTATTACAATGTGCACCTGTCACACACACAGGTAGTCACTGAATGTGCTGAGCCTGGCAGTGGCACACACAGTAGGAATTACCAAGGCTGTCTATGCAACACAAGAGTCTGTAGGACACACACACACAAAATAAAATAGATCACAAGAACAAGATTAGCTCTGAAAAGAGCTGTTGAGTGCTTTCTTAGCAATAAGAATCAGCAAGGAGCAAGCTAAGAAGCCCACAAGAGCCTAACTAAGCTTTCACTATAGGTCTCTACACAGCAGCTCTCCCTTCTCTAATTACTGCAGGCACACGAGTGAGTGAAAAGTCTGTAGCTGCCTGCCTTTTATAAGAGGGGGGGGGGGGCTCCAGGAGGGAGTGTAGCCTGATTGGCTACAATGTGCCTGCTGACTGTGATGTAGAGGGTCAAAGTTGACCCTAATGATGCACTATGGACTCGAACTTCCGGAAAAGTTTGAGGTTCACCGCGATCACGAACCCCGGAAGTTCGCCTGGAACCGTTTGCCGACGAACCGTTCGGCCATCTCTACTTGTAGCCCCAGGACAAGAGGGGCTTCCCTGATTGGGGTTAGAGGAGCACAGATCACCGTAGGGTTCGTTGCACAAAGCACTTGTACAATTGCAAAGAGCAACAATGATCCCCAGTGGGCCCCAGGCCTTACTCCTTTTTGGTTCATGATATGGGAATCGGTCTGCAGCGTATAAGCAGGCAACAGGTCTCTCTGTGATCAGATTCCATCAGAAAGAGAACTGTCTCATGGTCGATCTGCCCATATATCGCCTGATGTATGGACACCTTTAAGTTTTATGAATTGTAATTGGATTGTCTCTGTATTACAGAGAGTACTAAAAATCTGTGATTTCTTTGCTTGGAAAAAAATGCTATTTAAAGGGATCCTTAAGCCTGTAAAAAAAAAAAATCAGTTTTACTCACCTGGGGCTTCTACCAGCCCCCTGCAGCAGTCCCGTGCCCTCGCAGTCATAATCGGATCCTCCTGTCCCCCATCGTCAGCTATTATCGTTTTCGGCCGACAGGCTCACTGCGCCTGCGCAGGCCTGGCTATGCGTCATCTTCTTCACGTTCCCGTCTGCTATAGAGATATTGAGGACGGGAACACGAAGAAGACTACGCGTCGCAATACCTGTCAGGCCTGTCGGCGAATCGGGGAACAGGAGGATCCGAGAGTGACTGCGAGGGCACGGGACTGCTGCAGGGGGCTGGTAAAAGCCCCAGGTGAGTAAAACAAAAATTTTTATCACGCTTAAAGCGGAATGAAACCCAGCAATTCTTTGCCCTAAAACATTATTTACAGCATATTACAGTGGCTTGCAAAAGTATTCGGCCCCCTTGAAGTTTTCCACATTTTGTCACATTACTGCCACGAACATGAATCAATTTTATTGGAATTCCCTGTGAAAGACCAACACAAAGTGGTGTACACGTGAGAAGTGGAACGAAAATCATACATGATTCCAAACAATTTTTACAAATCAATAACTGCAAAGTGGGGTGTGCGTAATTATTCAGCCCCCTGAGTCAATACTTTGTAGAACCACCTTTTGCTGCAATTACAGCTGCCAGTCTTTTAGGGTATGTCTCTACCAGCTTTGCACATCTAGAGACTGAAATCCTTGCCCATTCTTCTTTGCAAAACAGCTCCAGCTCAGTCAGATTAGATGGACAGCGCTTGTGAACAGCAGTTTTCAGATCTTGCCACAGATTCTCGATTGGATTTAAATCTGGACTTTGACTGGGCCATACTAACACATGAATAGGTCTTGTTTTAAACCATTCCATTGTTGCCCTGGCTTTATACTTAGGGTCGTTGTCCTGCTGGAAGGTGAACCTCGGTCCCAGTCTCAAGTCTTTTGCAGACTCCAAGAAGTTTTCTTCCAAGATTGCCCTGTATTTGACTCCATCCATCTTCCCATCAACTCTGACCAGCTTCCCTGTCCCTGCTGAAGAGAAGCACCCGCAAAGCATGATGCTGCCACCACAATATTTGACAGTGGGGATGGTGTGTTCAGAGTGATGTGCAGTGTTAGTTTTACGCCACACATAGCGCTTTGCATTTTGGCCAAAAAGTTCCATTTTGGTCTCATCTGACCAGAGCACCTTCTTCCACATGTTTGCTGTGTCCCCCACATGGCTTGTGGCAAACTGCAAACGGGACTTCTTATGCTTTTCTGTTAACAATGGCTTTCTTCTTGCCACTCTTCCATAAAGGCCAACTTTGTGTAGTGCATGACTAATAGTTGTCCTAACGACAGATTCCCCCACCTGAGCTGTAGATCTCTGCAGCTCGTCCAGAGTCACCATGGGCCTCTTGACTGCATTTCTGATCAGCGCTCTCCTTGTTTGCCCTGTGAGTTTAGGTGGACGGCCTTGTCTTGGTAGGTTTAAAGTTGTGCCATACTCCTTCTATTTCTGAATGATCGCTTGAACAGTGCTCCGTGGGATGTTCAAGGCTTTGGAAATCTTTTTGCAGCCTAAGCCTGCTTTAAATTTCTCAATAACTTTATCCCTGACCTGTCTGGTGTGTTCCTTGGACTTCATGGTGTTGTTGCTCCCAATATTCTCTTAGACAACCTCTGAGGCTGTCACAGAGCAGCTGTATTTGTACTAACATTAGATTACACAAAGGTGCACTCTATTTAGTCATTAGCACTCATCAGGCAATGTCTAGAGGCAACTGACTGCACTCAGACCAAAGGGGGGGGGTGAATAATTATGCACACCCCACTTTGCAGTTATTGATTTGTGAAAAATGTTTGGAATCATGTATGATTTTCGTTCCACTTCTCAAGTGTACACCACTTTGTGTTGGTCTTTCACATGGAATTTCAATAAAATTGTTTCAGGTTTGTGGCAGTAATGTGACAAAATGTGGAAAACTTTAAGGGGGCCGAATACTTTTACAAGCCACTGTATATACTACCAGCTTTTTTTTTTACTAGAACAGCATTCAAAGGGTTAAACACAGGTCAGAAAAGCTAAATGCCGGGAAACCGGGACGCATCCGAACTGGAGATAATGTTATCCTGTGTTTAATTGTATCAAGTGAGGAATGTAAACAAACACTTCTCTGACAGTGCAGACTTTCATTAACACAGACAGACAGTCAGAAAGCATTTCTGCTTATATTTCAAGACAGGGACGGATCTAGACCAAGTTTCGCCTGGGGCAAGGTCAGGTTTTGGCGCCTAAAGGTCAGGTTTTGGCGCCTAAACTGCCATTCCCCATCCAAATTTTGCCGCCTTTTTAAGAATTCAGCAAACTGCGCCTGGGGCAAGAGACCCGCCTGCCCTCCCCCTAGATCCGTCCCTGTTTCAAGATGAAAAAAAGTGTACTTTGGAAACTTGTAATTTCTAAATGAATAATAATACTTATGCACAAAAGCAAATATGATAACTGTATGGCATATGAAAAGTAGGAAAACATGTTCTTATTGAATATTGTCAGGTTTTTTTTTACCGCTTTAAGTGCCTCTTTAAAGAGTAACTGTCAGGCTGCAGAAGCTAATTTAAACCTCTATTCTCCTGTGTTAAACAGTTTAGACGGAAGCCAAAAAGGCAATAGTGAAGATAAAAATCTCTCTTTCATTTGATGTGTGCTTATCAGCAAAGCTGTTAGACCCAAGCTCTTAAGAGGACGCAAGCCGCAAACCATACTGCAAAGCATTCTGGGGCCCTCCCCTCGGCTGCTAATGAGAAGTTACAGGGTCAAGTAACAATAGCATGTAACTCAGTCCAGCGCACAGCACTGATAAATCTCCGGGCAGAGTACACTGCAGGAGTCCGCTATTGTTCCTAGCCACATGGCTCATTAATATTCACTGCAAACTAGTGTTATTCAGTACGAGCTTTTCTGTGATCAGGAAGCAGGGAGGACATGACGACACATTTGGCTGCATAGGAGACAGACAAACATGGAGCCTGCCATGAGCTGTCAGGAGCATCATTCTCTGCATATACTATATAAAAATTCTGTGAAATCCAAACGTGGACAGTGAAATGCATATGTAATGTAAGTACAGCCTATATTTAGCTACTGATATATGTGTTTATTTTCTCTGAGACCTAATACCTAACAGCTCCTCTTTAAGCATCAAGGCCCATAAAGCAGGCTACAAACTAACAAGATCAGTAGGATAATATTAAAATTACAAAAATTTCTACCACTGATACATCTTATAGCATGTCTTTAACAAAGATTAGTTTTCATTTTAAGCTAGTTTTTAACAAAGTTTTCTAGTTTTTGTAAAAATACATTTCTTGGGAAGACACTGTCACACAAACAAAAAGCAAAAGATGCAAATTAAGGTATCAGAACTATCTATGGTGTCCAGAGGGATTATAGACAATGGAGCAAATCATGTCATTTCTGGAAGAGAAAAAAAAAGTACAAACAATTGGATTGGGAAATGGTTATGAACAATTTTTCATTAAAACTCACATTTGCACCTTTGTAGATGCTGTGCATTTCACTGAAACTAGCATTTAAAAATGATAACCATATGCAAATGTTTATCAATGAATTTATCATAAAACATATCTCATAACCAGTGTATGTTCAGTAAGGAATCACTTGGGAAGTTCTTGAGTGACATTAACCAACTGACCACTACAGGTTGTTATGGACCAGAGAAATTTTCACCTTTCAGCCCTCCTCCCATTCATTCGCCAATAACTTTATTACTATTTATCACACCAATATTGTCCATAAATTGTTTTTCTTTGACACAATTGCGGATTTTTGTAGGTGATTTTTCTTTAATAATTTAATTTCTATGCATTTTAAAAGGAAAAAATAAGGAAAAAATGAAAAAAATACATGGAAAAAACACACTATTTCTCCATTTTTAACTACTACAGTTTTAAAATAAACAATGCTACTGTAGATAAAACCAATACATTTTATTTGCCTATATGTCCTATTAATCACAACATTAAAATTATGATCCTTGTACAATGTAAGGTGACAATATTTTATTTGGAAATAAAGGTGTATTTTTTCATTTTGTGTTTTTGGTTTTCTCATTGTGCACTATAAATAATTAATTACAAGCCCTTATTTGCAAAAATGAGAATAATATTAAAAAAAGGCTAAGACAGACACAAGTTTTTTTTTTATTTTGTTAACTATGTGGGCGAAGGTGGTGGGCAGAGGTTAATGGGCTTGTTATGAGTATAGGAGATTTTTTTTGTAATGTAATATTACTAACATCCATTGAATGTCTTCTGTCTACTTAGTACACTGAATCACAGTGTTCTGAGTTAACAGGAAAGGGAAAGTTTGTATCTTTTTATAAGCTTTTTATGAATGAGCACTGCTATTGGCTACAGCAGTGATCATTTGTGAATCAGGCACTTTAATTGGCTTTGGGAACACAGGTTCCCATTCACCAATCAGTGCTCTAATGGGTGGCGACAAAGGCATGCATGCAATGTGCATAGAATATCAATGCCCCTGGGACTTTAGATGAAATCTCAGGGGGCATAGATATACTGCCCCTGGTGCACTAAGAGGTTAAATGTATGTAGGTCCTGTATGACATAACATGATGTCCCTACAACCCAAATACAGCAGACTTACATCTATCTGGAACTGAACTAACCAGAAGTCTTAACCAACCAGCACAAATTGCTGGCAGTACTCACAGCAGTGAAGGCCAACTTCTTAGGCTGTTTGTGGGCTCTGCTGTGCTTAAAGACTGGGTTCCATGGCTCCCCCATGGCTAATAAACTTTCAATTACTGTATTTTAACATTTAATACAAAGTTCATGGCATATATATTTAGTGGGGACAGTACTCAAGCAACCAGAAAGCATACTTACCCAGCATCATCTGATCCCCATCCGTGCTTGATAACTGAGACTCTACTGTAGATTACACAGGCTTTGCTCAGAAGATGATCTTTGAGATTTAGGGCCCAGATAAATATTATTGACCAATGGCCTTGAAGGGTGTGGAGGAGCATTACAACGATATTTCAAAGGAATAAAGTTGGGCACCTGTCTTGAAACCTGCACTCACAAATAACATAAATATTTATTGAACATTGCATGTAGAATGTTTGTAACAACAAATTGTTCAGCATAGCAAAGTTCAGTCAGCTTGTAGCAGCTGGATAATGTTCCTACAGTCCAGTAAAGTCTGCGCTGGCCCAGTAGTACAAATCTGCTTGTGCGTGGCTTTTCTTCTGTGCACAAGCAGCTTCATTTTACCAGGCATGCCCCGTACAGATGCGCTTGTGCATGGTGGTAGTGCCGCCACGGATGGGTTCCCGAGGAAGAGACTTTGACTTTCGGTGAATCGGCCTATGCAAAATACTGCAGAGCTTTGTTAACTAATGTCCTCCATTCCCAACACCTTTAAAGGTTTTTATATTTTTCTGTTTTTAAATTCCAAATTAACCAGCACAGTCATAGTACGTCACCCTAGTGCTTTAACAGTATAGCGTACTCAATAACATAAGAACTGAAGGCTTACCAGCCATTGCCAACCCAAATTATAAGGTTGCAAGGGTGGCTGACTAGCAGCACCACACAATATTTTATCTCGCACAATCTACGATCATTGGATTTTATTAGAATTTTATATCATTTTTTGAAGTTGTTAAAGCAGTTTACACTTCCTTCCTTCCTTTCATTTTATTGATTTTTTTTGGACTAGTTGTCCTATGGAAATGTATGGGCCTCTCAAATTATACAAATCAGAGCAAGGTAAAAGAGTTGGGCTTGATGATACTACCAACACTGATGAGCCATTTCTAATCAGAGATGGAACATCCCATACTTGTGCGATTATTGCAATTTTATCATTTGGGTTGGCAATGGCTGGTAAGCCTTCAGTTTGTATGGCATTGGTTGCACTATACTGTTGAAGCAATGGGGTAACATACTAAAACTATCTGGTTTATTTGGAATTTGCAAAGTTGTACAATTGGAATTTGTAGACTCCAGTTACAGGAGTGGACTGAGAACAATTAAAAAGGGAGTTGTTTGTTTCTTATTGGTTTATATCTATCTGTTTACTTGGTTGCTTGGTTACATGTAGCTTGTAAGTGTTAGGGGGTTAATATTAATATTTATTTGATTTGTTCACTCTCCCCTAGCACATGCTTTTGTCAATTTAAAGGGGACCTGAACTGATTGGCATATGGTGGTTGACATTTTTTTTCCTTTTAAACAAGTCCAGTTACCTGGCAGTCCTGCTGATCTATTTGGCTGCAGTAGTGTCTGAATCACACACCTGAAACAAGCATGCAGCCAATCTAGTCAGACAGTCAGAACACCTGATCTCCATGTTTTTTCAGCGTCTATGGCTAAAAGTGTTGGATGCATATGATCTGCAGGATGGCCTGGCAATTTACATTGATTAAAAGGAAATACATATTTCATCCTCTCTCTCTCTCTCTCTCTCACTCTCTCTCTCTCTCTCTCTCTCTCTCTCTCTCTCTCTCTCTCTCTCTCTCTCTCTCTCTGTGTATATATATATATATATATATATATATATATATTTCCCTGGTGCTTACATGGCAGCATACTATGGGTGGTGGCTCCGCCCACTAACCCTATTGGACACTCTAACTATAAGTCCTTTGTGCACACATAGACCATCATTCTTTTTTATTTTGTCCTCCCTTCCCTATGGACACATACCTTTTAAATGCTTTTTCCCTTTTTAGCTATCCTCCAGGATTTATCCCTTTCCCTGGGGAAGCCTCCAGTAAGTGCTAAATGCACTACAGAGAGTGCCGGTTTCAATCCCGGAGTCTAATGTCTGTTAAAGACAGACTAAATGGTGCAAGCTGCGCATAACTTTTTTTTTCTCTCGCCTTGCTTAAAAATTCCTACCTTCAGTGCAGTTCAGTGGAGCGGGCGGCTTGCTGCTAGCCTCCCTGACGCTCTGTCAGTAGCAGAGTGGTTCTTCCTTTGGACGGCAAGGTCTCCGTGGGCGCCGGATGGAGCGCTCTGGCTGTGGACGGCTCGCCGCTCTGCCGCTATGTTAGCGGTCGGAGCGAAGATTTTGTGCGGCATGCTGAGAGGGAAGTTCCAGGCTCACCGCCGGGAACGCTCTGCCGTCCTCTCGCGTGCGGGCGAGCGAGATCTACTCGTTCTTATGGTAAGCCTAGGGGTCCGCCTTCCTTGCCCTTTCTCCTGGTCGCGGCGGCCATCTTTGTTATGGGCAGAGCTCATCTGAGCATGCCCAGAGCGGGGAAAGCTATTTAAACAGCCGACCTCGTCCTGACAGGTGCTGATTCTCAAGCTCCTGTCAGGATTGCTGAAGGAAGAAGCCTGCAGGTGTATACATATACACCATCATTACAATTATAGGTATAATTGTTTTGAATGCTCATTACTATTATGCTTCCTTTCCTTTTTCACATACTGTTCTATTTGCTTATTAGTTTATATTTTCTTATGCTTTGCAGCATTATTAAAGAATCCTATTATGGGAGGCACCAAAGATCGAAAAGACGCTCGAAGGTATATATATTTAATTTAAAAAAAAAAAAAAAAAAGGAGGGTCTGTGGCTTATGGGTACTAATTAGTATTCCCTTCAGCCCTTCTAGACCTAAATCTTCGGATGGACGGAAAACTTCAGGAAATTATCAATCAAGTTCTTCATATCGATCTACAAGGAAAAGCCGGTCAAAGTCTCGACTTCCAACTCCACAATATTATTACAGATCAAGATCAAGGTCAAGAAGGCGTTCTCCTACTCCTCAGCGTCGGAAGTCTCCTCCAAGGCCAAGTTCCTCCGATTGCTGGATGTGTGGCAGAAAAGCAATACCAGGAAAAATCGTTTGTGAAAGGTGTTTGGAGGAAAATGCGACCAATAATGCGGAAGATTCCTCTAGAGTGCTCCAACTCATCAGACAAGCAGTTAGAGAGGAAATTGCTGCTCAAACTACGACAAACACCTCTAGTTCCGCTTCAGGAGATGTTCAGAATGCGTCCACTTCACGGTCTGTTGTTACTCCTCCGGTTGAGGTTACCTTAGATGCTCAGGTTTCGGAAGACTCTGACGACGATATAGAAGAACCTATAGCCTTTCAATTTTCTCTGGTGGAGCCATTAATCAAAGCCATAAAGGAAGCTATACAGTGGACCGAGCCAGATGATACTACAGAAGAAGTCGGAAAATATTATCCTCAATTATCAAAGGCTGGCCCTTCCTTCCCTCTTATGAAAGAAATTAAGGGTATAATAGATGAAGAATGGGCGAAGATTGAAGCAAAAATGTCCTTCACTAATAGATGGACAAAACTGTATCCCTTTAAAAGCTCTGATGCATACTCTTTAAATTCTGCACCTGGAGTAGATGCTTCCATTGCTAATTTGGCAAAACACGTTACTTTACCGTTGGAGGATTCTGCGGCAATCAAAGATCCTCTAGAAAGAAGAATGGAAGGCGATTTATGAAAAACCTATTTATATGCTGGGGCTGCTTGCAAGACATCCATTACGCTAACTTCTCTATCCAGGGCCATGAAAGTCTGGACAAATAACATAGAAGAGGCCGTAAGATCCGGAGCTGATACACAGCAGATTATTTCTGCTCTAGAAGATTTGAAAGTTGCTTCTGACTTTGTCGGGGAAGCCGCCATAGACGGTGTTAGAGCATCTTCGAGAGCAATGTTGACGACAGTAACCGCTAGAAGGTCTCTTTGGTTGAGACCATGGAGTGCGGACGCAAATTCGAAACAGACGTGGGTGAAGATTCCATACAACGGGAAGATGCTGTTTGGGGATAAGTTAGATGCGGCCATCTCAAGGAAAACTGGTGGGAGGTCGGGGGATATCCCTCAAGACAGAAAATCAAGAAAACAACGTTTCCCACAAAAGCCTCAAACCCAGAGATATACAAATATCAGGTCTTACAAGCCAGGAAAGGAGTATCAAAGGAAGTGGCAGGGTGCCCAGTCAAATCTGCCAAAAACAGGAAAACCCACTTCCTCAGGTCGTCAGGCTCAGGGGAAGTCCTTTTGAGGCCTTGTCCGCCCACACTCTGCCAGTTGGAGCGAGGCTCAGTGCCTTTGCCCGAGTGTGGGCGGACAAGGTCTCAAACCCTTGGGTCTTGGCGACCATAAAGTATGGTCACAAGTGGGATTTCAAAACGATTCCAGAAAATATTTTTCTTCAAACCCGCCTGCCTGCCTTGAGAGAAAAACGTGTATGTTTAATTCAGTATGTAAAGCAGTTACTACTCCAGAACGCGGTTCGGGAAGTTCCGGTGTCACAAAGAGGCAAGGGCGTTTACTCGCCTCTCTTTTTGGTGGCAAAAAAGACAGGAGATTGGAGGCCTGTCATAGATTTGAAAAGGCTGAACAAACATGTCTACCTCCCCAAATTCAAAATGGAGTCACTTCAGTCAATTATACTATCGATTCAACCAAACGACTTCATGGTCTCGATAGATTTGAAAGATGCTTACTTTCACATTCCAATTCATTGCCAGTTTCAACAGTATCTCAGGTTCATACTTCAAGGTCTTCATCTGCAGTTTACAGCTCTTCCTTTCGGTCTAACAACATCCCCGAGAACTTTTTCCAAGGTACTCCAAGCGGCCATTTCTCTCCTCAGACAAGATGGAATCCGTATATTTCATTATCTGGACGATATACTAATTCTGTCCCAATCCCGCAAAAAGCTTATAAAGGATACAACAATATCTTTGACACTTTTACAAGATCTTGGCTGGATAGTCAATACACAAAAAGTCAACTGACTCCGACCAGAACCATGACCTACCTGGGGGCATATTTCGACACAGTCAAGAATTCTGTGTCCCTTCCCTCTTCGAAAATTCCAATCATACTTCATTGGATCCACAACACCCTGTCAGCAACCTACCTTTCGGCAAGACAATGCTTACAACTACTGGGAACACTGTCTGCAACAATTCCAATGATAAGATGTGCACATTGGCACATGCGGGGTTTTCAGCTACCTTTTCTCCTACAATAGGACAGAAAGAATATGAAACAGTTGATAAGAATTCTACCAGCAATGAAGGAGTCTCTCCTGTGGTGGGCACAACAGGAGCATCTGCAGAAAGGGTTCTCTCTCCTACCTTTGCCATGGATAGAGGTGACTACAGACGCAAGCCTTTTCGGTTGGGGAGCATGGTGCCAGGATCAAGTAGTACAAGCTCGCTGGCCTTGTCGTCCTGTTGTGAGCAGCTCAAACTTCTTAGAGTTGAGAGCGGCTCGTCTAGCCCTGGAAGCCTTTACTCATATTCTCCAAGGAAAACCAGTGTGTATAAAGACGGACAACTCAACAACAGTAGCCTATGTCCAGAACCAGGGCGGAACTCACAGTCAAGTCCTCAATCAAGAGGCTGCTCGTCCCTTTGCCTGGGCGGAACATAATCTATGCTATCTCAAAGCAATTCATATCCCAGGCTGTCTCAACACAAAGGCAGATTTCTTGTCCAGAAATATCATAGACAACAACGAGTGGTCCTTGAATCAAGAGACATTTCTCCAACTCACTCAAATGTTTGGGATACCGAAGATAGACCTATTTGCCTCGAAGTTCAACCACAAACTTCCTCAGTTTTACTCCCGGGCTCCTTGTCCAACAGCGCTGGTTGTGGATGCGTTGTCCCAGAGTTGGCCTCCAGTCCTACTGTATGCCTTTCCGCCAGTACCACTGATCTTCCGCTTTCTACGGAAGGCCATAGTGGACAGGGCAACAGTTCTAGCAGTACTTCCATACTGGCCGAACAGAGTGTGGTTTCCGCTCTTACTACAGTTAGCTCAATCTCAACCTCTGTTTCTGAAGAACTCACCCACTCTGTTGACCCAAGCAGAGATTCTCCACCCAGCACCAGACAAGCTTCATCTGGCAGCGTGGATGTTGAAGAGCAAAGGTTTACAAGCTTAGGATGTTCAACGGCAATAGTGAACACCTTACTACAAGCAAGAAAAATTTCCACTAATATAATCTACAAAAAAGTCTGAACAAAATTTGAAGAATATGCTTCTAAATGTAACTTTCTTCCACTGTCAGCTTCTGTGGTGAACATTTTAGGGTTCCTTCAGGCAGGTCTGGAATTGGGTCTAAGCTATAATACCTTGAAAGTTCATGTGACAGCATTGTCTACACTCTCGGGGAAAAGATGGGCACTAAATCCTATGGTGAAGTAATTTTTAAAAGCCACACTAAAGCTAAGACCACCTAGAAGAGATTTTTTCCCCAAATGGGATCTGCCAATTGTCCTGGAATATTTAAGCTCTCCTTCTTTTTGTCCAATAGAGAACTGTTCTCTAACCAATCTGACATACAAGCTGGCTTTCCTGCTGGCGATCACCTCTGCCAGGAGGGTATAGGAACTTCACGCCCTGGGTGCTTCTGAGCCTTATATCGTATTTTTCCACGATAGGGTGGTTTTAAGACCTATTCTGGAGTTCTTGCCAAAAGTTGTCTCTGTGTTTCATTTAGACAATGAATGGACGCTGCCAGCATTCCTTGAAAGGAATGACCCAGCTTCACCACATCCACTGGATATACTTACCTTGTTAAAAAGATACTTACAATTGTCACAGCCTTTTAGGAAATCTGAACGACTACTGCTCGTGCCTTTGGGACACAGAAAGGGCAAAGAGGCTGCTACAAGGACAATTGCAACATGGATCCAAAAGACTATCTGTAACGCTTACAGAGCAAAAGGACTTACTCCTCCTAACCAAACGACGGCCCATTCAACCAGAGGGATAGCGTCCTCATGGGCATCATTGGCGGGAGTTTCACTCACCTCCATTTGTAAAGCCGCTGGTTGGAGATCCAGTAACACGTTTATAGACCATTACAGGGTTGATCCGTCCGTATTCACCTCAGTGGGTGTAGGACGTTCAATAATTGATTCTGCTATTACTGTTTAAATAAACGGTATGTTTGTTCCCTCCCTCTTTTGTTGTTTGTGGATAGTTAAATCCCATAGTATGCTGCCATGTAAGCACCAGGGAATTTGGAAAATTTAAATACTTACCTAGAGGAAATTTTCCTTTCCTGGTGCAATTACATGGCAGCATACGAAGCCACCCAGACGGGAGGACGATAGTTACAAGAATGATGGTCTATGTGTGCACAAAGGACTTATAGTTAGAGTGTCCAATAAGGTTAGTGGGCGGAGCCACCACCCATAGTATGCTGCCATGTAATTGCACCAGGAAAGGAAAATTTCCTCTAGGTAAGTATTTAAATTTTCCAAAATATATATATATATATATATATATATATATATATATATATATATATATATATATATATATATATATATATATATATATATATATATATACTGTATACATATATATATATATACAGTATATATATATATATATATATAGAGAGAGAGAGAGAGAGAGAGATGTTTGGCCTTATACGAGAGCTGTTCGCCGCGAATAGCTATGGGTAGGCTGGCCCTTTACTACTTCCAGGTCGCAATGTCCCAAAGTAGTACACATGCCCAGGCCTGGCGGTGCACGTCCTTGATTGCGCACCTGTGGCTGGGCACGCTTTGCGCATGTGTGTGACATTACGAAGCGTGCCCGCCTACAGGCGTGCAATCAAGGATGTGCACCGCCGGGCCTGGGCATGCGTAGTAATGGACGCGTGCGGGCATGGGCATGCGTACTATTCAGGGACATTGCAACCCGGAAGTAGTATTGTCCATAGATGTTCGCTGGCGAACTGTTCACCAATCACCAACATCTCTCTCTCTCTCTTTCTCTCTCTCTTTCTCTCTCTCTCTCTCTCTCTCTCTCTCTCTCTCTCTGTCTATCTATATATATATATATATATATATATATATATATATATATATATATATATATATATTCATGAGATATGCAGTGAATGCAATCTTCATTCAATGGACATATGCAGTGAAGAACATGGAAATGACGCCCCCTTCTTGTCTGTAATGACAGCAGTGTCTGCAGGAAAATAATAGAAATGTATACTGACCATGTTAAAAGGTAAAGTAATTTGAGTTTTCCCCAAGTGATATGTAGAGGTAAAAATAAGCACTGCCCTCCTTTCAGAAAATATCTTCATGGATTAAAATTTTATAGCTCACTTTAGAGGCCGTGAAATATGAATACATGCTTTAAATTTTAATTATAAATCAGAACAGCACTACATAGGAAGTGACAGTGACGTTCCCCAGATGTCCAAGGTCTGTAAGGAAAAGAGGGTGCAATAATGCCACTTAGGCAGCCCATTTATGTGCCTAGAACTGTAATGTAATGTGAAAGGAAAGCCTCTTCACTTTCTGTGTCTGAGATGGTTTTTGTCACATCTCTTTGCTGCTGGACCAGCAACACTATAACAGAATTGTCATAAGTTCTCTGAGTTAGTTAGCTATGCTCTTGAGTCTTGATTTAACTCTTGACGGGCTACAGAGGATGCGTGGCTATTGCGGTTTAGAGCAAGAAGATATTTTAAGTAAACGTGGTGGTAAAAAAAAAATACTAGGCGAGATCATTAGACATCAAAATATTTATGTTCAGACCCCTACTCATCTTACAGACACCCAGAAGCTCCAAGCATTGACAGCTTCATCCAAATCAATGGAAAACTAGGCACAATGCAAGAAACAAAAACAAGTGCTGAGATGAATAGGGCTGTTCCAGACATGCCACACAGTTCTCTTCTATAAAAACTCACAACTTCCAGTGGAATGTTGTTTTTTTTTTCATTTTGAGACAGTGTTTTGCTGCAGAGCCTTTTCTTGGTAGCAGGTTATGCTGGGTTTGAAAAGAGAACAGTATTATTTGGCACTTTTTTTGAGTAAGACCATGGTAAGCTGCTGTTCCCCATCTTCAGCCATGCTCCCAAAGCGCAGCCACACCTGTGATCAAACACCTTTTTACTGAGCATGCACATTCACAAACCACGCACAACCAGTAAAAGGATTTACTTTTTCTTTTATACAGTACATGAGTGATTCCCTTTAACTACTTAAGGACCAAGCTGATTGAAATCTGTGTCCTGTTTTGGTGGTTACCTGGCTGCCAGAGCATAGATTTTAATCAGCCAACATGCGTATCCGCCATTTCCGTCGCTCCCGCCGATCTCGCCCCTGAATCCCGACGTCTCTTGCCGCAGCTCATTGCTCTGTCTGTCTCCTATTATTTGGCTGGAAGATGGGAGCCCACCAACCAGAGGCGGGACAAGGTCCTCCAGCACCCAAGGCTGAGACACCAAAGTGCGCCCCTCCATCCCTGCCACCCCAGCCGTCACACACTGATTGCTATTAGACTAAGAGGTGCCACAGGGCTCACAACTTCCCCAACACCTTAATATCTAGTTATCTGGCTTGCAGTCACTGCTATGTATGCCCTTTTATTATTTCTTTCTACTTCAAACACAATTAGGAATGACAGCTGAATGAATTGTGCGCCCCCTCCTACACTGCGCCCTGAGGCTGGAGCCTCTCCAGCCTATGCCTCGGCCCGGCCCTGCCACCAACATACAACATGTTCAACATGTTTATGAGCCTAACACTTAATACGGGCATAGTCTAACAACTAGAGATCCCCATGTATTGATTCTGGGCCACCCACTCTGCCTGGGCCACCCACTCTGCCATCTCTATGACAGCAGAGTTCCTGTGATCCGGTCAGGAGCCGATTTCATTGGCTCCTGGCCCTGTCTTTCAATGTAAGCAACTCCCATTGGCTTACATTGAAAGACAGGGTTAGGAGCCAATGAAAACGGCTCCTGATCAACTCACAGGAACTCTGCTGTCATAGAGATGTCAGAGTGGGTGGCCCAGAATCCCGATGTGCGGCGGTGACGATGATTGCGGTGGGTATGTGTGGCGATTCGTCGGTGTTCATCGGTGTTCCGCCGTTTCTTGTACCAACGGTCTCTGGTCCTTAAGAGATCGCTGGTACTTAAAGGGAACCAGAGACGCCGGACATGGAAAAAGAAAAAATATTTCATACATACCTGGGGCTTCTTCCAGCCCCATAAGCCTGGTTCGCTCTCACATCCTCTGCTTCCTGGATCCGCCGGTACCGGGTCCCGTCACTTCCGGCGGACGCGGCCAATTGTCCGCATGATCAGGGGCTCCCTCCATATCCTTACGCGTGCTGCTGCGCAGTATGCAGCCGCACGCATAAGGGTATGCCGGGAGCCCCTGTGATGCGTACAATTGGCCGCGTGCTGACGCCGACTGCCCAAATGGCCGAAACTACGGGACCCGGTACCGGCGGATACAGGAAGCGGAGGACGGCGGCGTGGGAGCGATCCGTGCGTATGGGGCTGGAGGAAGCGCCAGATATGTATAAAATCTTTTTTCTGGCATCTCTGGTTCCCTTTAAGTGGTTAAATTTGCAATGGAATGCCAGATCTTTACAGATAATGATGCCAAACTGATCCCGAGTGCACTGTTATTATTATTTAGTATTTTTATATTGCGGCAACATCTTCTTCAGCTCTGTACTTATTATACTGTGTTGTCACTTAACTGTGCCTCAGAGGGGCTTACAATCTAATCCCTACTATAGTCAACTGTCTTTATATGTATCGTGTAGTGTAATTATCATAGTCTAGGGCAGGTTTTCTCAACCAGGGTTCCCTGGAACCCCAGGGTTCCTTGAGGACTCTGCAGGGGTTCCTTGGCATTTTACCCCATCGTGGGGGAAGTATATTAGAGCACACTATAATAGGTGGTACTGTAACAAGAAGCACTAAATTGAGGGGTCAGGAGACAGTATAATGAGTGGCAGTGTAATAGGAGGTAGTGAAATTAACAGCCTAACCTACTTTTAAAGACCATGCCTCCTGCAAAATAAATGCAGGGGTTCCTCGAGACCAAAACATTGTTTGCAGGGGTTCCTTGAGATCCAAAAGTTATTTGCAGGGTTCCTCCAAGGTAAAAAGGTTGAGAAAGGCTGGTCTAGGGCCTTCCAGAAGCTGCTCTATTATGTGCTAGTGACACATTTGTGCAGAACTCTGCCTAAAACTAAGTACAAAAGTATGGACAGGTGACGACTTATTTTTGTAATAGAAAATAAGGCCGTGACAAGCGTGTAGTTTAAAATAGTACTAAAATCAGCAATGCATATACATTGAATTTTTAATCCTCTTTTAATTTTTTTTAAGCTCTTCTTAAGTATACTTAAAGTTTGAATGTTTTTGAAAATAAAATGCAAATTATATCATCTCTACAGCATGAGTTGTAGCTACCTACTTATACATTGTTATTTCTTCAGATAATCCCACTGCTTGCTTGTTGATTCTCTGCAGCTGACAGCAGTGGTTAATGGACTGTATCTGCTCTCCTCTTTTCTGTCACCTGTTAATGTAAACATCTTTATCACAGAGAATCTTAAAGGCAGAAAAAAAAACATTTTCTTTCTATTACCTTACATTTATCTGCACACTTTGTTGGATATGGCAGGGAGACGCTATTCTGCAGATGGGGCAGCAGCCATCCTCCAGCTGAGAAGCAGTGGGGACGATTTGGGAGTGAATGGCTCACTGTGACTGACTCTTAGTCAGTTTCTTTCTAACACCACAGAGTCTGCAGGGCCGCCATCTCTCCACTTGAGGAGCAATGATGAATTCACTGACCAGGACCCAGTCTGCAGCCATTGCAGGGGGCTTGGTGGGCAACATGGCTGCAGCTAGCAGCAGTGGTCAGATGGGAGCCAAGCAAAGGCAAGTTGTGCCACCACCGGTACCTCGCAGGCAGGAGGTACCAGATAAGATCATTTGTGACACCTGGTCACCCGCTAACTTTGAAGCGCCTCAACATCCCACCTTTCATGGAGCAAGCGGAATCTCATTGTCCAGTGTAAATTTTCGGCCTATAGATTTTTACCAGCTATTTAGCTATGGAGAATTGTTGCCGCACATACGATTAAATCCGACATGTCCGATCAGGATTCGATTAGATTCAGTTCGATTTGCCATTGCGAATTGAATCGAATCGAATCCCGATCGGACATGTCAGATTTAATCGGATCGTAAATAGAATCGTAATTGAATCGTAAATAGAATCGTATCATGTAGATTGGCCTTTAGATAGCAATTCACAATGCCTTTGTGCTGTTTAAAAAGACAGGCCATATGGATACCTAGACTTTCAGGAGGAAGTGATTAGGTCACTGATAAAGGTAACTGCTCAAATTACTGATGAATTTGACCCAATTCAATCAGACGATACAGTCCGAGTCAGTGGAAGAAATGTTCCTGCTTTGATCCTTCCAAATGAAATTAACAGAATCCACAGAAAATATGCTGAGTGAGTGCGAAAAACAAGAGGTGGATGGACAACAGATACTACTGCCCAAAGTGCCCATCACAGCCGGGACTCTGTGTTGTCGACTGCTTTGAGGCATAACACACTCAGCAGTTATTAGACATATAACACTGACTTGTTACTGGACTTTAATTTATCCTCTATATACTTTTGCAACTTTCTGTCCCTCAAAGGAGCTCACCACTATGTTTTTGGGGGTGTGGGAGGAAACTTGGAGAAAACCCAAGACACCTATGACCTTCAAGCAAATAGCTTTTTGACAAGAATTTAACTTTAACTTTGGACTTTGCTGCAAGGCAAGAGTTCACTACAAAACGTATGCTAAGACTTAACTCTGCAGACTACCCCCCCCCCCTTTTTACCATTAACTTGCCTTGCTGTGTGACCTCTGGCTTTTCTTTATCCAGTTAGACCTCCAATAGTAAGTTCCAATGTATTTGTCATTAGTGTTAAGGGCAGTGATATAGGCCTACATTTATTTATTCTATTTAATTAGCCATATTTGGTTTAATTTTAACTGTGATGAGTTGTAAAATACACTGTGGTGTGTTTTAAAGCTTGGATTTATGTCACATAAGAACTAGGTAGGGACAAACTCAACAAACTCAATCCAACATAAAAATAAATGTAATTCTCAAATTATAATCACACTTGGGAAAGTTTCAGCAAAACTACTTTTGAATAGCCCTGTTGTTAGTTTTTCTTAATAGTGACATTTGTGGCCTTTCTAATTTTTGAAGTCTTATGGGGCTATGCAAACAAATAATGGTACAATGTAACAATTGGTGCAAAAAATAGTCTTCCTTGGGTATAATGGATTGTGGCACCAACACTCTGTTACTAAGTAAGGCATATGTTGTATCATTTTAACTTGATGGACAGTTTAATAAATTGTTGTGTGTTTTAAAGCTTAAACTCATGTCACATAAAACATAGGTCGGGACAAACCCAATCCAAAACAAAAAAAAAACAAAAAACATTTAAACTTATGGTCAATTTTCAGCAAAACCGAAAAAGTTAAAATGTAACAAAATAGCAATGTCTGAGTAGGCCTAGTTCTCTAGTTTTCAGAATAGTGACATCGATGGCTTTTCTTGATTGTTCAGATGCTTCAGGGGATTAGCGAAGAATGAAAGCCATTGATGCTACTTGTGGTTAACAGTCTGCCGTGTGCCCAAAAAGCTATCTGATTATGTATATGGTATCATTTTACTGTGACAAGCAACATAATAGAATTTGGGGTGTTTTAGGGCTGAGGCCTAAGTCACGAGAATTCACAAACTGAAAAAACTGAAAAAAAAATGCAATTTTCAAAGTTATGGTCAAATTTGAGCAAGACTGCATACGTCCAAATGTTACAAAATAGCAATATCTGAGTAGGTCTGGACCTCTAGTTTTCATAATAGTGACATTTATGACTTGTATCGAATGTTCTGACATTCCAGAAGCTTTGATAAGAAAGAATGACATTATTACATTTGTTGATAAAACTGGCCTTCAAAAAGCCATTGGTGCTACTTGTGGTTAACAGTCTGCTGTGTGCCCAAAAAGCTATTTGAATATTTATGTAGGGTATCATTTTAACCGTGACAAGCAAGAGAGTAGAATGTGGGGTGTTTTAGGGTTAAGGCCTATGTTATGTGAATTATATTTAGTGACAAACTAAATCAAAAGCAATAAACATGTTATTTTCCCATACGTTGTACAAAAATAAAGCACTTATTAAAAAAAAAGTGACAGATTTAAAAAAAAAATAGCTCATTAAATATGTATGTTATGAGGATATACAACTGTTATTTTAGCAAATAATGGCTTTCAAGAATATCAAAAGTACAATAAGAAAAACTAAACAAACAAAAAACAAATAATATATTATCACCATTGTACTAGGGACATAATTTAAATTTTGTGATAACCATGACAAATAGGCAGATTACATGTGTGGGTTTTATCTATAGTTGTATTGTTTATTTTAAAAATATAGGGTACGGAATTGGAGAATTAGTGTTTCTTTTCCATGTATTTCGCTTTAAAATTCATAGATAGTAAAGTTATTAAAGTACTGAAAACAATTATCATCCCCACAAGCCTAATTTGTGATGAAAAAAACAAGATATACTGTAGATCATTTAGGTTTAATAAGCAGTGATAACGTTATTACCGAATGATTGGGATGAGCGCTGAAAGGTGAAAATTGTTTTGGCGGGAAGTGTAAAACAGCCTGTGGAGTGAAGTGGTTAACCTTCAGAGTCAGAGAAAGTGTCCGACGCATGTAGTGTCGTTTGGTGAAAACAAGATGGCAGCCACCGTCAAACAGCACACTCTGCAACTTCTAGCTAGAAAGGTAATATGGCATTTTCCATTAGTAAAAAAATGTTATTTAAGTATGTAGAATATGGCAATGATCAGAACGAGTGCTGGGAACATTACTACACGTTTGCTTCAACCACCTCACCCCCGAAGGGTTTTTGCCCTAACAGACCAGAGCGATTTTCACCTGTCAGCGCTCCTCCCATTCATTCGCCAATAACTTTATCACTACTTGTCACATCAAAATGATCTATATCTTGTTTAGTTCGACACCAATTTGGCTTTCTTTGGGTGGTACATTATTCTAAGAATTATTTTATTCTAAATGCGTTTTAACAGGAATAATAAGATAAAAATTGAAAACGAAACGTACTACTGCGAAAAAAAACCCCACGTATTTTATTTGCCCATTTGTCCCAGTTATTACAACATTTAAATTAGGTCCCTAGTACAATGTATGGTGACAATATTTTATTTGGAAATAAAGGTACATTTTTTCAGTTTATCATCTGTCACTAATTGCAAGCCCATATATGCAAATATAACAGTAATATACCCTTATGCCATACATAGCAAAAAAGCGGAGTCCCTAACGTAACTTTTTATGTATTTTTTTAAAAAATGCTGTCATTTTTTTTTATTTACAGGTATTCATTGATTTTTATTTAATTTATTAAGTGTAAGATGTAGTGTAAAATGTGTATTTTTTACTTTTGCATGTATTTTTATTTTTTAGCGATAAGAAGAGAAAAGACAGGCACTAAATGTGGGTAGAGAGGTCCTGGGTTTTACCGGGTTATGTACTCCATATTGCAGCGTGCACCCAGAGACAGACAATGATCATGTGAAGTGAAGAGAGCCGAGGCACTGCTGCAGTAAAAAAGAGGTACCTTTAATCCACGGTGTGCAGACACAGCGGGGTATACAGTGGGGGTGAGGGGATCCCCTCACCCCCACTGTATACCCCGCTGTGTCTGCACACCGTGGATTAAAGGTACCTCTTTTTTACTGCAGCAGTGCCTCGGCTCTCTTCACTTCACATATTTTTATTTTTTACCATTACATTTCTTTTTAATCACTGTGTAGAATGAGCACAGACACAGTGCTGTTACAGCAAAGCTTATTAGCTTCTCATTGAAGCTATGATCTTTGCCTTACAGGCACTTTAATTGGTTCAGGGAAGACTTCTTCCCTTTCACCAATCACGGCTCTCTGAGATCGAGCATGCACGGTAGCAGCGGCGGAGGAGGATGTTTTACAATGTCCTGTTGGTCTCTCTTAACCTCCCTGGCGGTCCGCAGTTTTAGAGGCTACTTCTGCGGCAGGATTTTTTTCACAAAATGTAATTTATATGCTTAAGCTAGCACTTCGCTAGCTAACTATGCCCCCCAAGCCCCGCGGCACTTAACTAAACCCCCAGATCACCGCCTGCAAAATTTGCCCCTCCGCGATCCCACGAGAGCCGCTTCTTCATTCAGCTTCACGATCGGACATGACGTCATGCGCAGTCCCAATCCTCCCCATAGCGAAGCCTGGAGCTTATTGGGAGGCTGCGCCATCGCGGGATCCCTGGGGGGTACGTATTACGGCGGCGATTACCCCCGATCAGTGGAGAGCGGCTAAACTTGGTAACTACTATTGTTCTTTTCTATACCGTCTAAGAAAGTAGCAGCAACCATTTGGAAAATGTAGCCCACAATGTACCTTATTCCATCTAGGTGGCTGTAAGGACACTTTGAGCCCACAGTAGGAAGTTAAAGCTATTTTCTTTAGAAACCATTCATTTCATAAAGTTTGTTACCAAAGTAAAAGGAATTCATTATGTGGGCTCAAAGTCAGACAAAATAGACACAACCCTCCAATGTGGCCAATTAAGTAGTGTTTCGTGAAAAAACAAACATTGAAATAAATAGTTGGTCAACCCCCTATCAGGAAAGCACACAAGCCAGTCTGCTGTATTTTCTGTTACATTTCAGCTTCATGATGGGCCCTTTCCCCATCACGTTTTATACTTGTTTGCAAAGTTTTCAGTGAAATGAAATGCAACATTCCTGTCATAGAGACCACAGCTTGATGTTGCTGTGTCATCATCCAGGGAACTCAATAAAGGATGAAGGTCCTAGAACATGGTAGAAGTAGAATGGAAGAAAATTGTAAACTATTTGAAACATTTATTTATTTTAACATTATTTACCAACAAAGTTCGATATCCAATGCTGAATCTCTGCTAAGTTCCAAAGCTGCTGATGGTAAGTGGAGCATTTTATAATCTATTGCAGAGGCTAATGGGGGACTTCAGGATGTGTGGAATTACACCTTGAACCTGGAAACCAGAAGCAATATTTTCAAATAAGACAACAGAATAAATAGACAGCTTTAGAGATTGACTGTTGTGTTTCATGGCCTATTCATTGTTAGGCAAAATCAGGAAACAAAAGGGAGATGTCATCACGACTAGCCAATCAGGAAAGTACACCTGACCTGATAAATTGATCTCTGGCCTCCGTATGAATAACACTTGCAGGAGAAGTGCTTTTGATTGTCCCAATTCTGAGGCTGGCTTCACACTGCAGTTTGGCGCACCACACACACCGCCATAAAAAAGGCCTTCAGTGTAATCACTGAAGTCCAGTTTTTGGTAGTACGTTAGTACGCAGTAATCTCTGTCTGGCATTCGCCAACAGGAAGTGATGCACACCTCGTGTTGGGCATTTGATGACGTGTGCGGAAGCGTATTAAAATATGCTTCAGCACATGCGCGATGCTCAAAACTGCGGCAGGTTTTTTAAAGAGAAGCACGTTACTAGAGACGTAGATGACTTCCATTCCAGTGCAGATCACCGCAGGAGCCGCACGGTAACGTAGGTATGCGCTTGCTTTAGATAGGGCACTTCTGACACAGGATACTGCAACGTGGGGAGTGTGAACTCCCCCATGGACTTTCACTGCTTGGGGCGTAGTGCGGGTCAAAATGCGAGTCAAACATGCGAGTCAAAATCATTAACACCCCCCCCCCCCCCCCCAGTATGATTCGTTCTGGATTTTAGGGTATTTTTAAAAGGTTTCAGACCCTAAAATCAGGAATAAAAATAATTCCGCTAAAACGTCAGCAGCAGCCCCTGAGCTCCCTGGGCTCCAGTGCTGCAATTTTACCTCTGTCCTTCGGGTGGCTCTGTAACTCTATGGAGAGATTGATGACGGCCATCTCACCAGAGTGATTCAGAGCCTCCGAGGACAGGATGGAGAACAGCTACCGATGTCTTGATCCCCCGGGTGGTGAGTAAAAATGCCCACTGCATCCTATACTCTGCATTGGCTCCCGGCGGCTAGCCCGAGCATAGCTCGGGATTACTGCCAGAAAGCTTAACATCTCAATGACCATCTCGGAAGCATTGTAAAATATGTGTGGTGGGTTTACTTTTTTTTTTTTTTGGGCCACTTTTTGAAAACACGAGAACACCGAAGCAGTAATTTCATCCAAACTGTTGTGTAAAATACTCTTATATTCTTATATCAACAAAAAGTGAGAGTCTTGATCAGCATTTGTAGGATTTTCTCATATTGTCTGTGTATTTTTATTTCAAGCTCCACTTGGATATTGGAGATTACACACCAGGACCCTCAACCAGTCGCTAGGCTACAGACAGGAAACTCGGTTAGGGGCAACCTGTACGAGGGTGAGGGTCCTGGTGTTCAATCCCCATTATCCAAATGGACATAGAGATAGAATAAAAAGTTGTGTGAAAGGAGCAAGGACCGAGCCCGCAGCCCAACGAGTAAAGCAAGTGGCAAGGGGACAATGATTCTACTAAAGCAAATTATTTAAATGATACAAATAAATATAATTGTTAAAAAACCTTAAAATGAATAATAGAATGTGATATGCTTTTCCACCAGTAGGTGAAGTGCTGGCAGTGCCAGTCTATGGGGATTTGTGCTAAAGCAGACTAATTCTGACTTGCATGCAAATTGTAGGCATTCGATTGGCTCAGTTCCAAACAGCATACAATCTGCATTTATTTGGCATGCAATTCAGAATTATTTGCTTTTCGTTGACCCTTTTTTGTCATAAAGTTGTTTTTATGTGGCTCCTCCCACAAGGCCATCAATGGCAGTGCTGTGGAAGTGCCTGTCCTGAAGTATTTCACTAGGCCCACCACCTGATCCATTAGTAACCACACCTGAGTGAGCACTTGAAATGCAGTTGGGGGAAGGGGGGTGTTGGGGTGGTGCTATGCTTATAACCTTTTTGGTGCATTCTGCAGCAGGGTTATATGATTTTTTTTTTACGTTGTGATGCGATGGGGGAAGTGCATCACACCGCAACGCTCATCTCATATGTAAAGCCTTTCCTTCTAGAAAAATAAAACAGGAACACTAGGAGATCAATATAGTGTAGTATATACAGTGAAAGGATTGGACGTAAGTCATTTCAAAAGATGGGTACTCACATATCTTGTAAGCAACCAGTGTCAGCACATGTGGAGAATACAAATCTCCAGTCAGGTAAGTGGAACCTTCTCAGGACTCTGACTTACTCCAAACAAAAAATAGATATAATTATGTTGCCATAAAAATATCAATCCCCAACAGGGATAACCAAGTTGGAAAAGAAGAAACGTAGGTGCCCAAAAATGTATAAAACAATAAATAATTAAAAACTGTTTAAAAGAGACAAGTATTGCCTCCTAGCTTCTTTCACGCATACATGCAAAAACGGTGCCTGGAAATTTGTACGCAGGGTAAAGACGAAAAACGGCTCAACCTGCTCCTGCCCAGCGGCGTTAATTACTATTCCCCCTTCCAGGCCGCCATGGGCTCAGGGACAAGATGCAACTCAGCTGCAACCTATTGCTGGTGGCCGAATTGCACAGCTTTTTTTTAAATTTGGGCTGTTTTTTTTTTGCTGGCGCCCACATTACGCATTTAGCACCACTATAACCATAATTCACATTAAAGCTTAGCCCAGTGGCTCCCAAATGTCCAGCGCCCTGTTAGCCTGCCTGGCTTCACTGCAGCCACAGGAACTCTATTGATGTAGGGAAGTGTGTGTCCTCTGATTACACTAAATTATTTTTGGCTGCATTTTTTGTGTACATTTTAAGGTAAGCTAATAATTACCTCTGTTGAATGATTTTTTAATTATTTATTTATTTTTGGGTGCCTCCTTTACCTTTATAATGTAACATATCTTGTGTGTGATGAGAAAAGCCTACCAACATACAGTATCACCAGAATCTAGTAATGTATCACCTTTTCAGATTAAGGCCCAGTTCACAGGGGCGTCCTGTGACATCTCAGTCAAATTATTTTCTGCAAGTGGGCAGAGGACAGCTTTCAGTGGCTTTCTGCGGCGACTAGCATTTTTTACCTGTCCCAATCAGGGCATGGGGGGACGGCGGTAACCCTGGAAGCAACTGTTGCCTCAAACGAAGTGAAAAATAGAGATTAGAATGCAATGATGGCGCAAACATCGGGAAACAATAATACCAGCGCTGCCCATTCATTTGAATGGGAGTGCTCTAACAACAACAAGCCCACATGTATTTTTACCTAAAGCAAAAGTTGTTACACTTTAGCTACATAGTATTTGTTACCAGGACTGTAGTAAAATGGTTTCATAGGTTCAGTAGTTCTGCACAGGGGTCTTACCTCTTGTCATTGATGGTGAGGCATCCGCTAGTCTGTGGCCACCCTTTCACCTGCACCACAAGCTGGGGCTGCTTCAGAAACACTCAATCAAGAGGCTCCCACGGAGCTGATAATCCCCTCAGGGCTTCTCATTTAACATTGCTGCAGGCTGGACTATTTTTATTACAGGGAGAACTGAGGAAATCCAGACGACGTCTGTAGCCAACTGTGCTGAGACAGACTGGTTACTGGAGAGGGCCTAGCATGGTCCTGAAACACTGAGAATCACAGGAGCAGCACAAAGGCCAGATCATCCAGGAATTTTCATTCCAGCATGTCTTTATTACTCAATGGCATTGAGAGGAATTTAAGAGAATATACCACATTTTCATGTTATTGTATGCAGTACAACATTTTTAAGGATTTTTTTAAATGATCCTTGAATATGTCACATCTACCTAGCAATATCCATCACTTGGGGCGCATACATTTAAAGTGTACCAGAGCTGAAAAATAAGGATTTTATACATACCTGGGGCTTCCTCCAGTCCCATCCACCTGGATCACTCCCATGCCGCCGATATCTGCAGCTCCGGTACCAGGTCCCCGCACTTCCGTCAGTCGGAGCCAGTCTAACATAAGAGAAGTGCGCTGTTTGCGTATCTCTCCAGCAGTCACTGAAGAGATACGTAGAGGGCGCACTTCTCCTGCGTAGACTGGCTCAGACTGACGGAAGTTCCCAAAACTGCAGGCAGCGGAGGACGGTGGCATGGGAGTGACCCAGGTGGATGGGACTGAAGGAAGCCCCAGGTATGTATAAAATCTTTTTTATTTTTTCAGCTCCTTAAGGGCACCTGAAGTGAGAGGGATATGATGGCAGCCATATTTATTACCTTTTTCACAATTCCAGGCCTGCTGATCTTTGTCGCACACCTGTAACAAGCATGCAGCCAATCCAGTCAGACTTCAGTCACAGCACCTGATCTGCTGCCTGTTCAGGCAGTGGCGTAGCTAGGGTGTTTGACATCCGGTGCTGATAATTTACCGACACCCCCCCCCCCCCCCCCCCCCCCCCCCGAAAAAAAGGGAAGCGCGCAGCAGCAAAAAAATTGGTGTGGACATGACATCACATGGGTGGGGGTAACTGTAATGTAACTGTACCAGTAAGGCAGTGGGCTAATCTAGGTAGCCAGAATAGTTGCCCCCAGCATAGGTTAGTTAGGTAGCTGCCCCCAGTAGTATAGGTATGTTAGGTAGTTGCCACGGGTATAGGCTAGTTAGGTAGGTGCCCCCAATATAGGTTAGATAGGTAGGTGCCCCAGTATAGATTACATAGGTAGCTGCCACCAGTATAGGTTAGATAGGTAGGTGCCCCCCAGTATAGGTTAGATAGGTAGCTGCCCCCTAGTATAGGTTAGATTAGGTAGCAGCCCCCCCAGTATAGGTTAGATAGGTAGCAGCCCCCAGTATAGGTTAGATAGGTAGCAGCCCCCTAGTATAGGTTAGATAGGTAGCAGCCCCCCAGTATAGGTTAGATTAGGTAGCAGCCCCCCCAGTATAGATTAGATAGGTAGCAGCCCCCAGTATAGGTCAGATAGGTAGCAGCCCCCAGTATAGGTTAGATAGGTAGCAGCCCCCCAGTATAGGTTAGAATCGATAGCAGCCCCCCAGTATAGGTTAGATTAGGTAGCAGCCCCCCCAGTATAGGTTAGATAGGTAGCAGCCCCCAGTATAGGTTAGATAGGTAGCAGCCCCCAGTATAGGTTAGATAGGTAGCAGCCCCCCAGTATAGGTTAGAATCGATAGCAGCCCCCCAGTATAGGTTAGATTAGGTAGCTGCCCGCAGTTTAGGTTAGATAGGTTAGCTGCCACCCAGTATAGGTTAGATTAGATAGCTTCCCCCCAGTATAGGTTAGATTAGGTAGCTGCCCCCCCAGTATAGGTTAGATTAGGTAGCTGCCCCCCAGTATAGGTTAGATTAGGTAGGTGCCCCCAGTATAGGTTACATCACACACACACACACACGTGGCTCTCTGCTTTCCTTGATGCAGGGAGCCATGCTGCGGATGGTGTGCGGGTGACAGGCTTCCACAGCAACGTTTGCAGGGGGCGGAGCTACTCAAGCTCGCTCCAGCCCCCTGCCATTTCAATACAAGTACACACCCCCTGCCAGTTCCAGGCGCTCGTGATTGGGCAGGGGGCGGTGTTGCTGAGCTGACAGCTTAGCCTGCACTTTAATTAGCAGAAGCTGGCGGCCAGCGTGTAGAGCACCCGGCGGCCATGTTTGTTCGGGGCACTGATCATGGGCACCCCAAAGTTCAAGTCCCGGGCACCCAACAAAGAGAACCGGGGCACGGGCCAGCACACCCCCTCTAGAGCGGCTGGGGTCACCCCACCTGGTGCGGGTCTCACCCCCCGCACCCCCGTCACAACGCTACTGTGTTCAGGGTTCATGTTCACAGTGGTGTGTTGTAGTTGCAGTGTAACGGCCACTTTGTAACACAGCTTGGCACACTGCTATGCACCACCTATGTGATGTTCACAGTGTGGCGGGTGTGTGCGGTATAACAAGTTGAGGTATGGTAATGCACTGCAAGCAGTGCGTTACCACAAAATGTGCATGCTAACAATGAAACAACATACTTTTTATTGAATGTATGCTTCACTGCAGCCGACGCAATGCACGGGTAACGTGCGGAACCATTTTCCCAAACAAGTGCATTCCTTTTGACTGCAGGAAGGCAATGGTTCGGGAAAGTTGTTCCAAACCTTTAAACGTGGCCGTAGATTAGAGTATTAGAGGCAGTGGATCAGTAGGACAGCCAGCCAATCTGCATCGTTTAAAAGGAAATAAATATGTCAGCCTCCATATATTTATTTTAACATTTATTTCTAAGATTGAAAGAGCAAAGTCCCCAGACTTAAAGCGAACCCAAACCAAACAATTGATGTATTTTTAATTTGGGTCCACTTTAAGGCTCGTGGACACACTAGACAGAACTTAGCCGAGGGGGTCATTCTGTCTCAAATGTGGATCTAGTGTGTATACAGGTGCAGAGGCGTAACTACAGGGGAGCAGCCCCTGCAATAACAGGGGGGCCCAGAGCTGTGGGGGGACCCCAAGTACTAACCTTCTCTTCCACTGATATAGGAGTCCATTGTTCAGATCAGGGCCCATATGTAATTCACTTTTTCACCTGAGTTATCTCCTAGGAGATAATTTTCATCTTCTCTTTAAACTAATTTTCAGCATTTTACTTCTGAAAATGTACCCAAAAGTTGATGAAAAAGTGCTATCAAATTTATTTTGAGTATTTTCTTGCTTGATGGTGGCTTGAAAGGGATTTTATGGCACGACATGAAATTATCACCTAGGAGAAAACCCAGGTGAAAAATGTAATTGCTACGGATTTGAAGATCCTGATATTCACACTTGTTATATGGCCCTTGCAGGATGGGCCCCCAGGCTGTGAGGGTCACTAGGGGTAGACGAGGGAAAGGGCGTGACCATTGGGGAGCCCCATCAAAGTTTTCCTGGGGGGCTCCATGAATTGTAAATACACCCTTTTACAGGTGTTCCAAATATAAGCAGAAATCTATTGATAATGTATGTAAAGCATTTTATCACTTGATGCAATACAATGCTGTGCTGTCATATATCCCTTGCCACTTCTCTGGCTCAGAATCCTCTGGAGGATCCAGCTTCCCTCTTCTTAGGTAAGTATTTGCTTTTTTAGCTAAATTTTCAGCTCAGTTTCTCTTTAGAGCAAGTTTTTTGTTTTATCAAAATGTATGCTTAACCCCCTTGGCGGTATGATTCTTTCCAAAGTTTAGGGTCTAAAAGTGGTACAATTTTTTTGCACCCTTTCAGACCCTAGAACCAGGAAAAAATCATGCTGCCAGGGAGATCTGCACAGCCCCAGCAATCACTCACCTCCCGGCTGCAGCGCTGCAGTTTTCCCTCCATCCTCCGGGTGGAGCTGCAACTCATGATGACGACAGCTGGCGATCTCACAGGAGGAAGCAGAGCCCCGGAGGAGAGGAGAAAGAATGGCGTCCGACGTCGGAAACCCTGAGAGGCATGTAAAAACGCTCCCCCTGTGCTCATCGCTCTGCACAGAGCCTCCGGCGGCTACTCCGAGCAGAGGTCGAGATTACCACTCTGAGCTGCGGTTTTCCACCCCGACCCTAGCGCGGGGTTACTGCCAAGGAGGTTAACCACTTGAGCCTTCAGTCGTTTTCACTTTATGCATCCGAGCAATGTTCACCTCCCATTCATTAGCCTATAACTTTATCACTACTTATCACAATGAACTGATCTATATCTTGTTTTTTTCGCCACCAATTAGGCTTTCTTTGGGTGGTAGATTTTGCTAAGAGCCACTTTACTGCAAATGCATTTTAACAGGATGAATAAGAAAAAAACTGAAAAAATTCATTATTTATCAGTTTTCAGCCATTATAGTTTTAAAATAATACATGCCTCCATAATTAAAACTCATGTATTGTATTTGCCCATTTGTCCTGGTTATTACACCATTTAAATTATGTCCCTATCACAATGTATGGCGACAATATTTTATTTGGAAATAAAAGTGCATTTTTTCCGTTTTGCATCCATCACTATTTACAAGTTTAAAATTAAAAAAAAAAAAAAATATTTCATCTTTACATTGATATTTAAAAAGTTTAGATCCTTAGGTAAATATTTACGTGTTTTTTTTATTGTAATGTTTGTTTGTTTTTAATATTAAACATTTTATTTGGGTATTTTTGGGAGGGTGGGATGTAAACAGTAATTTTTTCTGTAAATATGTGTTGATTTTTATTTATTTTTTTGCATTTAGTTGTAGTTTTACTTTTTGGACACAAGATGGCAGCCATGAGTTTGTTTACATGACGTCACTCTAAGCGTAACACATACGCTTAGAGGGACACATGGGGACGCAAGAGCCAGAAAAAGCGAAGCACCATAGCCCGATCACTAATTCCTGGGCTAACGAAATGCGGGCCAGGAGCGCGCGTGCATGGCCTCCTGGACTAAGCTACTATGTCCAGGAGGCAAAAGTGGTTAAAGGATATCTGAGGTGACATGTGACAAGATGAGATAGACATGTGTATGTACAGTGCCTATCACACAAATAACTATGCTGTGTTCCTTTTTTCTTTCTCTGCCTGAAAAAGTTAAACATCAGGTATGCAAGTGACAGTTCCTGTCTGAGTCAGGACTGGGTCAGACTACAGCGTGACACTCACTGATAAGAAATTACAACTATAAAACACTTTCCTAGCAGAAAATGACTTTTGAGAGCAGGAAAGAGATAAATACGCTCAATAGTACATAGATTTTAGTTCTGGCATACGTCAATGAATGTGTCATTAAGCAAAAACAATAAAACAGTAAAAACCTGAAAAGTAGATTTAAATATAAAATAAAAGTGGAATATCTTAAAAGGTCTTTTTTTTAGGAGAAGGAGGATAGATACAATTGTTTATTTCATTCGTTTATTTTCAACTTGGGTGTCCTTTAAGAATCAAAAAAGTATATATATTTTAATAGAAGTAGAATAACTCCTAATCACTAAGACTTGAAAGTGGCATAGCCAATACAAGTTGATTCCTATAGTGCTAGCACCTTCTGTGGTGCATTCAGAAAACATGCAATTAAATGGCTAAGCTTGTAAGTATTAGGTAGAGGTGAAAATAGTGTTGTGGTCAGTAACTTGTCAGAGTTTTCAAGGTATGTTTATATACTTGCCTGAAGAGGTAAATGTTTAAGGTTGTGCTTAAAGCAAACCTGAAGTGAAAAAAATATATGATTTAATGAATTGTAGGTGTATTACAGATAATGAATATAATATTAGTAGCAAAGGAAAGAGTCACTCTCTTATTTTTGATTTTCAGTTATATGGCTTTTTTTTTCTTTTTTTTTTCTTTTCTTTTTTATAACACTACATCATTCTGTCATATTTGCAGTTTATAAACCACTCTCTTTATTTTAAACTATAGAACAGAGCAGAGTTAATGACCCTTTACCTGTCTCTCACTGTTAAACAAATTCCAAGAACAATCACGGGGCTTTTTGATGAACAGTTAGTCTTTAATTCTCCTCAGTGCAAATTTCTTCAAAGTCACAGGAAGGACAAGCAGACTCAATAACGGATTCCCATATCACACAAAGATTGCATGACACGTGTTTCACGGCCAATGGCCGCTTCCTCAGAGGCACAACGTATATACACACACATCAAATGTGGACCCTTCAGAAAACAGGACTGGCTTTGACCCAAGTTGGGTCGAATAGCTCAGAGAAGCTCTTTTGCATAAATAGCAAGTGAACTTTCTTAACTCTTCCTGTCCTAGAAAACAATACAAGACTCTTTACTTTGCTACTAATGTTAGATTTCTCAGCTGTACTACACATACAATTCATTATCTCATACGTTTGTGTTCACTATAGGTTTTCTTTAAGGATGGTTGGTGTGAGTGAATGCTGAACAAGTTGTGGATGGAAAAGAGACAGTTTACAAAAGTTATGTATGTAAAAATGAGAGTATGTGACTATAAAGAGTGAGGGAAGGATATAGTTAGCAGAGTAGAGGTTGCATGTAGGATGCATGTAGGCATCAGTGGGGGAATTGACAAAGAGGGAAAGCATTAGAGAAGCAAATGGAGAGATGGATTAGACAGACCTGCGGCAGAGAGTATTATGTACTGTAGTTGAGCCAGTTAGTTAGCAAGTAGGCCACAGAGAAGATGAGGGCATGCACAAATAGGTTATGCGAGAAATGTTTGGGTGGAGACAAGATGAGGTGGTAACTGACTGTTAGGGGCTTGTAGGAGAGAGCAAATATTACACCTAAGCAATGAGTCTTGAAGGGCAGAAGTTATTAATGTGTTATCAATGTTGATCCGTATGGTAGACAGTGAAGTCAAATCACATAGTGGAAAAAAAAATCAGTTTTTCCATGTTAAGTTTTTGAAAGAGAGAGGAAAGAATGAGATGGCATTAAGACATTTAAGCGATACAGGAGCCCCATAGCAGCAATATTATTTAGCAATGTTATTAGTGTTAGGGTATTTCGAGCTCTGGAGGTTGCCGGACACCGAATTACATCTCCGTCTGAGTTGCGACAACTCGGAGGGGGAATAGTGTTTAACACCGATGGGGAGCTTTGCAGCAGCAGGGTGAGCCGTCATTCGGCTCTCTCGGCACCCAACTCACTGGCGACGCGTACATATGCCGTTTGAGGAAGGACATGATGTATTAATGTTGCCACATCAGGAGCAAAGAGATAGATTTGGGTTCCATCACCATTAAAGATGATACTGTGAGCTAAATGAGCAGATAAACTGACCAAGACCATGAGTATAGATATAGAAGAGAAGTGGTCCGAGGACTGAGCCTTGGGTTGTCCCTACATAAGGTTGACATAGTGAGGCATTGGTGTTGGTGTGTGCCACACTAAAGGTCCCATCAGAGAGGCAAAAGGAAAACCAGAAAAGATGAAGAAGCTGGATGCCTAGAGAGAGATCACCTGGAGTAGCAGAAGGTAAACCACTCTGTCAAAAGATGAACAGACATTGGAAAGAATACATATAGCTTAGAAACCTTGATGTCAAACACTAAGGGCTTAATTCAGAAAAGGGTGCTAAGTGTTAGCACGCCAGTGAAAAGCCACTTTGCATGTGCTAACATGCTTTGCACGTGCTAAGTAGTTAGCACATGTAAACTACTTAGCACCGTAGTTAGCACATGTAAACTACTTAGCACCGTAGTTAGCACATGTAAACTACTTAGCACCCTTGTTTTTTTAGGGAAAAAAAATCAGTGTTTATGCAACAAAGAAAAGGAGCATATGACAGAATATGCAGTGTAGCAGTATGCCTCCTAACTTTTCCAACAGTAGCTTCAGCATCATTTATCACTGTGAAAGATGATAGGTATTGTTAACAATATAATGATCGTCACATAATATATAGAGCTCAGATTGAATTTAAAATTCTAAATATTCTATCTTTTACAAGATCATAATTAGCAAGACTAGGGGTATCTAACCATGGAGCTTAGCACCCTAGTTAGCACGGTGCTAAGTAGTAGTTTGCATGTGCTAACTACGGTGCTAAGTAGTTTGCATGTGCTAACTACGGTGCTAAGTTTGCATGTGCTAACTACGGTGCTAAGTAGTTTGTATGTGCTAACTACTTAGCACCCTAGTTAGCACGCCCAAAGCCTTTAGGCATGCTAACTGGGTTAGCACCGTTTACTGAATCGAGCCCTAAGTCTGTGTGATCAAGATGCTCATGCAGTTTGGAAGTGAAAGTAAAAAGGGAGACAGGCTGGTAATTGACTCCAGTGCATATTAGTAGGTGAGGTGAATGTTTATGTTCAAGAATTTTGGAATTACACTTTATAAAGACTATGCCCACAGCACTGATCAGCCTGACAGCATATAACAATAAATAAAATGCTAAATACCTATTTTCCTTGATAGCAGCATCCACATGACTGTTGCTATATCCTACTGCTGCCCCCATTACCTCAAGTCTGGGAGACTATCCTCCCTGTGATGGCTTTTGGAGGGGAGCATGTTCAGAACGTGTCGGAAACTGCGTGGCAGTCCAGGCCCATCTGCAGAGAACAACGGTCTCATGACTGCTGCGCTCAAAGTAGGAAAGAGGCAGTTTGCAATTATTTTCTTTTTTCTGCTACAGACTGTTACATTACAGCAGTTTGGCAGCATAGCTTCTAACAAGGGCATTCCAAAAATTACATAATTAAGCCTTTCTTAGCTTCCTACCCCTCACAAAAAAGAGCTTAATATGAAGGAGTGACATCAGATTGTAAGCTCCTTTGAAGGTCATTAAATGATGAAAATTGTTCAGTGCTTTCTAAAACACTGCAAAAAGGTAACGCATATATATATATACAAATATGCTAAATTAATAAACATGATTTTCAGACTTTGAAAACCACTCACTGTCACTGATCTATATTTATTTGTTACGGCAATTGTCTGGCAAACGCAAGGCAACAACTGATCACCCTGAAAGTTGGAGTAACAGGAAATAATTGCAGTATGTGTATTACCAATACCATCAGTCACCTTCTTCTTACAGTGCAAACATAAGGCAGATAAGAGACATCACTGGCAGATAAGACATCACCTTCATTCAGGAAACTGCTTCAGCTTATAGTAAGTCTATTTACATGCAGCATTTGCTACATTAAAAACGCCTATTCCCAGTTTTCTTAACTGAAAGAAATGAAAAAGTAAATTGAAACAGCAAAATAAGGGAAATACATGTACTTCTGTACTTGTAGATAGATAAATGTATGGACCAATGGATAGATGGATGGATGGATGGATGGATAGATAGATAGATAGATAGATAGATAGATAGATAGATAGATAGATAGATAGATAGATAGATAGATAGATAGATAGATAAGTTAGAAGGGGGGAGGGGGCAAATTGGGTGACAGAGAGAAAGGTAGGCAGGGTGGAAGAGGGGAAGAGAGAAAGAGGGAGGGAGAGAATGGAGAGAAAAAAAGAACTGAGCAAATGGAAAGAAAGAGATAGGATGAGGGTGATAGAGAAAAATATAAGAAAGGGATTGATTGGTGTGAGGAAGGGAGAGAGAGAAAGAGAGTGAGATGGGCAGAAGGAGAGAGAAATATGGAGAGAATGAGAGAGAGAAAGATGGGCAGAGAGAGAAAGATGGGCAGAGGGAGAGAAGGAAGAAGGGGACAAAGTGGGAAATGTGGGCACTCGCTATCAGCAGAAACGTGCCATTATAAACTGCGGCTATACTGTGAAGTTTGGGCTTAGCCCTTGGTGGGCTAGCTATATTCCATGCAATGCAGGCACCCAAATTTCTCAGTATAGCTGCAATTTATAATGGCGCCCTAACACTATCATAATCGCGGTGGATTGATAGTAGGTGTCGATTAAGGTTAGGCATTGGGTGGACCGGTTAAGGTTAGGCATGGAGGAGGGTGTTTTTAAGGGTTAGGCATGGGGGAGTTTTTAAAGGTTAGGCATTGGGGTGTTTTTAAGGGTTAGGTGTGGGAGAGGAGGATGGTTAAGAATAGGTTGGAGGGGTTAAGGTTAGGGATCAGTAAGGGAGGGTTCTGTGTGAGAATAATGTTAGGTTAAGTTGTAGTAAAACATTGGTACTATTCACTGCTATTTTAATATGGTAATTTACACCAATAAACTTTTGACTATTGCTAAATTTTACCAATATTCTACTAGCTGGAAGGGGGGGGGGGGGGGGAGAGTGAGAAAAAGGGAGTGAGAGAGTGAGAGAAAGATGGGCACTAGGCAGAGGTAGAGAGAAATGGATATAGAATGGGAGAGAGTAAGATGTGCAGAGGAAGAGGGGGGGGGGGGGGGAGAGCGGAAGAGATACTGGAGGGAGGGAGCAGGGCCTGGCCAAGGCAGAGGCGAGAGAGGCTCCAGCCTCAGGGCACAGTGAAGAAGGGACACACAACTCACTTGGCTATCATTCCCCTATTGTGTTTGAAGCAGAGAGAAAAAAGAAAAGAGGATACATGGCAGTGACTACAAGACAGATAACGATAGATTAAGGTGTTGGAGGCACTGGGCCGCCTCTTAGTCTAATAGCAATCAGTGTGTGAGGGCTGGGGTAGAGGGATGGAGGGGTGCACTTGGGTGTCTCAGCCTTGGGTGCTGGAGGCTCTGGGAGGTAGAGGGAGAAAGAGGGGGAGAGATAGAGAGAGGGAGATGGGCACAGGATGATAGAAATAGGGCAAGAGAAAAAAATAGGGAGAGAGATTGGGAGAGGGAGAAAAGGTAGAAAGAGATACCAGAAAGGCAGAGAGGGAGATAAATAGAGGAAGAGATAAGTATAAAGATATAGGGCAAGAGAAATTGGGAGAGAGGAGCATGGGGAGAGATAGATAGAAGGATGGATGGATGGATGGATGGATAGATAGATAGATAGATAGATAGATAGATAGAT